>NC_138742.1:24896652-25349152 GCF_965113295.1 Leuciscus leuciscus
TTGTGAAAAAAAATAAAATAATTGTATTAATAGAATTTTGGGAAAAAAATGATGGGAACCCCTAAAAGGTATTATAGATGAAGCGCCTGAAAGAACCCTTTGAGGTTCTGTATAACCTTTTCTTCTAAGAGTCAATTCAGCAGTTATAACTTGTCAAATAGCCATTTTGATTGCTCACTGTTATATTTTGCATAATTACCCGTCTTATGGAAATATTTGGTTATTTATTTATGGTTTGTAAAATTTCTCTCATCATTTACTCTCATGTTCTTACTTTCTTCCATAGGAGCATTAGAACAAGAGGTGAGTTTTGGAATAATATCCTGTTTTCTCTTTTCTTCACAAATGAAAGTGGACAAAAGACTGGTGTTGTTAAGCTTCAAAACAGGCAAAACAGACCCATAGAAAGTGCTCTGGTCAACTTAAATGGCTTCTTTGAGATCGTTTTACTTACTGAACAGAAAACTTCGGTTGTGTTGACAGACCGCCTCTCACCAGAGTCCGCAAAAAAAAAATCTGTTTTCATCAAGCCGCCACATCACAGCTTTGTAACAATGGCACATAGCTATAACACAACACAAACCACAGCTGCTCTTCACAGCTAATATAACCTAGAGCTAACCAGGAGAAAAAACACAAGCAGAGATGCTCTTTATTCATGGTCTTTACTTCATTTCCTCAGGGTTGTGGGATTTAGATTGGAGTAATGTGACCATAGATGTGTATTTTGTTTCAGAGGGAATACAAACAAGCCCTGCGACCAAGCTTTTGCTAAATTCACAGGGACAGGCCAGTTTTTACAGTTGTGGCCCAGTGATTGAATTACTATCCCCTGTCACACACACAGTCTGTGCTGGTAAATTACCGTTGAGAGATCATGTGTTGAACGGGACCCTTTCAAAAATACCAGTAAAGCAGTTCTGGCAATTTCCAAGTACGAGAAGGTACCGGTAAAGTACCGGTAAAAAAACATTACCAGTAAAATATCGGTATGATTCTGTGTGTGAACGAAGAACAGAATTACTGGTATGAGCACTTATGAGGTCAGAACACGGAATCATAAATCTTAGTCGGAGTCGTTTACGGTAAGCTCCTTGCTCACACTTGTAGTTCGGTTCTCTTGGTTCTTTTGGTCCCACTTACCGAACATCCTAAACAATGCTGTGAGCTGGGCTCAATGCGCTTGGTGTATGTGTGTACCAGCTGAGAACTCGTGAAGAGCTCATAAAACGTGTAAAGGAGTGAAAACAGCGTCAGGAAAATCGTCCGTCACACACAACACACACACACACACGAAGATCTGCTGCGAGGAGCCTGTGTTCAAAACGCCTGTACCGAACTGTGATGGCAACATCATGACTGAGACGAGAAAAACAGATATGCTTCAGCATTCTGTCCTTTTTAGGCTCGAATCTTGTGACATCACGTCCTCTTTTTGGTTTGTTTAGATGTCCTTGGGTCGATGTTGTGGACACACACATTTACAGTGTCCGCTTTGCTAATGACCACCGTGATGCGACCAAACTAGATCAATCCCATTATAATCAAGTGTAGACCGCTTCATGTGTAAAGAGAGTTGTCTAGTATTGTGTGGTTCTGCTCTCTTAAAATCTAGACACAGTGTTACACAGGCCTGCAGATGTGTTGAGTAGAGTGATTAGAGCATGTGGCTTCATTGATAACAGTAACACACACACACACACACACACACACTTACATTAGACTGGAGCTCTGCGATCTAGGTTCCAGTAAGTCCGATTTATCACACAGACACACATACACATTCACAGATTTACTAAGTCCCTCTGTGTGTGTGTGTGTGTGTGTGTGTGTGTGTGTGTGTGTGTGTGTGTGTGTGTGTGTGTGTGTGTGTGTGTGTGTGTGTGTGTGTGTGTGTGTGTGTGTGTGTGTGTGTGTGTGAATATGGTAAAGTATGAATCATGCAGCTGAATGTGATAAAGAGCTTTTTCGGGAAAAGCGTGGAGAAGCGGGAAGGCAGGAAGGCAGGCAGTGTGTGAGTGTGAGAGAAAGAGAGTGGGAGGGAAAACGTTCAGAGAAAACTGTTGTTGCTGAAATCCGCCTGAGTCTGTGATATCCTCCCGCTCGCTCTCTTTACCAAATCATTTTGAGTGTGTGGATTCACTTTTTTGGTGCGAAATAGTCTAAATAGTCACTAGGAGTTGGCTAAATCTGACGAATTTTATCCAGCACATAAAATATGTTATACATTTTATTCAGCAATGATGCATATTTTTTTTTTATCTCAAATAAATGCTTTTTGAACTTTCCATTCATTAATGAATCCTGAACAAATGTATCATGGTTTTCACAAAAATATTGATGATAATAATAAGAGCAGCAAATCAACATATTAGAATGATTTCTGAAGTTTTTCTTCAGCAACAATAAAAGCATAATCCCTGTGTAGATATATTGGTAAATTTATGTAATTAGTTCAATTAAACATAAAAAATAACTGCAATTAGTCTAGAGACATTCTCATTTGCAGAAACTATTCATAAATAGAGTCAATAATGTTATGGAATGCAATAAACTATGTATTGTATTGCATGCATAATGCAAATATGTAATGTAGTAATTATAATGAATTCCATAAAAACACAGTCTATCTAGTCTTAATTTAGATAGCTAATTAAATGTGTGTGTGATGCATTTGTTCAGTGTGAATATGTAGGTGTGTTTGCAGTTCTGTTTCTGACAGTCTAGATCAAAACACTCACTGGATGTGGCTTATGTCTCCGAGGCTGAATTTTGGTATTACATAAGAACATATATGCAGAAAATTATATTTGAAAGCAACACACACACACGCACTCACACAGTTACACACACGCACTCACACTCACTCACTCACTCACTCACTCACTCACTCACTCACTCACTCACTCACTCACTCACTCACACACACACACACTCACACTGACACACACACACTGACCACACACACACACACTCACTCACTCACTCACTCACTCACACACACACACACACACACACACACTGACACACACACACACTCACTCACTCACACACACACACACACACGCACTCACTCACTCACTCACTCACTCACTCACTCACTCACTCACTCACTCACTCACTCACACTCACACTCACACTCACTCACACTCACTCACTCACACTCACACTCACACTCACACACACACACACACACACACACACACACACACACACACACACACACACACACACACACACACACACACACACACACACACACACACACAGACAGAGTAATAAAACCAGCATACTGCCCTAATCTATAATGTGTGTCATTTCTTCGCCTCTAGAAGCAGTTTCTCCTCTCCTCTTTTCCAAAACTGTGCGGTTTTCTTTCCGCATAAATCTGTCTCTGCCATTTCTCTCTCTTCTCTCTAAAAACGAGGCAAAACCTTCATATTTTATTTATGTTCCTTATTCTGTCTGCTTCTAATCCACTGCTTGCTTTTCTTTTTTTTTTTGTTCTGTTTTCTTCTTCTTCTTCTTCTTTTTTGCAGCGATAGAAAGATTTTTGGAAGTTGACCCAGATAAAGGAAAAAAAGTTTGACAGCCCTGCCAAGTATCTGGGCTTGGCTTTCAGAGCGACTCCAAACCAGTTTGCTCTGGTTGGGCTGCCAGAGCGGGGCAGGGAGGGGGTAAAAGCCCGGAATATGAGGGAATACGAGGGAGTGTGAGTGGGATTTTTTTGATTATATAACACAGAGACACAGCTTAGCATTGTGTCGGTTTCTGTTCTTAGATCAGCGCTGCTGTGTTCAGGGTGGAGCAGATCAGACGGAGGGAAGAATCTCATTACCAGAGCAGCTCTATAACCCTCAAATCTCTTTTTCTCAAAAAAGATTACATAATTACAAATGTTGAAATAGGTCATTGTTTTTTAAGGAGTAGGTCACCCAAAAAAAACTTGAACATTTCATTCATTCACTCTCATGCTGTTGTTTTTTCTGTGGGAAAATTATGTGTCTATATTTTATATATATATATATATATATATATATATATATATATATATATATATATATATATATATATATATATATATATATAAAATATTTTTTCCCACAGAAAAAACATATATATATATATATATATATATATATATATAAAACATAAAAGTGGTACATGTGACTTTTGCATTATATATATATATATATAAGTCAAACTGTAACTTTGTGAGATTAACAGACCCAAATTTAAATCATTATTTACTGATAATCTTAAGTCAGATATGGACATTCACATTATTGGTTCCATACAGTTTTATATGAGTATTATTTATATACTAATACTGTATAGTTTGTATTTTGAATTAGCTTTTATTTTTATATTTTCAGTTTTTAGTTTAAATGTTAGTAATTTTGTTATGTACTATTGTATTAATTTTAGTTTTTTAAATTTAGGTACTTCAACTTAATTGTATTTATTTCAGTTAGTTGCCGAGGCAACATTTCTAATTTTCTTTTTTAAGTTTTTCGTCTAATATTTATATTTTTTTGCTTTATTTCAATTACCAAAAATTAACCGCATTTTTTATTATAACGGGTGCATAATTCAGCAAGCTTGCGCTTTAGAACGCTTTAGACAACCTAGGAACGGTTCACACAGAACGTGTTTTTGTTTAATAAAGCAAAAACGAAAATATCATGCTTTCGAAAAAGGCAAAATTTTCTTCGCAAAAAAAAAATCATAGGTTTTTGAAAATATCATGCTTTCTGTTTAAACTCATTCACAATCTGAATACAGTTTAGTTTTTCATGCTGCTAAATACACTGCAACATTTCTGGATTGACAACTGTATTTACACAACACCGTTTTCAACTAAAAACGTCAAACTTTTTATGCGTTTTGGCCGTTTGTTGAGGTTTGAGTTTGAGTTTACTTGACATAAAAGTAGCAATACAATATTGTTACAACTTCTTTGCCAAGGATAACACAATAAAGTTGCATTCACTTTTTTCCATAGTGGTCCTTGATTTTTTTGGTTTACACGACAACAGCGTTTTGGGTGCCTGAAAAACGCTACGTTTTGAAAATGGGTTTCCGTGTAAACCAGTAGCACCTCAATGCAGTACATGAGATCCGGGGGGCGGAGTTGGATCCAGATATAAGGGGTGGAGATTTGGTAGGTTTAGGGGTGGGTTTAGGGATCAGGGGGTGGAGATGGGTAGGTTTAGGTATATGTAAGGTGTAGGGTTGGGTATCGTTTGAATTTGAACGATTCCGATTCCGATTCCTTGTTTCGATTCCGGTTCCTAACGATTCTCGATTCCGATTCTTTTAAGAGGCAGGGTAAAAAAAAGTTTAGATCAATTTTAATTCTATGAACTTTTTACTTTTTATGAAATTTACTATGAATTTCTCACAGGGCTGTTTTCAACTACAATATAAATATCAAATCTATTTTAAACAACCTTTTTTAGGACATTTTAAATGAGCTAGCTAATCAACGGTCTTTCTGAAGGAAATAGTCTGACCTTCTCCATCAACTGAAATATAAAAAAATTTGCATCACAATAAGTGTATTGTATTGTGATTGTCACTAACATTTTAGTAACTAAACTGAATTGTATTAGGTTTAGTGACAACATGTTACAATGTTTACATGTTACAATTTCTGGTAAGCTACGCTTTTTTATTATTTCATTTCAATTAAATTATTGTGATTTGATTTAATATTGAGTCATTTGGATAAATATTAGGTACTCAAGATAGGCGTTAATTTTTCTCAAGAAAAAAACAACTCACCTAATGCTGTGAACATACAGAGAGCCCTATCAGCTGGCAGTATTATTGAAGGTTAAAAATAACTCAAATTAAATATAATGCGTTTTTTTAATTATAATAACAACTTTATTTAATGATATAAGTACAAATATAATAAATATGTAATATAGTACACATATTTAGCAAAATACTCTCTATAGCTTTTTTCTTGCCAACTATGTGCTATAGCCTATATGTTCATTAAATGGCTTTCCTGAGGTAAATATGACATAATTGTTCTCCAGCTATGTTATTGACCTCTTCACGCTGATAAAAAACACTGATTGATCGATATTATGTATGAGGAATATACATTTAGGTACGTTGTAGCCTACTGTATCTTTCAACAGTGTTCGTGTTTTTTTACTATTAGCTGCTAGTCGAGATGATCGGTTCACGTGCGCTAGGGATCTGTCACGTCACATTTACAAGCGCCAAAACGGTATTTATTGTTTGAATTTCGTAATAAAATTGACAGAATATCATAAAGTAACTGCTCTGTCTGTCGGTCTCCGTGTCCTCTTTGCTTCGCGATTTTATTGTGCGTGAGAAAATGGATGTGTGGCGTGAGAGCGTGTGAAAAGTGTCAATTGCGTGTGTCTCACGGTGAATGCGTGAGAGTTGGCAGCTCTGCATGTGTAAATGTGTTTTCATGAATATATATTTTTTTACGTTCGCCGGCATCGCGCGCAGTTTTCAAACGGACAAGCAGAGGACGAGAGAATATGGTTGCAACTTGCAAGATACCGAAGAATAAGAAAACATCATATAAGTACGTTTTTAAGGTTTAACGTCAGGGTTGTTTGCTCTAAATACATTTTATGAGACGCTGTGTGGTTCGCAGTTTAGCATAACAATCAATATACGCTTACACCTGTGCCAGTACACGCATTTACCATGCCGTGTGTACGTTACAAATGTTTAACTAAAGTGTCAGCGAATTAACATTTGGCAGTTTGAAATCGATTAGTTACTTCAGTTCAGAATAGGGCTAGAAATGACTTAGACAGCGGTATCTTCTTCCGGTCGGCGGACTGTGAATCGAAACTAGGAATCGAAATTTAAACTTTTGAACGATTCCGGGAAAATCGCAAAGCTAGTCCCGGTTCCAATCGATACTCGATACTCGATACCCAAGCCTAGTAAGGTGGGAGGAGTTGGATCTGGATCCGACTCCTCCCTGTTCTGCAGTGAGGACCATCTCGTGTAAACAACAAAAACGTGAATCTCTGAAGACGATGATGTCACGCACATGCGTGTTACATGTTCAGTCTATAGTTTTTCATCGCCATCTAATGGCCTGGCAGCAGTGATCCCTTTGTACAAGAAGTTACATTATTATTAAGAGACACATTTCTAACATCGTATCACATGTTTAATGTTGTGTAGTTGTGTTTGTTGAACCAATATGCCACTTTTGCATTGGCATCAGTCTCATCATGTACAGTAATCGTATTTAAACATTTGTTAATTTGCGTAAATATTTAAATGTAGTGTCTGCTAACTCCCTCTCCTCTCTCTGTTCTCCCACATTCCCTCCCTTTTCCCCTCTCCCTTTCACTGCAATCCAATATAACAGCCATCAATCATGCGCGTACTATATAAATACACAGCTCATAGTTGAATCTCACCTGTGAGCAAGACACTAAACAGTTAACAGAGCATTTCATTCAACTGCACACTAAATCCTGGTGTTGATTTACAAACATGAGTAAACTCTCTCCCACACACACGCTGAATAAATACAGTTGATAATGGAGCTGTGCTGTGTGGGCATACACCAGAGGCCGAGCGTTAGTGTTTATTACAGCGCTGGAATTTTCCATTACCCGTGATGAGTTCAGCGCAGTAGGGAGCTGCGATACGGCCGAGAGACGTGTTTACTGTGGGAAGAGAGAGAACGCCGCTTAGGCAGAGAGAGAAAGAGAGCGATGCCGGGCCGGGCAACCCACCTAACAAATGTGTGATGTTTTATGTTGGTGTGAGAGTGCGCTAAACATCTGGGTCTGCTTGACGTAATTGGTTTCAGCTGATCCGGGTCTTTTAAACCTCTTTTCTCTCTCTCTTTTAACAGGAGGCCTTCTGGTCATGCTGATAAAGAAGTGATGGCTGCCACCGTCCTGACCACACTGTCCACCAGCCCGTTGGTGCTCAACCCTTCCTCCAGTGCCTCAGGTTAAACTCCGCTCTGACCCCATCTACCATGCTAGTGCTCGACTCCCAGTTAACTGATAGATCCCAGAACGTTCAGGTTGAGTGGCAGCTTGTCAATCAAGCTCTGAACCTCCATAAGTGCCCAAAAGAACTCCTGCTTTCTCCAATTTTATTTTATTTATATAGAAAATGGCTTTAATGAAGTGTATGATTTCTGTCCCACTAAACAGAATTGCAAAAATAATGGTTGTTTTCGAACACCGTCTTCTAATGGAACCAGTCCATTCCATTTCAAACTGATCGTCCCGCCCCAAACTCACAACATTGGTTGAGCCAGTGTTGCTGGTGAATAGAGTGGTGCAGGTATGACGTCACTTTGTAGGCCAAACGGCATTTCGCATCACACTGGTTCCCTTGATAAAAACCCAATAGGTTTTCTTTCATCGAATTTTTAATTATCTAAAAAAACATGATCTGTGATCAACAAAAGTTTATGACTTTTACTACTACACGTTTTGGCAATCAAGATAAATATCACAGATGAACACAACTTTTATGAATTTGGAAGCCTAAATGCAGTCACCAAAAGTGAAAGCTAAATGTAGGCTATGAACGAAACTACACCACAGTCGCTCGACTTCAAAGTCACCATCACTAAGCTTCCGACAACTCTTTCAGTTTTTATCTAAAAACATTTCCCCAGAAAGTTTGAGTTAGCAATAGTTTATAAGAGCACAATTCCCTACTGTACCTTTAAGACTTCTGGATGTAAATGGCCTCTGTTATGATTGGCTAATCTCAGCATACCAGTGTAGTTCACACATTAGTTCATTAGACTAGCTGTTGTAAATGTGACTACAAAATAACGCCATAGCCACAAAGATTTCTAAACGGGATGTTTTGGCAGATTTGTTTCACAAAATAGTCTGTGTAGAAATGAGTTTTATATGAATATAATCATAGGTCTACATGGTCATCGGACTCATATTTAAAAAGAGCAAGAAAAGGCCTGTTTTCCATTTTATGTCCCCTTTAGCATGATGAAAGGAAACCCAGACTTGCTTTTGAATGGGTTTGTAAGTGCAGCGACTGGTCCGTCCTTTAGCTCAGGGCTTCCAAAACCAAAAGTATGCTGACAGATTTTCAGAAGAAAAGACAAAAGACATTGTGCAGCAGTAGAAGTGCTTAAGCTCTCGCATTTGTTTTATTAGACTTTGAATCAAAAACTTGTTTTGTCCTTGAATGAAAATAACACCCTCATGTTGTTCCAAACCCATATGACACAAACGAAGATGTTTTGAGTAATATAGCGGTTGCTCTTTTCCATGCCGTTAGAATAATTGGGTACTAATGCTTTCAAGCTTCAAAAGCTTAATCTCAAGTTTAATCACTGACTTGGAGTCAGTGAATCAAACTTAAAAAAGGGATCATTTTTGTGAACTGGATCAACTGATTTGTTGAACAGAACTATTCCTTCAAGAAGTCAAGCCAAAGATTGTTCTTTTTTGAAGAGCAGGATTTTTAATGTTAACTGGACTGTGGTGAAAGCGTTCTTGTATTGCGTTTGTTCTGACCTTTTCAGAGATTCTAGAACAAAATGAAAAGTGAGAGTATTCTTAAGCTGTGTCACTCCACAGTCCCTTACATTTGTGTCTTGGAAGGAACAGACTGTTTTAATGGATCCCCTGAACTTTTTCCATGGAGGATTTCCCTCTCGTTTGTTGCTTCAGTTATTGAGTTACTCAAATCATCAGCTATCATGTGGTCTTAGCCGACCTTCTCTGGTTTTATATTGTACTATTTTAGTTGGCCAACATTAGGCTACATCAATGATGGATTGTGGATGAACAGTTTATTTATTAATGCTTTATTGTTAATATAGGGGAGATTGGGGTGTCCGTTCAAAAGTTTGGAATCAGTAAAACTGACTATTTTATATTTTTGAAAGAAATTAATGAATTGTTCAGCCATTAAACTCTATTGGTGTTCTGATTGGTTCATTCAGTATTATGTTTTCAGCTAATTGATTTCACATATTGTCAATTCCCTTTATAACCAATCCAAACGAATACACTGTCACTGCATGCTATGCAAATTAGTATTCCAGCCCTCCGCCTCCCCAGCACCACCTGCCTAGATCTGCTACGTGGTACTACTGTATTTTTCATCAAATAAATGCAGCAAGAGACTTCTTTCAAAAACATTATGAATTCTCACTTAGCCCAAACTTTTGATCAGTAGTGTACATAATATTTGTCACTTGATTATATACTTAGAAAGGGTGCCTCATATGCCGCTGTAGAGGTTCAGTGATTAAACCTTTTCCTCTATGAAAATGAGAATGCAGCAAAATAAGACTTTTTCACTGCCATTGACGCAATTTTCCGGCTTTCCGTGTTTTCACTGTTATACGCTATTACACATCTTCTGAAAGAGTACAGAATCTCCAGTTCAAAACACTGGTGAAGAAGCAGAAACAAGCGATGTCATATGTAAGCAGATGCATGTGTAAAATAACATTAAACAGCATATAAATCAAAACTGCTAATGTTACCGAAAAAAATGTCGACCCAGGAAGAGCTATGTCACGGTGGGTTGCAGGAAGGCAGACGAAGAAGAAGATCATTTCCAATACAATGTTTTAATGATAATCCAGAAGACAGGGCTGGTGATGGGAGGACGATGATCCCCTGGCGATGACGGTGGAGATGGTCCTCAAGCACAGATTCAGAGCTCCTCAGTGCCGACAGACCACGGCGGACTCGAGAGAGGGAGGAGTCCAGATGGTGACGAGGCTGATGAGAACTGTGGGACGACCGACGGAGACCGAGCCGGTGGATCCGCAGGCGCAGACCGAGGGCTGGTGCAGGAGACCCAGGTGATGTCGCGGCGATGAGCATCGTAGTTGGAGCCAGAGTACCCGAGGGCTGAGGTGGAGCCGGTGTGAGTGAGGATAGAGGCGATGCCGACGGGAAGGAGGAACCTGCTACAGCCAAAGGGGTGGAGGGACGAAGCGCAACGGATGGCCCGCAAGTCCGTGGTGGAAGTGGTGTGACGACTGACCAAGGGGGAGCCGGTGGGATGAGGGAATCTGGAGGAGCCACTAGACTGAGGGTCTCTGGTGGAGGCGAAGGTGGGAGGAGCCAAGACGGAGCTGACAGGTCGGTGGGACGAGATGGAGTGAAGGGATCCGAGGCAAGAGGCGGAGCCGAATGATCGTCCAGGATAGGGGCTGCTGGTGGTTGCTCGACCTGCGGCTCGACGTCAATGCAGGGACTCCCGGAGACGGCGCAGGGCTGCAAGCATCCGGCAGCAATGGGACTGGAGGACTGGCTGAGCTCTGTGGTGCTGCCGATGAAACAAGACTTGAGAGAACAAAGGTAATCATGACACAGTTCACACACTGGATAAAGCAAAAATTAATTCCCAGTTCTCTTTGAGTAAAACAGATCATTCAGATAGCAGGTGGGATAGGGTGGGAGTTGACAAGTCCCTGTCGAAGTCTATCAGCCAGTCCTCTGTCTCAGTTCCCTCGGCCGCTGGTGTCTCGGGCTCACACCCCTGGTCAGGTCTGCGGGGGGCTCACGTGACTTCTCCGCGGTTGTGAAACGGGCAGTGCTCTGGATCAGGGCGCGACACTCTCCAGACACCTGATGACGGTCTCCTTCCAGTTCAGACCTGTGGTGTCTGGGAGGTCAATAGGATGGTGGAAGGTTGCCCCGATCCAGAACAAGGTCTTCAGGGTTTTGTCGTCCAGGGAGCTAGTGACGGCCAAACAAAGAAAACTCTTGACAAAAGAAAATAAATCATGGTTCTGAACCTGGACGATAAACTTGCCTGTTCGTCCATATTGGGGCGGTCCGATCATTGGTCACGGTGGGTTGCAGGAAGGCAGACAAAGAAGATGATCATTTCCAATACAATGTTTTAATAATAATAATAATCCAGAAGACAGGCAAACAGGTTGCGCAACACACACTTACACATAACAGTGATCAGACAGAAGAATGAATGTGAGGGACCAACTTATATAGCAAACACAAATGAGGATGATAAATAGAACACAGCTGACACGTATGAACTAATAATGAGGAGCGGGAAAACCGAACAAAAGGAACACATGATGAACATGAAAACAAACTAAAAGTCCATGATAATGAAACTAGGCTGAATATAATGTGACAAGCTATAGGACTGTGAAGCTTTGGAAGCTCAATCTACTCCATCTATGTGTATTTTCTATCATTGTTCTGAATTATCCGATCTGAATGTAGTCTTTGACAAAAATGTGTTTTTCTCAGCTTTTTGCCAAAATGTTTATTTTATTTATGAAACTTACCCACATTCAAGTGTTGATAAAAAAAAATAATGCATTGAGATAGAATAAAACTGGGTTGGTCTATTCTTTCTTTTGATATATTTTATGTTTAGATATACATACAACAAAATATTCTTGGGGCCATTAAAATTTTGTGAAAATGTAAAACAAAATGCTGGCTTTGGCTGGCAACTGCAATGCTGGCGGGGAAAGAGTTAAAATGACACTGGACATTACATCGTTTTTCTCGTGTTTATGTTTGTATAACTAATATTTCTGTCACTTTGATATAGAAGCTTTCAGTTGAAGGCACATATCCTGAAATATTATTATATCTCATTACTCTTGCCTAGAGGACAATTTAAGTAAAAAGTGGCATAGCTTTCCTTACTCTCCATTACTATTTAATCTAGGACATTGGCCTTGGGATTGGATTTTGTGTGTTTTTCATTTTGCATTGTAATTTTTTTTTTATATTTAATGCAAACACATTGCCCATCTGGGAAATTAAAGACTTATTATACTGTATCCTGGTGGCTGCACAAATAAAAGACAAGAGTCATTTTCCTCCCCACCAGGACTAAATAAATATGGCCTGCTACCGGTAGCTCAGTATAGATTAATGTAGCCTAATGACTAGCAGCATAAGGCCCTCCTCAAGGCAGCTTGTTCTCGCCAAGACTGTCTGACGGACTTATAAGCGACCAACCACAGTTTAGGTTTATGTGAAATGGATTACACCACAGTAAAACACTCATGTGGCGAAACAAAAATCGAACAATGGTACATCAATCTTCATACAGGACTGAAGCAGAAACTACACGCTTAAAAATAAAGGTTCTTCATTGGCATTGATTGTTCCATGAAGAAACTTTAACATCAATGGAACCTTTCAAGTGCATGAAAGGTTCTTTATAGTGGAAAAAGGTTCTTGAGATTATTAAAATGTTCTTCGCAGTAAGAAAAAAAATGGTTCTTTAAGAACTGTTCATTGAAAGGTTCTTTGGGGAACCAAGAATGGTTCTTCTAAGGCATCACTGCTGACCTGAGTGGGATGTTAAACAGTGACTTGGAGTCAGTGAGTCAAACTGTGTAGGGCTACTTAAATTACAATTCTTTCCTGTCACTTTTGTGCCCTTGAGCCTAACACTTAACCTTTAAATCATGGTACTCCAGAGAGTCGGTTCCTGTAATTACTGCACTGTAAGCCACTTTGAATGAAAAACATTTGCTAAACCGCAAGTGCACGCTTGCTAGAAGAACCCAGACCATTATCCTAAGAGGTCAAGTGTCATGAAATGGAGGTGATTTGCCCTTTTGGAGTCATTGAAGGTCAGCACAGCTTGAACTGTTGCTCAAGGTTGTGTTACATGTCTTTAAGCGTAGTGATTTAGTTGTTTAAGTTAGTTTGTTCAGGACCATAACCAGTATAATTATAAAATAACTTTAAACTTTATACATTTAAAAAAAACACTAGGTTAAAAGGTCACTGTGATTTTGCCAAGTAATACATGTTCCAAGATCAACATTGCCGATCCTGCGACAACATTCCTGTCCAAAAACAGTCTTAACCCTATCCCTACCCCTAAACCTTACCCTACCCATAACTTATCCCTAAAATCAGTGGGAAATGATAGGTGAATAAGAATGGTGTATAAGCCCCTAACCCTTGTTGTACGCCTATGACATTAACTGTAAACCTATCCCTCAAATCTGATTGGTATGTTGTTCCACATCAGAACTACTTGGAAGTTAGTACTACTTGGTGAAATCACGTTCACCGGGTTTAAAACAACCTTTTTTTTAATCTTTTTTTACTTCATTCATGAATTAGTGCCTAAAGATTAACTTAAATACTCTAAACTTTTATAAAGTATTCCACACAACCAAATCATATTTACAGTGTAGCACATTTTATACCGTTTTTAATATGTAGATTATACAATATTGCCTACATTTAAACAAACATCAGAAGTAAAAATGAAACATTTAGAAGTAATTCAAGTGCAATTGACCAGTCTCTGTTATAGTGTTTCCACCGTAACGGCGCTGGTTCTCGTGCCGGAGCTGTAATCGTGTTTGACGGGGGAACTGCTAACTTCATCTGCTAACTGCTAACGTCCCTGTATGTTGCTTTGCATAAAATGAAATGATTACCAAGTAACCATTTTAGAGATAAAATAAAATATACCTGTATTCTACAGAAGAAATGCACCAATTGGATGGCGCTTCAACTCTCTCTTGAAGAGGATGCAAAAAGCCTGCGATAAATAACTCAACCGCTGGGTTGTTACGTCTGACCCAGGAACTGGGTAACACAAAACATACCCAAACAAAAATAGCTCCCCAAAAAACAGTGTTTGGATTGAAAAAAAACCCAGGATTTTTTGGTGTGTGTATATTAATAAATGCTGCGTAAAATGTAGATCATTGTTAGTTAGTTGATACCTAATAAACTGACTGATGTTAATGAATTGAACCTTATTGTAAAGTGTTACTTTAACACTTATTGAAAAGTGTTACATTTGAATGATTTTACATTTTACATTTTAATACATTGAAACTATTGTATTTTAACAAATGAGTTGATAAATGAGTTATAAACACATTTACTGAAGCAGTAACATAAGTTGGAAATTTCTACATTCATTAGTGTAAACAAGGTCATGTGTTGCAATTTAAAAAACATTTCTTTGACTAAAACTGCCTCAGGCAACAAAACAACGTTTGAAACCAATTTCTATCACGCATTAATGAAATAACACAATGGCTTTAGTGTGCCTCTGTTATTTTTTCTTGATCCAGTGTTGTGTGCTATCTTTCTTCTTCTTCTTCTTCTTCTTCTTCTTCTTCTTCTTTGTATCTTCTCATCAACGCAAAGTGACTAAACAGTATAAAATAATCACAAACAAATAAATACTATTCACACCAGGTCTAATGCCAAATTTCCTGGATTCTGTGAGAGAAAGGAAATCTTGGCATATATGTCATGTTTACTTTAACAGAAATTGGACTAGCCTTCAAATAATAATTGCGGTATAGGTTTGGATAGATACAATTTTGCTTTGGTAAGATACCAGCCTTATATTAAAGAGGATCTATTATGGTCCTTTACATGTTCAACTTTGTGTGATGTTGCTATTTGAGAATGAAAAAGTTCTGCAAAGTTACAAAGCACAAAGTTACTCCTAAGGGAGTTATTCATATCAGTTACACTGCAACGCCTCCATTGAGTTTTCTTCCGGGAACAAAGACGTCACAATATTCCTCATTTAAATAATTCCCGCCCAAGATATGCGCTAAATAAAGGGGACGAGGCCTGGTTGATTTGAGTTAGTAGTGTGTTGAAACTCGCGGTTATGGTAAAGGGGCGTGACATTTCTTAAACACGCATAAAGCGGTTGACCAATCACAACACACTGGTCCAGCTGACCAATCAGAGCACAGTGCACTTTTCAGAAGGAGGGGCTTCATAGAGACAGGAACTAAACTGACCATTACTGACAGACTGGGAAGAGAGGAGCTGCAACAATGGAGAATATGTGAAAAATAATGGGTTTTTTTTAAACATTCAAGCTTGAAAACCTATTCTAGTAGACCCTTAAAACAGAATCAAGACTTAATAATAAGGCATAATAGGTCCCCTAATTGATTATTTGTGTAAATATGCCTCTTTTACTTATTTTTTCGATTTTAATTAGTTGGTTTTGTTGAGTTTTAATTAGTTGTGTTGTTTTGTCTTTTATTCTATTTTATTTTGTGTTTTTTGGTTGTGTTGTGTTTGTTTGTTTTTTGGTGTTTTGTTTATTTTATTTCGGTGTTTTGTTTTTTGTGTTGAATCTGTGGATGTGTTTACCAGGGGTGTTGAAAATGAATCGTTTTTATGCGTTTCTAACGTGGACGATTCTGCATCGATGCAGTAATAGACCATAATCGATTATTAGCGTATCATTTTACTAGCGTAAAATGGCGGAGGGAGGCGGAACACAAAAGCGAGTGCACCCACTATTTTAACATTTACAGCGCGTGTGTGTGTTAGTGATTGTGCGAATGTGTGTGCGTGAGAGTTATTGTAACTTGAGTAGGGTTTTTAGTAGTGTTTATTAGTTCTAATTGCTACTGTCGTCTGCTGTGTTTAGACTTAAAGGTGGTATCAGTGATTTCAGGCCCAAAAATATTTTTATCACATTCATCTAATCTTTCCTAACGATCCGCTAGCTGCCCGCCCCATAAGCATGCCGTCTAAAAAACGCGTCTCTGTAGGCAGCCTAGGCTCTGAGATCTGCACACAAAAACAAATGGTTTAGCCAAACACTCAAAACCAAAACAAATAGTGTTCCAACCAATCACCGACAGGGGGAGGGTGTTGTGAGGTTTTGTGCTCGTGCACGGCTGCACGCGAAGTCAGAGCTGAAGGAAAAGCTGGCTCAAAACCTCACAACACACTCCCCCTGTCGGTGATTGGTTGGAACACTATTTGTTTTGGTTTTGAGTGTTTGGCTAAACCATTTGTTTTTGTGTGCAGATCTCAGAGCCTAGGCTGCCTACAGAGACGCGGTTTTTTGACGGCATGCTTATGGGGCGGGCAGCTAGCGGATCGTTAGGAAAGATTAGATGAATGTGATAAAAATATTTTTGGGCCTGAAATCACTGATACCACCTTTAAGTTTTGTTCGACTACATTCAGGAAGTGTACATTCTTGGAGCAGATAAAATAAAAAGGTTAATATCTGCCTGTTTGTATTCATTGACGAAAGTTTAGCCATGTGCAGTAATATTGCAACTCATCGTGATGCATCGTGATATCGATAATCGTTGACCTGATAATTGTAATCAAATTGAATCTTGAGACCAGTGACGATTCACACCCCTAGTATTCACTGCTGACTTCTAATAGCCCAACTGGTCAGTGAAACTGTCAAAGCTCTTTTCCTGCTTTTAAAATTGCTGTGTTCTGTCTTGGGTTGTAGATCTGGCTAGTAAGGGCTGGAAGGAGAGCCTGTCTGCCAGCTACAGCAGCTCCACCAGTGGGAACTGGAGCTGGGACGCCAGTGACCAATCGGTGCCCTCCACGCCGTCCCCGCCCCTCTCCAACGATGCCGGCAAGAGCTTCCTGCTTTCCTCCCAGAGTGATGACAACAATGAGGACACTGAGAGTACACACTTCCTGTTTGAGGACCCTATCCCCCGGAAACGAAAGGTAGGGGTCAGGTCATATGAGAAAACAGAGTGGACTTGTGTGGTTTATCAAGCCTTGGTAACAATGTGGAGTTCTGATGAGTAGTTTTTGTGGACAAAGGTGGCAGTGGATTTACCTTCAGTAATTTAAGAGCTCCTTAAAACACATCAGCTTGGCTCTGGCACAACAAGTCTTGTCACTTACGTGATGGAGTGTTTTCGTTTTCTCTTTCATTCTCCCCCTTTTCGTCCCCTCTTCTATTCAGTTTTTTGTAGTGTGGAATCATTCCAGAACGTGAATGTGGTTTCAATGTCAGGAAGCCATTAGCCTTTCTGCCTGTTCACCTTGTTTTGGTAGAGGCTGAGGATGTGTGTGTGTGTGTGTGTTTGTGTGTGTGTATATGAGGGAGGAGGGGAGGTGGGGGGGTTCCGTTACAGATCCACCTGGTCTTATCCTTTAACAGTGCTACACACATCTTAACACAAGTTTTTCACACAATTCCCGAGTGCACAATCTTGTATACATGGATCCTGTCATGCCTACAAGCCTCTTTCTGAAACAAAAGGAGAAAAGTGAAACATGTTTACTCAGTGGTTTTTTCCTTTTCTTTTTTTTTTTTTATACAGACTATTTCTCAATTCTGATGCAATATGTGCAATTCCAGATATTGGACGGAGAAATGAATTGGGCAGAAACAGGACAGAAAAACTTTCCTTAAGTGATATCAGACATTTAAAAGTAATATTTTGGGTTCAGTTGAGTTCAATGTAAGTATCTATGGCTGTTCATTAGAACAGAAAATATTTTTAAGGGTTTTTAATGTTTATAAAAGAAGTCTCTTATGCTCATTAAGGCTGCATGTAAATGATAAAAAATTTATTCCTGTGATGTCAAATCTGAATTCTCAGCATCATTGCTCCAGCCTTCAGTGTCACATGATCCTTCAGAAATCATTCTGATATGATGATTTGATGCGCAATAAACATTTCTGATTATTATCAATGTTGAAAACAGTTGTGCTGCTGCATATTTTTATGGCAACCGTGATTCTTTGATAGAAAGTAAAAAAAAATAGCATTTATTTGAAATAGAAATCTTTTGTAAAATTATAAATGTCTTTGCTGTCACTTTTGATCCATTTAAAGCATCCTTGCTGAATAAAAGTATTAACTTCTTAAACACTTTTGAACGACAGTGCAGAAACAAAAATCACATTTACAGCAAGGCACTTGCTATGGAAATTAATAGAGCAAGGCACTGCACTGGAATAAATGTGTTTAAAAAAATTGTTGAGAACACATAATATAATTAAATTATGCTGTGAAAAGCCTATGGACTTCCATTCTAACCTTGTGCACTGTTTTGCTGTAAGACTGGAAAAACTGGAAGAACTGGAAGAGAGGGCAACTCTCTGAGAAAACTCTCTCTTGTGAAGTTAGAATCAGCATTTGTGACGCAAGTCTCACCTCAGAATCCATCTCTTTCCCTCTTCCCCCACTCCTTCTCTCTCATGCTGAGATCACCAAAATTCACCCATGAATCTATATGGTTTAATGTGGATAATTATCATACAGTATTACACATGTTTGTTATCATTTGAAATGTCTCAGTGCGACTGGTACAAATGTCTCATTCCAAAAGAAGTAAACCAAAAGGTAATAAAGTTCTTAAGAGTTTAGAGTTAACTTGCACACTGGGGAGGGTGGGTCTTCCAGGCAAATGTCATTCTGCCCCGAAAAGGTGTAAACTCTGAATGCAAATTCCCATTGTCAGCAAATGTTTCCATGCGACAGAAGTTTCTGTCTATGTAAATAAATGCAACAAGAGGCTTAGGGCGATATGTAACTTTTGTATTTATTATCTTTGAACTGATTATGAAACTGGCATGATACATTTACCTGACATAATTAATTGTTATATTTGATTTTATCCCGACTGACTCTGAAATTGTTTTCCCAAGTAGATTAAACGGATTCTAATGTTACCGCAAGTTTTGCGCCAGATTAGTTATGACTAATATTTGGCACTAATTCAAGTGTACGTGGTTCGCAAAGACAAGTGAATTTCCGTTTAGAACAGCAAAAATGCTGCTTGCCCAATCTAAATTTGGGTGTGTCTTACCTCTGTTTTAATTTAATGTTACTTTAGATAAGTGTACGTGGGAAACCACAGCATGGCCAATCCAAAGCTATTATAAGAGAAGTAATGTTGGTCAGCTTATATCTGTAATAGTGGCCATACCTCTACTGAAGTAAACGTTACTTTAATTTCAAGTGTATGCAATTCCATGGGGGCTATACCAAAGTATCTTTGATTGTGTAAGCGTGAATGCGGCCAATCTCTGGTATATAGCCAATTACCTCTGTTTGGCGACCGAAGCTGGCAAGCTTGTGATCGTGAGACCCGCGTTAAACAAGGCGTGAGGACCTCTGAGCGACATAGCTTCCTAATCTGAACGAGGTAAAATATAAGTAAAGAGTTAAAAGGAATAATCGAACATTCGCTCACATTTAATGATGCTCAGATATCATTAAAACCTTTTTCATTTATGGGGTCAGATGAAATAACGAGGTAATACATATGAGGAAATTTATTTCATTTAATCTTGTTGTGTTGCATGAAAAGAAAGACAGTAACGCGCAGAGACCTTCACCCGTTCTATCGGATGCCGCCATTGGGCCGATCTAGACGGGCTTACGTTGCTAATGGAAATTCTGTCATAACTTCGATCTCTTAAAAGATCCCAACAGGAGCAAATAAGAATACACTGAGAGACCCTACTAAAAAAGATTTTCAGTTCAATTAAGTGTAGTTTTTTTTTGTCATTTTAAAAGAATCCTTAGGGGATTGAAGAAGCCCTTTCAGATTATGTTAGAAACCCCATTAGCCATCCTGTACACAACTAAAATTTAGTCGAAATGTTGAAGACAGAATTAAAAAAATAGATAGTAGAGTTGTTTATTTCACTCTGGTGCGTGTTACATAATGTTTAATATGGGTTCAGCTGATTTTTGGCTAGAGTGTGTGTAACTCTCCTGTGTGTATAGAGACGATGGATGTGTCCCGTACTGCTAGTGCTTGTCTTAGGCAACAGCGCTGGCTACCTCTTCTATTATTTCAGCTCACCAGAGGCCTCCCTGCATGCCTATATGTCCTGCTATAGCCAATAAAAACCACTGTGAATGAAGGAGACGAGAAAAAAAACAAAGTTCTTTGAAGCGAACCAAGCCAAATGCTAAGCAGCTGGGTGAAGTGTAACTCAAGAGGACTCAGACTGGCTGTTCATTCATAAAGACAGATGGAAACATACACTTCCCAGTCGCTTTTGGTTTATGATTGTCACATCCTCTCTGACGAGGTTTTGATGGGAAATGTTTGATAGGCTTTTGTGATCTGTGAAAGGGTTAAAATAGTCAGCCTTGAGAACAGCCAAGAGGATTTGAATGTTTTTGTGTGTGTGTGTGTGTGTGTGTGTGTGTGTGTGTGTGCGAGCAGACACACACCCACTCATTGACTCAGTGAACAGGTCCAGACATGTTTCATGTTTCAGAGTTAATGTGATCATTTTTCTCACAAATTAATCTCCCGGTGAGATTTATCAGAAGAAATTATGATAATTCTAAATATAAATATAATGATAATATAATTTTGGCTCTCTGTTTGTTCTGGAGTGTCATTCTTTCACACCGTTCTCAGTCTGAACTATGGGAATATGATAGGGTGCAACGGGGTAAAAGGCGCCTGTGATTTTATTGTTCATCTGAACCACTAGATGGCACAAAGAAAAAAACATCCGCTTTTGATCGCGGGCAGCAGCGCAAAATTGATTCTGTGCTAATTTGATCTAATATTTAATGTTATTAAAATGTTGTAGATTTAAGTAGGGGAGACCGGGGACAGTTGCAACACTTTTTGCATTTCTCTCAATTACTCAGAGACTATTTGAGCTAGACCAACCAAATTTGTATATATTAAACTTGCATCTGTCTGCTAATTACCCATACCATTTAAAGATGATTATATATGACATATCGTTCACAGTATTTATTTGAATGGAAGAAGTCAGATGTTGCAACTGACCCCGACCCAGGGGACAGTTGCAACACAACCCAGGGACGGTTGCAACATGTTAAAAATACCTTAAATTTCATTAATTAACTCAAGCTTTTTGTCTCAATGAGCAAAGAATTCTGAAAATATTAACTGTTTTAGGCTTACTATAATATTATAGTATTATTTATTTCAATAATATTATTGTAGCCTATTATTTATTTAGTCATATTTATCAAATAACAGTTATAGAGTTTTGTTTGTTCATGTGTAGAACATAGGCCTACATAGATTCAGTGTGCAGGTGTTACAGATGCTATTCAATCTCTCCATATTTCAGTGTCAGACAGGAAGAATTGAACAATTTGCAATGCAACAAACCTTTATTAAACATGCAATTTATAACATGTTGCAACCGTCCCCAACCCTATCAGCCATGACAGAACATCATATGCCTGCTAGACACACTGACTTTGACACATGCTAACCATGTCACTTAGAAGTCAACAAAACAATAATTCAAACGAAGTAAGTTTTGATTAATTCATACAAAATTTCAGGACAGTATGACAAAAATATATCTCATGAAAAAATTTACTTTCATACCTCCAAAACAAGTTTTGTTCAATAAATGCAGCAGCAGATGTTGAATATGTCTACTGTCTTCTTGGTGGGTGGAGGGTAGAGGTCTTCTCGGGTCCTAAAAACTGTACCCGACCCGAATCGACCCGAATCACTACTTACCCGAACCCGACGTGCATAAATTCATTTTTTTTAAAGAAAAACCCGACCCGAGACAGACCCGATAAAATTAGACCCGAGTCCGACCCGACCTGACGCCATTTCCTTTAGGACCCGAACGTAAACGGCATTTACATTGTGCACAGCCTGCAGCCCTGAGTTTCAAATGCACTTAACATAGACGCGCAAAGGCCTACGCGCTGAAGTGCTGAAATGTCAATCACACATCACGGTCGGTAACCCATTACATCCTATAAAATTTGGCATAATGTTATTTACCGGACCATACGATGATTAACATTAGAACCACCACAGGGTAAAATTTACCGATGGCTGTTTTTCAAATGTAGCCTATAACAGATTTTCAATAAAATATCCAAAGTCTCCCAGTCATTGACTTTTACTAAAATTGTGTTATTTAGCCTACAATCCCGTTGTTTAGATAAAACCAGATTAAAAACAAGGCATTAGAACCGCCATAGCAGGTCAAATTTACCATGTAGGCATATGTCTTTATTTTTGCAACTTTTCTTTATTTGAGCAACGTGTCTGCTTACTGTAAACAGTCACACAACGCACGTTCAAAATAAGATGTTTTAGCCTACTCATAAATGTTCAAACTTTGGATTAATTATTAAAACAATTTTTGCAATTTTTATCATTTATTGTTTGCTGCTATATTTATTCAAGTCTGCCCGTTTCCTGAAGAAAATTCCGATCTATGATATAGCCTAATGAATTTTTTTTTTTTTTCTGATTACCCCAAGTTTATTGGGGTTGTTCTCTTATTCAAATTATAAATTATATAACTAAGCAAATTAATAACTGAGTAAATAAATGCGGAGGCAACCGTGCTTATAGCCCATTGCACGTAGAAGCGCGGATTCGCTCTCTCACTTAGAAAAAGTGAGAGAACGGTGTCATAGAGTTGTTTTAAATAATGCAATTTTGTTAAATGCCCAACCTAGTTTGGGTCTTCTCGGGTCCATTTGGAAAAAGCATATTTATTTTAAATTACCCGAGACCCGAGGCCACTAATACCGAACCCGACCCGTGTCCGAGACATTCGTCTGAGTTTTGGACTCGAAACCGCTCGGGTCTCGGGTCGGACCTCGGGTTTTCGGATCCAAGTGGACCCGTGAAGACCTCTAGTGGAGGGTCTAACTGTGCATGTGCAGTATGAGTGTCATCACTCTAGCTTGTTTCTGATTGGAGAAAAATGACATGTTGCAACCATCCCCTGTTGCAACTGTCCCCGGTCTCCCCTACCAAATGAGAATCGCTTAAATTATTGAACATGTTTTGAGACAAAGGTCTTGTTAATGATTTTCAGTGTTGTTCAAGGTAATTAAAGGAACAGTTTTTCAATAACGGAAGAATATGTAAAAGTATGATATTTGGGGTAAAATGCACCCCTGCTGTTGGGGCTAAAAGGCACAATAATTAACATGATAATAAATATCTAAAAGTATATTTGGCATAATTTATTTTTTTAATAAAAAAACTAAGATAAAAAAATTATTACAATTTTATATATTTATCGATAAATGTATTTGACTTTTATAAGTGAATATAGTGTATTTTATTGAAGTGTATGAGACTTTTAGAATGTTAAAAAATATATCTATTTAAAATAAATATTGTTTTGTTGAACTTTATTCATTAAATAATCCCCCCAAAAAAAAAAAAACTTTTATTACAGTTTCCCTTAAAACATTGCACAGCACAATTGTTTTCAACATTGATGATAATAATAAGAATGATATCAAAAATTGATCATGTGACTGAAGACTGTAATAGTGATGCACAGGTAATTTTTCAGGTAATCACATTTTATTTTATTTTATCATGAAGTTTTACTCCATTTTGGCACTTGTTGAGTGTTATCTTTGGACATTGGATATGAAGTAAAAATCTGAGTAAAGTGTGTGAGAGACTGATTCATTGTTTTTGAATCACCTACAGAAACATAGAAATGAAGTATGTTAGATAAACACAGATGAGATTTAGAGCGAGAGGAGAAACAAAATACACTTGGAGTGCTGGTGAACGTGACAGAACAGCACAGGAGGTGTGAATCTCCCACACATGACACACGCATGCCGTCACCTGGCAGTGCTGTACATGTAATAGTTGTTTGACTGCAGCAGTGAGAAGCCTTCGTGCCTTTGGGGCAGCAGTGGGCTGAAGGGAATTTCATGAAGCTTATGCAATCAGACCTCTGAATCACTGCAGATAGCGGCCTTGACTGCAAATAGACCAGATCTCTTTTTAATGATTCACTTACTAATTATTATTCTCTCTTTATTCATTTTTTTTAAAGTAGGTTTATAGCTCTAAGGCAGAACTGTATTGATGTTCCTTAGGCATTTCTCAGGCATTCAAACTTTGTTTTGTAGCCTTAGGTGTGCTGTCTATTTTGGTCTTTAATGAGCTTTTTTATGAAATATAAGATTCAAGTTTGAAAATCTCCCATTGACTTGATCAAATAGAATACTCAAAAATCGAAATATTACAGTAATGATGTCATTGTGAAATTTGCATATGGATCTGTGATTGGCTGCCTTTCAAACTGCCCTAAAACTTTAAAAACTTCGGAAACACCGGCACGCATTTTATAAAACGTTAATCGTATGTTTTTTTGTTCCAGAACTCCATGAAGGTGATGTTTAAGTGTCTGTGGAAGAACTGTGAAAAAGTCCTCAGCACCTCCTCAGGGATCCAGCGCCACATCCGCACCGTCCACCTCGGGTAAGCGTCAGTCAGACAGATCACGCATGCAATAGATGAACATGTTTGTTCTGCAGTTTGAACATTTACACAAGAAATTTGTCTGTCCAAACTAGACGTGACTCGACTACAAGACGTGACAAATTCAATCAAAAATCACAGCCAATCAGAAGAGCATGTGGGCTGAGTCTCTATGCAAGCGCACTGCACTCACAATGAATTCATAAATATTATATCGATTTAACATTGTTAAAAGGAATAATTCACTTAAAAATGAAAATTCTGTCGTTAATTACTCACCCTAATGTCGTTCCCAACCGTAACAATTTCGTTCATCTTCGGAACACAAATGAAGATCTTTTTGATGAAATCTGAGAGCTTTCTGTCCCTCCATTGACAGCTACACAGCTACCATATTGACGCTTCAAAAAGTTCATAAAGAGACCGTAAAAATGAAGCGTAGCATCAGTTCTGGCAGGTCACGTTAGTCAAGTTCGCATCAGCTGACTCTCAGCTGATCCACGTCTACCTATAGGAATACGACGCCTATCACCGTATACATATACAGTATAAGCTCCTTCAGTATTATCAGCAGCTATCGCGTTTCTCAGGAGCTGATTACCCTCCTCAATCCCAAGCTCCTCCTCTCGTCAGTCAGGATTTGGCATTCTGATTCCCCTTGAATGAGATAAATTCTCTAATTATGTTGTACTTTAAAATCTTGAATTACTGATATCTGCAATACATTCATGTTGGTTCTGTTCTGTTACCCTAAGGGGGGTTATTGCCCAGAACAGAACCATACCGCCAATCCTAACTGTATGCTTATTGTCAATCGTACTTGACGATGGTGGTCCTGACAGAGCTTAGTCCAAATTTTCTGAAGAGACAATATTGCTTTAAATGATGAACAGATTTAATTTAGGGTTTTAATAACATATAAACATTGATCAGCGAACATAAACAGAAGCTCAACTGAACCTCCATAACACACAAGAATGAACCTCATTGGTTCTTGAGAAAGCTCAAACGTGCTGCGTAACACGAGAATTAACCTCATTGGTTCTTGCTGAAGCTCAAACGTGCTGCGTAACACGAGAATGAACCTCATTGGTTCTTGCTGAAGCTCAAACGTGCTGCATAACACGAGAATTAACCTCATTGGTTCTTGCTGAAGCTCAAACGTGCTGCGTAACACGAGAATTAACCTCATTGGTTCTTGAGAAAGCTCAAACGTGCTGCGTAACACGAGAATTAACCTCATTGGTTCTTGAGAAAGCTCAAACGTGCTGCATAACACGAGAATTAACCTCATTGGTTCTTGAGAAAGCTCAAACGTGCTGCATAACACGAGAATTAACCTCATTGGTTCTTGCTGAAGCTCAAACGTGCTGCGTAACACGAGAATTAACCTCATTGGTTCTTGCTGAAGCTCAAACGTGCTGCGTAACACGAGAATTAACCTCATTGGTTCTCGCACATCAAGCGAAAAATGCTTGAGCTTCCGTTTACCACAACTGATGTGTGAGTTGATGAATATGTGAATAAAAGCCTAAATTCAATCTGTTCATCATATAAAGCGATCAAGTCTTCAGAAAATTTGAACTAAACCACTCAATTCATATGGATTAGTTTTACGATCTCTTTATGAACTATTTGAAGCGTCAAAGTAGTAGTTGTGCAGCTGTTAATGGAAGGACAGGAATCTCTCAAATTTCATCAAAAATATCTTCATTTGGGTCCTGAAGATGAACAAAGGTCTTACAGGTTTGGAACAACATCAGGGTGAGTAAATGATGACAGATTTGCCATTTTTTGGTCAACTATTCCTTTAAAAATACATGAGTGACTGAAAGAATCTTTGTCATAGAACTCTCTTGTTTGTTTAACGTTCTTGTTTCCTTTGATTTTCAAGATCTGAGGAGAATTATCCATTGTCGCTTTCAGTACAGCTATAAAGGGCACGCAAAATGATATTCGAACTCGCATTAAATTATTTTAACACAGTGTTAAAAGTCTTCAACATAGGACATATTGGCTCTCTTTTTAGTAAATGTAAAGTTAACTTTTAAAGCTTTTGAGGCGGAGATGATTGTGTCCTTATGAAGGGCTCAGTTTGTCTGTCAGTCTCTAAGGATGAGGCTGGTCAGGGTGCTCTTCCCTTTCTGAGCACCATAACAGGAGGTAGAGAGGGAACCACATTCTGATGGAAGTAGTAAGAGTGTTTTTATAGCCTCTTGTTGCTACCTGACTATCCCATGTAAATCAAGCCTCGGTTATGATGCTGGCACTGCTGCCCCCTGCCGGCTGCCTGGTGACGCGCGCACAAGAGCACTGAGCCTGCAGTTCTAAGGAGGCTGTCCTAAGTTTTAGTGTCATGTGTTTTCAGACGAAATGGAGATTCTGACTACAGCGACGGAGAGGAGGATTTCTACTACTCTGAAATCGAGGTCAACATGGACACTCTTTCGGAGGGGCTGTCCAACCTCACGCCCACCTCTCCTACTACGTCCGGGCCGGCCCCCGTCTTCCCAGTCCTGACTTGTGATGCGTCTCGATCTGAGCCCGCCCGCATGATCCACACCCCACTCAGCCAATCAGCACCGTCGGCGCTGTGTCACATCCGCACTGACCACGCTTACCAGGTAACATCGCCCTTCACTTCGTCTAGACATCTTATTGAACACCCACTCACGTCTATCTGCACTCATTGGAGTGTGTGTGTCATGTAATGGGTTTGAGGTGTAGTGATGAAGTCTTCGTGCACACTCTCCTTTTGTCAATCTGTATTTACTTTGAGAACATCATATTCTTTCAGATCCCCCACGCAAGGCTCTGTTTTAGTTATTAATGCAACTCTAATCTCTCACCATCCTGGTCAGAGTCAACAAAGCTTTATTATGACTATAAACCCAAAAACAAAACAAAAGAAATACAATATTATATTTTGTTTGAAGGATATGAAACCTCATTTTGCATTATTTTCATGACAATTAATTGCAGTTTAATTATATACTCATTAGGACGTGTCTTAAAGGGATAGTTCACCCCGAAATTCTCACCCTAATGTTGTTTCAAACCCATAATCCTTCTGTTCATCTTTGGAGCACAAATGAAGATATCTTTAATATTTCTGTCCATTCATACCAAACCTTTGACAAAAATGCATTGTAAAAATAATCCAAATGAATCAAGTGGTTGAATTCAAGTCTTCTAAAAAGACATGATCGCTTTGTATGAGAAACAGATTTAGTCACATATGAACTATATATACAGATACGGAACTCTTACAGGTTTAGAATGGCATTGAGGGTGAGTAAATGATGACAGAATTTTCATTTTTGAGTGAACTATGCTTTTTTTTTTTTAACTGTAATTTTCATTATTCTCTGTGATTCTTAATATTAGATTCTCACTATGGTAACAAAGTAATTGTTCTGTATTACTAAGAAATACTGGAATACAGTCATTGTTAAAGCATTAAAGCATAAGCATGTTACCATAAATATACAAAAGCTTAAAGAAATACTACCATGATGTATAAATACAATGGCATTACAGTTATGAGAATTTTAGAAGGAGGAATTCTGATTAACTGTCGGCAATAATATCAATGCAAATGTATCAATGCAAATAATCTTAACGGTCTTAAACACGAGGGGGCGGTTTACCTAAACCTCATTGAATTTTGTTGAGTTTATTCTTACTGGGCCAAATCAGTAAGAAACCAAATTCAATATATATTCTTGCAAGGTCACTGTTTTAAGGATGTTTAGACATTTTTACAGGACTTTGCAGGAGTTTCTTGAGAAATTCTGTCCAAACGGAATGAATGACCTTTCTGAAATCTTTCAAACGGTTAGAGATTTATATATTTGACCTTTGCTCGCGCACCATATTTAGGGCTCTGTTCAATATCAAAGCCAGACTTCTGCATACACATGTGTCTCTTTAATTGCTGGAGTCTATTTTGTTGATGTATTTATGGGTCAGTGTGATGAGGTCAGCAAAGGCTGTGGTTTCAGGACCAGGTTGGATAGGTTGAGAACCAGACCGTCTCATTTCTAATGGCTTGTCATGATCGAGTCTTTGAGGCAGCTCTTCTTGGCTATCGCTGGGTTGTGGTTGTACTTAACAGTGTTTTCTCTTCATCTTTCCGCTGGCTTTGCTAATACCGCCTCTTACACACACTGTTTTTCAGGCTACAACCCCTGTCAGCATTCCCAGCATGCCCTCTGAACCGCCTCACAGTGAGGATAGGATTAGTGTATCCTGGCAGTCGCCCCCTGTCATATATAAAGGTCTACCGGTGAGATGGCTACTTTCTTTCTCTCTCTTTCTTGTTTTCTCACAGTCTCTCTCTCAGAGACTCAGTCAACAGCGTTTATCATCTTGTGAAAGACTGAGCTCACTAAACGTTGAAAGGGCAGTGATCCTGTAAGCTTGGTTGAGTCTCATTTGTCACTCCCAGCTTGTCTTTCTCTGTCTCTTGGGGTCTTTCAGAAGTTGCACTTGCATGACTTTTGGTTTCCTGTCTCAGATGCTTTTGCAAAACGCAGAAAGTAGCTTTCAAACCCCTGTTAGAGGTTGACAACTGCAGAAATCTCACACTGCCTGGCCAAAAAAAACAGAGTCGCTGTTTGGATTTAAATGAGCAAATGCTTAAGTCTATGATTGGATCATTTTTGCAGTGATTAATATGTGTATAGCATGTTATATATTTGGCAGCAGTTCTTCTAACCCTAATTGATGGAGTGTGTAGCTTTTGATTTCTAAAACAATCATGTAGGAAGACACATCATGGCCATATTCCAGAATGACAATGTCAAGATTCATCAGGCTCAAACTGTGAAAGAATGGTTGGGAGAATGGCATGAAGAAACATTTTCACACAAGATCTTGACCAAAAATGAATGCACTTCTTGATGGAAATAACATCACAACCTTTATATCCATCAAGAGGTGCATCAATTTTAGGTTAAGATCTTGGATTGACAATGCAAGAGTCCAGCGCTCTGTAAAGTCTCCTCCAGCACATCCCAAAGACTTTCAGTGAATTTAAGGTCTGGACTCAGAGTGTCAATTCATGTGTGAAAATAATTCTTCATGCTCCCTCACAACCATTCATTCAGCAAAGACATTTATAATGCTACAAACCAATTATATTTTAAATAAATGCTATTCTTTTAAACTTTCAAAGAATCCTGGTAAAAAATGTATCACGGTTTCCACAAAAATATGAAGCAGCACAACTGTTGTCTACATTGATAATAATCAGAAATGTTTCTTGAGTATCAAATCATCATATTAGAATGATTTCTGAATGACACTTGACACTGAAGACAGGAGTAATGATGCTGAAAATTCACAGGAGTTTATTACATTTCAAAATATATTAACTCTTTCCCCGGCATTGACTGAATTTTTCAGCAATCCGTGTTTTCACTGTTATATGGTAGGGGGTGCTATTACACATCTTCTGAAAGAGTACAGAATCTCATGATCAGAAACGCATGTGAAGAAGCAGAAACAAGTGATAGAAGCATTACTTGCGCACATGTAAAATAATGTGATCATCAGACATTAAACTGCATAGAAGTTTTAAACTGCATAAAGTAAGCATTAGGGGTGTTGATGGACTCGATCTACTCCATCTGTGTTTTGATCTTCATTCTGAATCCGATCTGAATGTAGTCTTTGACACAAACGTGATTTTCTCAGCTTTTTGCTCAAAATGTTGCTTTTTTATTAAACGTACCCACATTCAGGAGTTGATACAAAAAGAATGCATGAAGCTAGGAAATTTATTTTATTTTAAATGGTATCAAAAACATTCAGAAATCTTACCGAACCCAAACTTATGAATGGTAGAAGTGTCAGCTGTGATGTAAGCATGTCTTCACTTCTTGAGTATTTGGTTGTGCTTTTGTGAACGACAGATCACCTTTAATATATAATGCCTTTGCAGGGCCCGATGACTCAAATCCGCACTGTGAGCATCGGAGAGAAGAGACAACCTGTTAACCACACCACTGTCAGCAAAGCACACACCAACAACACCTCCGCTTCCAAAGCCACCACTGGAACCAGGTAACCCGTCCGCCGGGCTCATGCCTGCATGATGATTTTGGAGCCTTGCATCACAGCTAACCCAAACTATGTGAACTATTTCCTCAGGAAACCACGCGGCGAAGCCAAGAAGTGCCGAAAAGTGTACGGCATGGAGAAGAGGGACCTGTGGTGCACAGCGTGCCGTTGGAAGAAGGCCTGCCAGCGCTTCACTGACTGAGCTTTATCCTATAGCCCGCTTCGAAACGTGCTCTTTTATTGCGCCTGTTCCACGGACTGAGCACCGATATCTCCTGCACACTCTCACAGGGGGACTTGATGAGCCGTCTGAGGCGTGTGGCCTTCTAAATGTCACTTATTCCTCCAGGCCACAAGGGGGTGCTCTTTTCCTACCGCTTCCATAGTGGAACAACGAGACTGCTATTCAGAATAAAAAACTGATAAAAAGCAAAAAAGAGGAAAATACTTTGGGAAAAAAAAGCTTATTGGCTTTTGCTGCATTGCGTATTATGGCAAAAACAAGTTACTTTTTCACAAGTAATCCAGAAATGAAACAATCAAAGCAGAATTTTCAGGCAGTTTATTTTACTTTCATGTTTTTGTGGAATACAGCTAACGATTTTCCATGATTTTCAGTGTGGCAGACTTTATAGAAGCAGTTTTTTTAACTGTTTAAAACTCTGTAAGCTATTTTGACTGGGTATTGAGTATTTTAAACAGTTAACCCTCTTACACGAGAATCTCAAAATTCATTTACGGACGTCATTTAGCCTAAGCTTCAAAATCGAACTGTTTCTGGACTCAACGCTTTATTTTGCCTTCAAGCACTTTTAACGGCCATGAAAATCATTTAGTTTTCTATTTCGATAAAGCAGAGTGCAGTTTAGCATTGGGATCGGCGCGTTCGCGTACACGGTGAGCGTTTCCGCTTAATAGTCAAGAACTGTTTCGACACACATTGCTAAAGTAATACCTCTAAACAAGAATGAGCCTTACGGAGAGAGACCTCTGTGTACTTCAGCGCGAGCAGCGCGAGTGCAGGAATGTAAAATGGCCTCTCTCTGCGCTTACGCACCGAAACCATTCTGTCCCTCACAGATCAACTGCCTCTTTATAAGCTATGAGGTTTATTCCTGTCAGTCCACAGTATTAATTCAATGGCAGGCACTTTAACCAGCCACACTTCAGATTTAACCGTCATCCCAACAGGACATCCCAGTCTAATGTGATCCATAAATCAAGTGTTTTCCACACAAACACACGATCGCGGAGTCTTTGTGGCAATTTCGGGCCACATTGTGCTTCCTAAGGAATTATTCGCTTCTCGTTCAGCTTATGGATATTATTCACGTTAAGGAAACGCTTGCTCTGTTAACATGTAGATGTCTTCCACTGTGCTTTCTTTTCATATGGAGGTGATCATGGGACGTCTTCATGTAAACAGACCCTCTCAATATGAGCCAAGCAGCTCTGAGCTGTTACACTGCCAAAAATGATTAGCTTTGTATTTTCGTCTTGTTTTCCATTACTAATATCTAAAAACTCTTGAATCAAGATACACTTACTTAAGAATGGAAATGACCTGATGTTAAGTGTTAGTTTCTGAAAAATATGTTTCAGAAAAGCAATATTCTTGTTTTAAGCATAAACTCACTTGATGTTTTTCAGAAAATATGACGATTAAATTATGTTGCTTCTCAAGTAAATATATCTTGATTTAAAGCGATAGTTACACACTCTCAAGTTGTTCCAAACCTGTGCGAGTTTCTTTCATCTGTTGAACACAAAAGAAGATATTTTAAAGAATGTCGGTAACCAGGCAGTTGACGGCAGCCATTGACTTCCATAGTAGCAAAAAAACTCTCTGTCTGGTTACCAACTTTCTTCAAAATATCTTCTTTTGTGTTCAACAGATGAAAGAAACTCATACAGGTTTGGAACAACTCGAGGGAGAGCAAATGATGACAGAATTTTCATTTTCCTAAACTATTCCTTTAAGAATGTTTAGATATTCATACTGGAAAACAAAAATACTGAGTTAGAAAATCCTTTTTTTGCAGTGAAATGAAACACTGATAGTCACTGGACATGTGAATGTGATCTGTATCATTAAAGGGATAGTTCACCCCAAAATTAACATTCGGTCATCGTTTAGTGACCCTCATCTTGTTCCAAATCTGTATGATTTATGTGAAACCTCACATTGGACCCCATTGACTTTCATTGTATGGACAAAAACACCACAGATACATTTTTCGAAATACCTTCTCTTGTGTTTTGAAAAATGTTTTGGAACGACAAATTTTGAGTGAATAATCCCTTGGAGGATAAAGTTCACTCAATTTTGGGATGAATTATTCCTTTGAAAAGAAACTCTAATCCTCTATCAAATCTAATCATTTGACACATTATTTTCCGCCTTCCAGGTTGAAGATTAAATCTCGTTTGAGCTTTTATCAAACCAAACAAAACTGGCAATCAAAATGTAGAGGTTCAAAGAAACAACTGGGCAAGTGCCTAATTGCCAAATGACCGAATCTTATCAATCAAAGTATATTGTCCAATCACAGCTTAGAGCAGCTTTGTCTTCTCTTTTAGTGGTCAGAAAGGAAAGAGCGTTCCTCTAATGATCGTAACCTTCACTAAGTGCCAATGAGAAGAACAAGAGGGAAAAAATGTAATTGCACTAACTTGTACTGCACAAAACGTATATTTTTGATGTACCGTTTTTATACGCAGAAATTGAAGTTTTTAAAAAAAGCGAAACCGCCGTGCTTCTCTTCATCGGGTCAGGGACGGGGTCTTTCCGCTGACCTCGCAGCTATAAGCTTACGTGGCGGTACTTTACGGCCTCGCGGTTCATGACGGCGACATGCGACTGCAGGCCTTCAGCCTCGTTTTTAGGGAACGTCACTGTCTCGATTTATACGAAAAATCCTTTCTCATGTTAAACATTGTTTTTCTTCATAGGAAAAGAGTCATGGGACGATTTTAGGCATCAAAAATCAGGCGGTCAGACAGTGACGCGTTAAATACATTTATTACTTTCAAGGCTTCTTTGCCAAGACTTTGATAATATAATAGTAAAATCATAAGAGTGAAAATTACTTTTTTTTTTTTTAAGTAATGAATATAATATCATTGTATATTTTGGGCTGAGGGGAAACGGGGGGGGGGGGGGGGGGGGGGGGGGGGGGAAGAAGCATGAATGAATGTAAAAAATCTACAAAATGAAAACGCCTATGATCTGAGTTCATTTTTTCTCACACAAACTTCTTTCGGTCTTTTATTTTCTTTCATATCAAGTAGTTTGAACCACTCAGTGTTTTTTCCTTTCGTTTTCATTTTCAGTTGACGCTTGCATCGATGCACGCGATCATGGCGTCTGTGTATGTATTATTGTGAGGAGGAGGGACGTTGCTATGTGGATCATTGCGTCTTCCTGTCCTGCACATTCCGATAGATGTTAGTTCGTCTGAACCTTTATCTGTCTTTTCCCCGTTATTCTAACTTCACTGAATGCCTGTTGCTTCTTCGGCCAGGATATTAAGCTAAACAACCAAGAAAATGTGTAAAAAAAAAAAAAAAAAAACCTCCACTTACTCTCTTTGTAACTTTCGAAACATTTCAGAGTTAAAAAAGCATCTTTACAATAATCCCGCTATTCAATACAGCTTTAACATAAACATACATCATACGATTCTCTTTCTGCCTTGTTTAACTGTCGAGGTCTTGTCATTGCGTCAAGCCCTTTCACTTTTTCATTGTTCATTGGATGAGATTTGATGCATGTCTTGTATCATCTTTGTACTATCTTGCTTTATTGGAACCATTATTGTTTTTCGGAAGTTGACAGTGACAGTTGAGTGAATGAACGAGAGGATGGAGGTTTTTCCGGTGTTGACTTCGTTTGGTTGGTTGGTGATGAGAGTGTGATTTCTTGTGGCTGTAATGTGGAGATTGAAATAAACATGGATTTCAGAAAGAGCTTTGAGTGGAATTAGATTTTTTCTTTATTTGTGAATGCTAAAAATAATCTCCAGTAAATGATTCTAGAACATCCTAATCAATGATTTTTGTGACATTTCGTTAAAATTACATAATGTTTCCACAATTACTTGCACTACCGTTCAAAAGTTTGGTTGGTAATGTTTTTGAAGTACGTTTCTTACGCTCACTGAGACTGCATTCATTTGATGAAACAGTAAAAACAGTAATATTGTGAAAATATTAAGATTCATAATACGTTTTCTATGTTAATATATTTTAAAATGCAATTTATTCCTGTGATTGAATTTTTGGCATCATTACTCAAGTCTTCAGCGTCAATCCGTGTATCATTCGTTCAGTCGTTTTTTTTTTTATTTCATATTGAAAGTAGAAAAATTAGAAAACGGTTAATTTTTACTTTTTTTATTTAAAAGAAAAACAAGAATTCAGCTTGATTTTTCGTTCCGAGGTAGGGGCGTTTAATTCCCGCCCATGTGTAGAAATCGAATATTCAAGTTGTTTATTCATTTTCCTACCTCAGAATGAAAAATCAAGCTGAGTTGTGGTTTTTAATACATTTTTTATTCTAAAAAAATAAAGAAAAAGGAACCGTTTTCTCATTTTTCTACTTTAAATATGAAATACAAAAAAACGACTGAATGAACGATACACGGATTAGCGTCACATGATCCTTCAGAAATCCTTCTAACATTCTGATTTTCTGCTCAAGAAACATGTCTTCTTATTATCAATGTTGAAAACTGTTGTGCTGCAATTCAGCTTTAACTGAGACTATCATGATCATAAACATTATCATCAACTACTATCTGATTGTTTGACCATAAATGCTGATTACAATGGAAAGTTACCAGTGTGGTTTAATAAAATCAGTTACCAATTTATATAACTGAAAAAAGAAACATGTCGGTGAAAAAAATATTTTATAAAACAACTGACTACTCACACACTCCAACAAATGAATCCTTGAATGAGGTATTAAACATGTACACAAAATCAGCGGTTCAGTCATAAGGTTCCCCATTGATCGACACTACGGCATCTTTAGGGAATATTCAACACTAATCTCAGATAAAACAGATGCCAGACAGAGAAGGACTCATGGGAAGTCAGTGGTATGTGATTCTCCTCCGGTCCAGTGTGTGGTGCTGTAGTTCAGACCAGCAGTGGGTTGTCCAGCACTGCTACTCCTGCAGCAACGCCCCCATCAGCGTGCTCAGAGCTCTTGGTCCTCAGCAGGTGGCCCACACATTCATTAAACACCACGTCTTTGCCTTTCCTGTGTGTGTGAAAAAGATGCAGTGACTTGCTGTGACACTGGGCACTATTTTAACGATCTAAGCACATGGTCTAAAAGGGTTGTCCCTATTCTCCTAATGAGTAATGGGTGTGTTTTGGGCGTAATGTGGAATAAACCAATCAGAGTCTCATCTCCCATTCCCTTTAAAAGCCAGTTGCGCTCACGCCATGGCGGATTCGCTATTTAAATGGCGGAATTTGCAAGCGGAAAAACTGAACGCTTCTCTTGCGAGGAATTGGATCTGCGAGGTTAAAGTGAGGTTAAAGCTCGCAAGCAGACCATCTATGGGACAAAGTGTACATGCGTTGTGCACCCGCCTGTAGGCGAATATTACTAACGCGCTCTTGAAATAAAAAAATATATATATTGCGTCATTGACTTTAGACCAGGTTTTCATTGGTCAATGGCGCAGTCTATTTCAGTTGCCTCAAAATAGCAACGTGCCAACAATGCTCCAGAACACACCTCGTTTTCAGACCAGGGTGCACAAATGGGCACAAATGCATTTGCTATTTAAACAACATGGCGCAGGATGTGAAAATGAAAACTGCGTCGGGCTGAAACTAGCAAACCACACTTGCGTCTCGAGACGCCTGGCGCTGCATTGCGTCGGGTGTAAGATAGGGCCCTGTGTTTTTAAGATGTGTTTTGTTGATCCCACCTGACATACGCTCCGAACGCGCCCAGTTCACTCAGACAGGAGTTTGGTCTCAGAGGAGCTCCGGGCCGGAGCAGGTAGTTCTGGACCGGGACGGGCTGGATCTTGTCCATCAGGATGTAGGCTGTCCTCTCACTGGAGTTCTTCAGGTTCTCCAGCACCTCACAGATCTCACTGCCGTAAATGTTGTTGCCTGCGACATAGGAAACCTCTGAGCAAGTGTTTGTGATATACATGTGAGCGAGTACACAGGACATGACTTGTGAACACTCACCTCCTCCCTCCCTCTGAGGTTTCAGCACATACTGATCAGGATTGGCCAAAGCCATTGCTACCGTTTTATCACCGTCTTCTCCCTGTGGAAAGACAGGTCGACCATTTCAAATCGGTTGCATAAAAATTAAATTTAAAATACCGTTAAGAAATCAACAGTGGTACTCAATCCTGCTTCTGACCTTCAAACTTTCTAAAAGTTTAGTTCCTAACAAGGTTAGCATATCAATATAATAAAAATAAAGTTTTATGTCATTGACTGCGGCTTTATGATAGCGATTCCTGTGTAAATGTAGATGTGGCATCTTTCCATAAATCTCTATATTGTAGTGTCACATGAGATCAACACAACGCATCAACACAATGGCCAATCAGAGACATATATGTTGAGCGCATCAAAACAATGGCCAATCAGAGGTGTTTAAGAATTTGTTCAACAGCGCTCAAAATGCTAGAAGGAAATGCTGGTATACGTCATTTTTTAATTTTAGTACTTTTTGACCACACTACTTTGAGTGTTCTGTTGATTCATTGACTCTTGTATAAGAGTTTGGTTGAAGTGCTTCATTAGAGTTGGATGTGATCATAGGGTCTGTCTTCTCAAGCAGGATTCAGCACCCCACGTCTACAGTGTTGCTCCTCTACCATGTCCAGGGTGTACAGCCCAGCGAAAGTGGCCCGAATCTGAGCAACTGTTTCAGGTTCGTCAGGGAAGAAGCGCTCCAGAACCCCCGGACGGGCCAATTCCTGCTGCACCTTCTTAGTTCCAGCGAGATGGGTACTGATGTCGGGACACTTCACCGCCAGAGAGCGCTCCATCATCAGACGAGCCTCCCAGCTCTGAAACATACGGGTTTGATTTACACTCAACACTCAAAACTGATCACACCACACACATTTCTGAGAATGTCCATACATTTCCATGTCCTCACCCGCTCTGAGGTGTAGTTTTGGGGCATGTATCCGTTACGGAAGTAAACAATGGCTATCTCACGGCCATCTCTGCAGGAATTGAAAAATTAGGCCTTTATTGACATGTTTGTCAGTTGACACAATTTCAATCTTGAAGTTGGAAAAAATAGTAATGTAAATGTTTTGACTAGGGGTGTAACAATACCCTCACGTCACGATTCGATACATGTCACGATACGATATTATTGCGATACTCCAAGACATATGATAAAAAGTTAACAAAAAATGCACTGTTGATTTAAATGCTAAATTTGGTATTACATTGTGGGTGTAAATGAATAGGCTTGGAATTGGTGATGATAACCCAATGCACAGGACAATATTGACACCAGATAAAAAATATTCATGATTCTGAAATTGAAAATACAGAATTATTTTAGACGAATATGATTGCACTGTCACTCACTAGATATTTAAAATAACGTAGGCCACTTTTTACTGGTAACAAGACATTTGGCATTATCAGAAGCCACAAATATTCCCCCATTGCATTATTATACATTATATTCAATATTATATAATGTAGTACTGACACTAAAACTCTGAAAACTTGAATTTTTATTTTGGGTGAACTATCCACGATACATATTGTTGCATTTTTGTATTGCGATATATTGTGACGGTATATTGTTACACCCCTAGTTTTGACTAAACATTGCTCTCAAGTATTGTCCAATGCTAATATTAATGTGTTGGACAGATGAGAAATGTGTGATACTGAATCACAATCACTCACACAAAGAGCCTCTTGCTCTGATCCAGAGATCCGGTTCTGCAAACATCTTCAAACTGTCTTCTTATTACCGGAATATTTCTGTACATATAACACAACAGATCATCGCTTTTGCCCCAGTAAAAGATGCTTTGCTTCACAAACACCACTAATTAACATGTATTATTAATAACAGGCAGTGGAATATGTATAGACATTACGTACATGTTGCTCACGACAGCTACTCAGTACTTACTAATGTAGTTACATAGTAGTTACATAGTAACTAATGTAAAATAGCTTGACAATGAATTCTGACTATAGCAAACTATCTGACTACATACTGTACCTTTTCCACAGCTCATTCTCTACGTATCGATGGTCATAAATATTCCTCTGAACCTCCTCGACCAGAAACATAACCACAGCCCTGTAAGGGACAACATCAGCTGTAAATATATGCAGTCTTGGTGAGCAGAAGAGACTTCATTCGACAACACTGAAAAGTCTCACTAGTTGTTAGTCCAACTCAAGTCAGAGTGTTTAACACACCTCTCAGATCCATAGAGCTGCCAGGCCTTGGCCAAACCTCTCGCCAGACCCGCTGCTGGGTTGTTGTCCAGAACACGATCACACTCCTCTGGCAGGTTTGCGACCTTCAGAATGTGTCTTACAGGATTGAGAAACAGTTGATCACAGCACTGACGACAAACATCATTCAGTTATAAACCAGTGCATCATTTTAATACACAATCTCCTCTAGCGGAGTTACTTTTTAGAGCTGTTCGGAGATTCAATTGACCATTTTGCTCGGACTTACCGATGGACATCTGGTGTCCGTGAAGCAAGACCGCCAAAACTTGCAGCAATAGTGTTGATTTCAATCTGCTTTAGAGACGTCCCGCCGCCTGGTCTGTGGTCCAACATGTAATCGGAGCGATTCAGGCCCAGCACTATTGACTTGGGGAACACATGAGATACTGTATAGTTTAAATATATGTATCTAAAGTACATGTGCAATTAGGTTATATTAATGTTACGTTTATATGAAGTCAGCTGTACAACATCTATAATAGAACATGAACAGTGAAGTAAAAGTTTCTAATGTGTAACATGGTAGTTTAAACAACAAACCGCTGGTAAATTATTATACCTGGGGTAGATGTTCCTGTTGAACTTGTTTGTATATGCTGAAAAGTCTGGCTGTAAAATCGTCAACTTTGATAGTGCTGTTGAAGAATACATAAATAAATATTATATGACATATAATACCTCTAGTGGCACTAGATGGAATTGCAAAATACTAACAGTTTTTTTTTAAAATGCCATTATTTGGACAGACAGATTGTTCTCATGCCATTTGCAGAGTCAGTGTTACAGTGTCATGATTTCACAACTATCAGAGCAATATTTTGATTGTCTCTGCATATTAAGATATAAGGAGATAGTATAAGGAGAACATATGACATTAATTTTAAATAACACCAATAAAATGTATATGGTTAACATTAGTTAACTACATTAGCTAGCATGAACTAATAATGAACTGCACTTATACAGCATTTATTCTTTGTTAATGTTAATTTCAACATTTACTAATACTTTATTAAAATCTTGTTAACATTAGTGAATGCACTGTGAACTAACATGAACAGACAATGAACAGCTGTATTTTTATTAAAGGGATAATTCACCCAAAAATGAAAGTTCTGTCAGTAATTACTCACCCTCGTGTTGTTCCAACCCCGTAAGACCTTCGTTCATCTTCGGAACACAAATTAAGATATTCTTGATGAAATCTGAGAGCTTTCTCACTGAGTAATTACTGACAGAATTTTCATTTTTGGGTGAACTAACCCTTTAACTAAAGTTAACAAAGATGAACACATACAGTAACTAATGTATTGCATATGGTTAGTTCATGTTAGCTAATATATTAACTAATGTTAACTAATGAACCTTATTGTAAAGTTTAACCATGTACAAAGAAAAAGGATTCTCAATTAGCAATTAAACAGGGCAAGGCTTCCTAAATAAAAAAAAAAAATGTCAGCCACAACTCTTTGGCCTAAAAAATGTTCTTGAATTATTAACTTAAAATCTCACATTTACATGTTCACGATTCTCTGATGTCAGTAATGCAAGAAATGCAGGTAAAAATTTAATATTTATTATTTTTTAGTGTTTTATATTGATATTCTTTTATTTATTTGTTGCGATTTTACATTTTTATGATTGAATTAATTATTAGATTTATCAACTCACAAATTTAGTTAGTTATTAATTTAGTAAATCCCAATAATAGAGCAAGTATATCATACCTGGCCAGAGTTTCTTCTAGAAAGGTGGGATCCTGGCTCACTCGGTCCACCAACCGGTTAAAATGTGTCTGTACTGCCAGTGCCTGATGAAAGAGTGCTGTGGGCACCGGTGTGGGGAACAGCGTGATCGGTGCATAACTCACCACCTGTCAACAAACACACATTTATTTGGGCATGTATGGACACCAGCAGAGCTCTTCAGTCACTCCTGATTCTCTGAGCGAGGGGTTTCTGCTCGGCATCGACTCAACCGGGCAGAACTAACTCTCCATAATCCAGAAACAAAACACCACCGTAGGACAAACAGAATTCCAGACGTGGCTGTGAATCAACTGCAAACTCTGTGACGAGATGTCAGTTTGTGTTTCAATGCTAACGCTCATTTGAAATCATCTTTCCCTGTATTTAATGAATAATTGGCTATCTAGGAGTCTTGGTTAGATCTGGGTTAGGTCTACAGTGCCACCTTACATGAACGGGAAAAGAGCCTGTCGCTGCCTTTATAGTGGCATGAGTTTCATTAATTTACTGTAGATTGATTTGCAATGCAAAACTGTCCTCTGTGGGATTTTGCAGCATGGATGAACAGTGCTCGTAAATGTCTAAATGACATTTCTTCCAAGCACATGAAACAATGACGTGCTCTTACTTCAGGAGAGTTTGGCGTTTCTTTGGTCCGCATCAACACCCCATGTAAAAGCGCGGTGTCTTTTGCGATCTCTTCTAGATTTTTGATCAGGTTTTCATCTTTCAGGACATCCTCCAGTTTGACAGACATAGCAGAGAATCTACAATCAGAATGAAACACATTGTAGTCATTACTCATGCCACAGATTTTCACAAGAAAGCTGTATTTTTATGGAGATACCAACTTTCAGATAGATGTTTTACTTTTATTGGAAAGATTATATCATGAAATTATAACATCATTTTTTGTTTATGGGTCAATGACATGACGAGCATATTTGTGTGTCCAAGTGCATGAATTCCTTTTAAAATAATTTGATAAATTCATGACATAAATCCCTTTATTCTATAAAACCTATTTAGTATGAATTCATTTTTACTGGTAAAAACGGCTAATTTCAAGTATGGGTAACTTAGGTTGATACACTTTTTAAATGGCAGGTGGTACAACTGCAGTATATACATACAACTAGTTGGTTGCACTGCCTGCCTGACATAAAAACAGTCCAAAAAAACGAATTTAAACACTTTGAAATGTTATTTAACAACTGAAACTTGTTTAAACATTGTTCATTACTCAAGAATAAGCATTGCATCCGTTTTAACCTTTATTTATGAATCGTATATTATTAAACTTCCATTCCTCGGACTTTGTACTGGTGAGAAAGGGAAGTGGCTTTACGGTAGGCAGAGACTCGCAGAAGAATGAATGAGACTGTACACAGCATAACCCGCTGTTCAGAAACCTGTACTCATCATGACACAACAACTGCACTAACTCTTACAGAAGACAGCACACTACATGTCAACACTAGCTCGTGTCTCCGTGGAGTTATGGCATAACGTTACCTGATGTTCGCGGGCCACTCCCGTGCCACTGAAGCTCCTTGTTTACAGTGGGTCTGTATAATATTTAGGCTCAGTTCACCTGCTCAGGTTGAGGTCAGACTGGCAATCATGTGAAGTGTTTCAGTCGTACTGCTAACTGTGTGGTGCTGTTCCTGTTCGGCTCGTACACAACAACAGTATCCAATCAGTGAACAGAACGCTGATGACGCCACTGTCCACGTGCGCGCGCAGCACGAGGCTTCTTCCTCAATGATTTTTAACGGCAGCTTGCATCCTTTATGTTTCAGCTTCATACAGAAGCATTGTCGTTCTTTCTTTTTGAACGTGCTGTAAAACAAGGAATGGGAAACCAAAAAACAGGATAAAAAAAAATAATACGGGGAAGTCTAGTCATCCTAGCTTTATAGTTTAGAACCCAATGTCTGGCATTTATAGGGCTGCGGCTGCAACCATTCACGAGGTCGATAGTGAAACGATGAATTGCACGGAATCTCCACCAGTTAGATCGATTTACAGCAGTAAATAACGCCAGAAATGCTTTTGAAACACTGCTTTATGAAGCCTTCATTGGTTGTTTTCAGTGTTTTGGAGCGCGCGGAACAAATATACATTACACAGATACGATTTGATGGTTTGTAGATTGTATTTATAATAGCTTACACTTACAAGAAAGTGGTTTGTAAAAAAAATAAAAAGTTATTTTGCATTTACAGAAGTTTGACCAGCAGGGGGCGTGTGCTGTTACGAGTTTTGAGGAGATCAGTTTGTTTGATCACTAAAGTGAGCTGAGATCTAAACAACTACTGCTAGGGTCACCCTAGTGAGTAATATATAACAGAAGCAGAGCTTAGACAAAATGCAATGCAAATCATTTTTATTCATGAAAATTTAAGTGCAATCTGTTAATACACTGATAATAAAATAATATTATTATATTATGATCTCTTATAAATTCCATTTTATATGTTTTTAAGATTTAAAAAAAAAGATTCTCAAAAAGCTGTTTACTTTGTCATGACACAAAATCAACCTGTTGTCCAGAACTTGATGTACAGTGGGATCCAAAAGATTTAAAATCCAATTTAAACCTGGAAATTATCAGGTTTTAAGATTTCCATTACATAAAATCATAAAGATCCTGTACCTTTTCTTTTTTTTAGATTACAAATCAAATAAGTTCATTTTTGTGCAGATGGTCAGATGTTCTAACAGATGAAGTGATGTTGTAATTCAATCAAGGGGGAAAAAAACAAAAAACTAAGACATTCTGAAATTCATGTTAATGTTTCATATTGCAACTTTTGGAGCCCTGTAGCTTTAATGTATAGCTGAATATCAAGCAATATGTCTTTTTAAAGAACACTTATGCTGATTTGGAAGCTGATTACACCATTTGTATAGTAGTTTTCAGCATGACATATTCTTAAAAAAAAAAACTCTGCAGTACGGTTCTTGCTAATGACACAGTAGTGGAACAGAGTGTGTTACAGAGTGTGTTGCTGTGTATGTGTATGCGCTTCAGGACATGAACGCACGCACACTTCCTCGAATGACCGCTCTGCATATGGGGCAGTGGCGGAGACTGGCTGCGCAGTCGGTGCAGACGACCAGATGACCACAGGGGATGAAGACCATGGAGACGATTTTGTCCATGCACACCTTACAGGTCCTCTCTTCCTGAAGCTGTCTCAGCTGTTCCTCTGGACTCAGATCGGATCGCACTGAAAAACACAAATACACCGACATTTCAACTCAACCTGGGTCAATTAAGATGATTGCGATCTGTTCCATCCCAGAGGCTAGATAGAGAGAAGAAGAAGATACATACACACACACACACACACACACACACACACACACACACACACACACACACACACACACACACACACACACACACAAGTGCAATGAGAGCATGTTAACATGGACCTTTCTCCCTGACTGAGACCGGCGTTCTTGACGTTCTCGGACTCTCCACAGTCTCTGAGGGAACAAACCATCCACACGTTAGAGGAGTGAACGGCACACATCATTTTATTACATTTCTTTTCAACACATCAATATACAGTAATGTGTAAAAGTCTTAGGGACGTTAGTATTTTCACCAAAAAATGGTTTTAAGCCAGTTATTTATATCTTTAACTGTAGTGTATCAGTAGAAAATGTCAGTTTACATTTCCAAACATTGCTTTTGCCATTAATAATCCAGTGAGATTTTTGTCTGACAACAGCCGATATGTGCTGATCTCACAATCATCGAGTCTGTCTGTGATTGCATGAAGAAACAGAAACACTGAGACAGACTAAATCCAGAAGGCAACGTCTCCAAGACTCTTGAAGAAACCTACCTTGCGCATTTACTGAAGGTTAAAGGAACACGCCGACTTTTTGTGACTTTTTCACTGTATCCCCCAGAGTTAGATAAGTCCATACATATCATCTCCATGCGTGCCGTAACTCTGTCTGACGCACCCACCGCTAGCCTAGCTTAGCACAAAGACTGGAGGTAAACGGCTCCAGCTAGCATACTTCTCCCAATAAGTGACAAAATAACGCCAACATTTTCCTATTTACATGTTGTGATTTGTATAGTCACAGAGTGTACAAATAACAAGGTCACATGAGACAGCCATCTTCTAACCGTATACATACTGGGAACTATATTCTCAGAAGGCGAAGCACTTCTACTTGGGCGGAGTGATTTGCTCGCAGCACTTGAGAAGCCCCGTGGTGAGAAGCAGAGAGTTCGCTCAGAGTTGGAGCAAATCACTCCGCCCAAGTAGCAGTGCTTCGCCTTCTGAGAATATAGTTCCCAGTATGTATACGGTTAGTAGATGGCTGTGTCTCATGTGACCTTGTTATTTGTACACTCTGTGACTATACATATCACAACATGTAAATAGGAAAATGTTGGCGTTATTTTGTCACTTATTGGGAGCAATATGCTAGCTGGAGCCGTTTACCTCCAGTCTTTGTGCTAAGCTAGGCTAGCGGTGGTTGCGTCAGACAGAGTTACGGCACGCACGGAGATGAAAAGGGTATGTATGGACTTATCTAACTCTAGGGGATACGATGAATAAGCTAAAGTCCCAAAAAGTCGGCGTGTTCCTTTAAAGTACTAGTTCACGCAATAACATTTTTAATTCTGTCATTACTTACTAACTCTCAAGTCACTTCAAACCATACGTATACAAACACAAGGTGCGGGCGGAATGGAAAAGAAGCCATTATTTAAAAGCATCTTAGCTTGACATTGTTTATGGCCACAGTTCATGCAAGAAAAAAGGCGCGGAGCAATGCAATAATCAAATGTGTCCATCTAGCACTTGTTTACATAGAAAAAACATTAAAATTAGCGCAGTGGAACCTAAAAGGCTAATTTTGCATTGAGTATTTTGATGATAGCTTTGCGCACCCAGCTAACAAAAATGTTTTAAAAATGTTTTGCTAACGTTCCCATTAAGTTACGAATGGAATTTAGTGCTGTCAAATCAATTAACATAAACATTTGTGTTTATATAATATATGTGTATGTGTATATATATATATATATATGAAGAGTTCAGATGCAAAAGCCTTTTAAGTGCCATCTGAAATTTTCTTCTAGAATGATCATTTTTATCAAGCTTGTATATTTAAGTTCAGTAATTTCACTTAAATGACAATAATAGGTCATTTTCATTGCCATTTAAGTGAAATTACTGAATTTAAATTTACGAGCTTGATAAAAATGATCATTCTAGAAGAAAATTTCAGATGGCACTTAAAGGCTTTTGCATCTGAACTCTTCATATATACAGTATATATATATATATATATGTACACACATACATTATATAAACACTAACTTTTATGTTAGATGTGATTAATCGATTTGACAGCCTTAATGTTTTCTGAATGTTCATAACGGCAAACATTTTTTCCCTTGGTTATGCAAATTTGAGAGAAAACATTATGTGAATGTTACTTTTGAATGTTCTCGCAATGGTCAGAAACAAGAAGCTACCGGTAGTAACGTTTAAAAAATGTTAGACAAACATCTGACGTTTCGGAGAAAAAAAGTGTTTCATGAAGGATGCATAAATGCTCAATCTCAATGCTCTATTAACGTTTCTGGAGAGAACCTTGCCAGAACGCTCTGAGAACGTTCCCTGTGAGGTTCACTGCCATTATATGAACATCTGCAAGCTGAGTTTAGTTTTTTTATTCCTCCTTTTGTGGTCCAAAAAAGAAAGAAGGGCATGTGGCTTTAAAACAACACCAGGGTAAATAATGACTGAATTTTCATTTTCAGATGAACAATGCCTTTAAATAATGAAAACATAATGTTAACTTCTTTTAGGTTCTGAAATGGTTTGTTCTGTTTTGAATGAGGGGTGAGTTTGCAAACACCTGGTCTGGGCTCCCCGGTCTGCCTCTCCTCCTCCTCGGCCTGCAGGACGTCGGTCACCAGGTCAGATACTGAGGTGTAGTGTGAGCCGGTCAGTAAGAAGCGTGACTGTACCAGACTCTCCACTAGTGAGCGCTGGAAGCCCATCTGCAGCACCGCCTGCACCACAGGAGACAACATGGCTGCCGCCACTGAGCTCTGCCCAGCCAACACCTCTGCCAGCAGGAACACAGACATGCCAAACGGGTCTTTAAGGGTGTAGTCGTTTGCTTAATGCGATAAAGTGTTCAAAAAAGGGTATTTTCTTAGTCCTCGCAAGTAGAAGTATAAGCAGAGCTTGGGAGTATGAGATATTATTCTTATACACTCTTAGAAGAAAAGGTTCTATACAAAACCTCTAAGGGTTCTGTCAGGCGTAGATTGAATCATTTTATGGATTTAGTTTTAATTTATTCCTTTGGGTTAATACAATTTTATGAATTAAACAGTTTGTAAACATACTTTATCACTAGAAAAATGTCAAATAACCCATTAAAGCTGCAGTCCGTAGTTTCCCCTCTTTGTCGCCATCTCTGTTCGAAATCTGCAATTGCAGTTATTCGTGGAATTATCAACTTTACGTGGGTTGTGCCTCGGCACGGCACAGCGCGGATGAATCCAATGTTTTGAGGAGAATGTGCGGCTGTCAGTCACCGAGCCGGTGTGGATACTGTCATTCGCAATCACAGATTCTACTTTTTGGAAGTATGACCAACATAAGAATTTTCACCGGAAAATGTCGTCTGAACAAGTAACATCCACTTTGGTTCTGACCAACTAAGGGGAAAAAAGCATTGAACTAAATCGCGCTGATTAAATCTAACGATCGCTTCACGTGACGTCAAACCGTGCAAATTATACTTTGCTCTCAAATTATTAATGTTAAAGGAGCTGTATGTAAGAAATGCATTTCAATTAATCATAAAATGGCCCTGATATGTCACTAGACATTAAGAAATCATGTTCATTTCAAATACTTATATCATTGACAACAGTAGTCCGGCCAGGATATTGTCATTTAAAAAGTGAAGTTGCAGCCCTCAACTGATGTTGATGTTGTCATCTTGTGTTTTGGCCATAGACTGTAAAAAATATGGACAAAGCGTCTGTGACGTCACCCATAGACTTCTGAAGAACGGTTTTGAGGCCGTTTATGGGGGGTATGGGTGGCGCCCTATTTCAATACAAATGTTCAGAAAGGATAACTTACAGGTATGATGTGTTGTGTCAGATCATGGCCGAGACGTCAAATTTCAGGAATTCCACTCGGCGCAGCCTATGCTCGTTGTCAGCTGTCAATCAAGCTGTCAATCGCGCCCTTATTTGTCATACATTTTATATCTAAATACGATCTAAACTAACGAGTTAGAAAAAAATTCACCCCCCTCACAGTTGTCAGGCACTCGGAACCTATCGAAAAATACAATAAAAGTCCATGGGACCAACCTGTAAAAACATGAATTTATGCTGTGAAAACGGACATTTTAACATGGGGGTGTATGGACATTTGCTCCCTTTTGGGACCTGCCCCTAGCGGATTTTCGATGTATTGCAGTTTTTTGCACTTCCGGGTAGGCTTCATTTTTCAGATTAGAATGTTGCCGCTTGGTTTTGGCCTGATGCTCCACCCTCAAACTATCTACCAATCACGAAGTCAGTAGTGTTTCGGCATCGGGGTTGCCAGCTCTGCTCTAGTTACCACAGCTATGTAGCAGCCGACGTTCCTGCTGGATCCTGCAGCCTATCTGGCAACCTCGAGTCAGGGGGGAGGGGGAGGGGATACACCGCTCTACAGTAATTTGAAAGTGATTGCAGTACCAGTTTTGGCCACAATCTTACATACGGCTCCTTTAACAACATCAGCATTGCGTGACTACATTTATTGCCCTTCCGATATTATCCTTGTTTTCGCACAGGCCCGGTTGCAGTCTCTTTTTTTCTGTAGCCAGTCCAAAGTCCGAATGCAGTCTTTTGCGTTTTACAGCGGGTGAATCTCCAGTTGTCACTGGTGATTGTCGTTTGAACCTTTCTGGATCCGCCATCAAATTGATAAGTTTAATTATATCAAGTGCTGTGAGAAAAGGCTATAAATCTCCACCTCCAACATCCTCACACGCAATATAGCCGACTAGCCGAGACTCCTTCTTTATATGGACAGATGTGACGTAATGACGAAAAGACATGCTCGAATTTCCCTCGGAAATCCACCAGTACCACTGGAGTTATAAACATTATTACAAGCTTTGAATCGAGCTCAGGCAAGCAGATCGTTTTGAACACTGGCTGGTTATGTACTTGCTCAAAAATTTATTTTGGATCATTTTTAACCCCAAAAAGTTACGGACTGCAGCTTTAAACATGAAAGTATTATGCAGTCTTTTTTCTTTATATAGAACCCTTCCTTCTAAGAACGAGAGCAAAATATTGCCGCAGGTCATTTATTCAGGCATTAAACAGGCATGTTTGTTTGCCAGCAGCTTACAGTGATTTAAAGCTTCAAAAATCACAAAAGAGTTTAAAAAGAGTTAGGGTTACACTGATCATTGTTAGTTGGTGAGGACAGAGAAGAAGAGAAGATCATTTGTCTGGGTGAAAAGAAAATTGAGCTGGAACAATATCAACAACTCCTGAGGAATAACATAAAATGCATAGCAGCATAAAACGCAACTTGATATTATCCTGCTTATTACACGGCTCTTTGCTCCAAAAATAAATACAGGGAATATTGATTTATTTTATTTTATTATTGTTTCCCTGCAGAGAGACAGAACATATGAACTGCTATGTTGGAAACAGGGATTTCCAGGACAAGCAGTTTGTTATACTGTGTCATGGACAATGGTTATTATTCAGAAATAACTGACTGCTGAATGCTGGGAATGACCAATCAGAATCAAATATTCCAGAAAGCTGTGTAATAAACACACATAAGAGTCTGTTTATCCATAGAACACAAGCACGACGCACAGCAATGGAACATTTGCCGGGACATTAGAATTGCAGACAATACTTAAAATCGGGGGTTTTCAAACTGGGGCCTGTGGACACCCAAACGACCGCAGGGGGAGCTACGGGCTCTTTGGAAGATTTAAAGTCTAAATTTAAAGTTTTTTTTTATTTTAATATATGAATATGTTAGCCTTACTGTTAACTATCAGCTATGTGCTCCAAAACAATGACAAATTCGCATTTAGAAGATATAAGCATTCAAAACTTAAGAATCTCTCACTTCCGCCGATATGGGTCAGTGATTTTGATGACATCACTCTGCACTTCTGCTTCTCATCAGATTTTCTGTCCAATCAAATGCTCTCTAGAATCTGAAGTGTCCCGCTCCCTACATTATAAATAGCCGCTGAAATCAGTCACTTGTTCACACATTTACCATTTTCTACATGGTGAATGACACATAGTTCACTATAGAGGATAGGGAACGATTCAGACAGTGTAAATATGCTTTCCAGTGAATGTAGTCTGGTTTCATGTTAGTGAACCACGCGAACCTCCGCCGCTCCGGTCCAGAGACACGAGAGCACAGAGCGGAACATATGTGCGAGTCGGCGCAGATCAGAAAACGTATCGGACCCATTTAAATTCTGCACAGAATGCTATTTTAAAGTGATATGGAGGAGATTAGGAGTAGAAACGGTTAGAGATTAGGAGGAAACTGCAGCTTTACAGAGCTCAATGGCTCTGGCAAAGCTGTGATTTTTTTAAAAGAAACACTAATGGCTATTTAAAAAAAGGGGAGGAGCTGTTCAATATGCCCCGCCCTGTCTTCCTGTTTCATTAAAACACATTAAAAAAATCGCTTTCAAAAGTTGGTGTTTTCAGGCCCCAAAAACGCTGTTGTCGTGTAAATTAACGGCCAAAACACATAATTTTTTGTCTGTTTTTAGTTGAAAACTGTGTCATGTTAACGGACCCCTATAGGGTGTGCATAATGTCATTTTCATTTTTCATTTTTGCCTGCTTTTTTATTTATATAAAAAAAAACAATTATACTGAAAATAATTGAAATTGTATGTCTAATATCTATTTTGTTTTTGAACACAGTTACTGCCATACGTAGCAGGATCATCATATTCGGGGGTCCTAAGCATCTAAACATTTGAAAACCCCTGCACTCTTACACCTTTAAAAGAATTGATGGCGTGACTCACCTGATGTCATGTTTCCTGCAGATGATGATAGAGATCCACCCTTTAAAACAAAATAAAACATTTAAAGTCCATGGCAATCATAGCTGTCAAATTGACCATAAACTGATGGATAGATGCATCATTATTACTTACCACTCTCTCATTCATGCTGAAGTAAGACTGCTGGATATTGCTCACATATTCCCGTCCTCTTGATTGAAGCAAATATTCACATCTTTGGAAGCACATGATAGACCAAATTAATAATGAGCATTCATGCACAATAAAACATCATCCATTCGTGTTTATAATATGACTCTTTAGTACTTTAGTACTTCTTTTAATGTGGGTTACAAACTTCCTGTTTTAAGTACTCACCGTGGAAACCATTTGGCATGTTCCTCCCAAGGGTCATCACCCGGTTCCCAGTTCCTCAGACCACCATCACAGAAGAAACACTTCACATTGTCACCATGACCTAATAAAAACGACGATCACTTATTACCATCTTTTAAAAAACACTATATATAAGAGAGTAAAATATATAATACATTTAAAGTGGTCAAAAAAAGTTGAGAATTTTGAATAGAATGTAATATAAACATATGAACACATAAATTAACATTTTAATACACTTGACTTTATTTTAAAGGGAAAGTTCACCCAAAAATTGAAACTCTGTCATCATTTACTCACCCTCAGGTTGTTCCAAACCTGTATGAGGATCATGTTGAACACAAGAGAAGATATTTTTAATAATATGGGTAACCAAACAGTTGATGGACCCCATAGTATTTCCCCCCTAATTTTTTGCTACCGTCAGATGTCTTGTTACCAACATTCTTCAAAATATTTTCTTTTGTGTTCAACATGATCCTCATACATGTTTGGAACAACTTGAGGGTGAGTAAATGATGACAGAGTTTACATTTTTGGGTGAACTTTCCCTTTAACACAATTAATCGTATTGTTCTTTAATGAGAGCAAACAATGATGTTGCAATTTTGAATGCATATGATTTGTATAAGGAATAAGCAGAAACACTATTGCTTTCAGAATAATGAGCGGCACGCGCTTCACTGCACTGCGCTCGCGGCCTCTCTAGTTCATTCCCTTCATTCACAGCGCGCATGACTGCCGTGCGCGTGACTGAAAGCGCAGAAAACAGAAGCAAGCAACTAAGTTAAGGTCCGAATCGAAACCACATACATGCACTCATAATGTTCCTGTGAAATTTCATTTCAGTTTCATTTCTCAAAGACCAAAGTGGTCCCAAATTTAGTCTGAGACCGACCTGTAAAGAAGAAGCCAGCTCGCGCCAGCGCGTCGGGCTGCACAGATGCTCCTGTGGGCCAGTTGTGGTAACTGGACAATCTGGTGTCCTCGGACTCCATCTCCGGGTAGACCGCCTGGTCGTACTGCACCTGTTCGTCCACGGTCAGCCGCTGAAGTTGACTCAACAGCTGCCCATCCACAGAGTCGGACGAGCCCAGCGGAACATTGCCCACATCCCTGCCCATCATCAAGCCGCACGTGGGGAAGTGCTTCGCGTGCTCCCCCCACGGAGTGTCTCCATGAACCCAGTGCCTCAGGACCCCATCACAGCAGAAGCACTGCACCGTGTCCCCGTATCCCAGATAGTGAAAGCCAGCCCGGGCCAGCTCAGCGGGGCTCACGGGCGCATCTCTGGGCCAGTTAGTGAAAGTCTGGAGTCTTTCCTCCTCACAGCGCATGCCGAGCCGAACCCCTTCATGTCCACCGTCTCCCCTCATCATCCCGCTGCTCGTCTTCCATAACGGGCAGTCCAAGTGAGCTCCAGCCCCCTCTCCGCTGGCCATACAGATACAGCCTATTATTCCCGATCACAGAGCGCCGTTTACTATAGCACACACACTTCCAGAATAAGCAAGCAGTTGTTTACATGATCTGCCCCGTGGCCGCGAGCCTGAATAGCAAAATATACAACAGACGCCTTTCATGGTGATTTTCTCTAAATTTCATTTCCCATTTTGTTGATGAGTTAAAAACCAACCAACTGGTAAGCCAAGTTATGGGTTTCACATTTTAAAATCACCATGAAATTTAAATTGACCATTTTTATGAAATATAGTGGCGTTTATTATGATTTATTCGCACACTTTTTATTATTATTTAATGTAGCTTATGTCCAGTGTTGGGGTTAACTCATTACAAGTATTAATTGAGTTATGTAGCCTAATCAGATTACCTATTGAAGTAAAGTAACGCATTACTTTTTCAATTTACAACAAAATATCTAAGTTACTTTTTCAAAAAAGTAACGCTAGTTACTTTTTCACATGTATTGACTGACAGCTCTCCTGTCCCCATGTTGAGAGAAATAAAGTGAGGAGAGGTGTTGTGTGCGCTGTGTAAACATGATAGTTATTGTAGTTTTAGAATAAATGTGAACATGTATTTCCTTATCTCACTTGCATGAAAACATTCAGTATTCCTCAAAATGAAAACGCAAAACCTTTATAACTATATTAGAATATAATTATAATTCTATAATATAATTTTAACTATATTAAATTAAATATACTTTATGTATTTAATCTCACATTATTAACCAATGTCTTTGCTGCTGACCTTCAATGATCTAATTCAACCACACTAATAAGCAAAAAATTGCGCCCTCTACAATACAGGCGATAATATGCATTTTCTTCAGCCTGAGGCTTATTCATTTCACTTTTGGTGTGAAAGGGCCTTAACATTTGCCAAAAATCGAACTTTTTTGTTGTTATTAAGAACTAAGAATTAAGAAATTAAACAAGCAAGCAGAGCCCAGGTGTAAAATGATCAACATTACATTATTTTTTACAACTGAAATATTTGGACATTTAACACTTAATTTAACACATATGTACATTAAAGATGATTGTGAAATTCATAATTATTTATCATAACATGATTTTGTAGGAATTGTAAACAGGCGCTAAAGAGAGTGCCTATTATAAGTAGGTTAATTGGAGACCCCCGATTTTCGAGGAGGACCCGATTCGTTACCACACCAGGCCTGGTAACTTGTCTTCTGTTTCATGCTAACTTTAAAATCAGCTGTCACTGCCATAATTGTGAACATCTTAACCTACATTATAAACTACTTTCTTACATACTTTAAAATGAAAAAAAAAAGTGCCTGGTTTATTGTTTTAAACAAAATGAATGAATAATGCAAAAGCAGGATCCTCCTTTACATTATTCTCATTATAGCAAAGCTTTTGAAAGTACTTTTTGACTACATCTCCCATAATCCATCACAGGAAGTACGTCATCTGTTGACGCCAATAATGGCGGCTTAGTGAAACGCACAGGCTTCGCAAGCGCCTTGATTTTGGTCCTTAAAGTAAGTAATTGAATACAATGTTTTCTATTTTCAATAACAGCACAGTTGAACATGTTGTTAATAACTTGGTTTTACCCGTTATAGTCTTTTCTCTGATTTCTAGAGATTTTGTTTATTGAAGGTTGCAGGCCATTGCTGTGCTCAACCCTGCGCCTTCAGTGCAGAGTTAGACGATACTATTAAAACTCCTGTGCGTTTGGTCTTCGCAAGATAGGTTATATTGCACGTGTAATTATATACTTACAGATTTTAGATGCGTTGTAATGACTGCACAATGCAATAATATGACTAAAATTCACTAAATAATGCAAAATGTAAGCGCGATATATGCCAATTAGTCTTGTATTTACAATCAGTTTCGCTGTAGACGTCGATCAAACTTGTCTTTTAAACATGCGTCACTGCTCATCACAAGGCCTGGCTTTCCTCTTCTTTCCAGATGGCTGGTGACTCTTCTGAGAAGAAGGACCTGGAGAGCATAGGGAAGGAGCGGGAGTCCCGTAAGCGTAGTCGTTCTCGCTCCAGGGAACGGGATCGTAAGGGATCTCCCGGCAGGGAACGCAAACGGCACCGGTCCCGTGAACGCAAGCGCTCCCGCAGCAGATCCAAATCTGCAGACCGGTGTGTGGGACTGTATACTGCTCTTCTCATGTGAACGATAATGCATTTGTAATCTAACGCCAACTCTTCTTCTCTGTTTTTAGAGATCGTCGTCTAAAAGACAAAGAAAGAGACAGAGAGAAGGACAGAGACAGGAACCGCAAAGACAGAGAAAGAGACAGGGACAGACGGGACAAAGACCGGTCCAAGAAATCAAGGTTTGAATCATGCTTGCCTCACAAACCTTTTCAGGGCTGAACAGGAAGGATGTGGAGATGCTTGCATTGTAACTGTTTTTGTGAACTGCCTTATACCGAACAGTGTTGTTGCACATTCTGCAGATTTAAATGTCACCAAAATGACATTAAACAATATTTTACCTTATAATGTAATATTGAAACGATCACATTAATACTATAATAAATCACAGAAAATAAGATGCTAAAGAGTAGAACATTTATTATTGTGGTGGAGCTGGTGAAAACGGTTGTACAAATCTGAACTCTGAAATCTTTTTCGAATGGGCCAGGAGAAAAATATAATGTTAACAGTTTAGTTTATGTTGAACTGACTGACATATACATATATATATATATATACACATACACGTTTAACAGAAACTTCCCCGGCTCAAATTTTTTATTCAGTTTTTTACATATTTTCAGACGAAAGAAAAACCTAAATAGTGATGAAAGCCAAAATATTAAATGATATGAATGTATATTTACTGAGTAATCCACTATTTTGTAGAGGGGGGTCAAAATGACAATTTTCACCTGAGATTAAAAGGGTAAAGTGAGGAGTAAAAATCAATTTAGAAGGATGGCAGCATCATTATTTTATTTTTGCACAGAGATTGGTAGGTCTATTAGTAAAATCTGTTCACTTTAGCAATCTTTGTTGCATTGTTAACAGTGACCGTTATGGGGAAAAGCTATTCTTGGGTTTTTTGCCTCAAGTTTGCATGCCTGTAACTCTAAAAGTATTATAGATATCTTAATATCCTTTTAGATTCTGGTACATAACAAACATTTATTTTGGTATCTTCATTTTAAAGGCCCTATATGGTTCATTCCCAGAGATATGGAGATCTTAAAGGGATAGTTCACCCAAAAATGAAAATTAGCCCATGATTTACTCACCCTGAAGTCATCCTAGGTGTATATGACATTCTTCTTTCAGACGAATACAATCAGGGTTATTTGTCCTGGCTCTTCCAAGCTTTATAATGGGAATGAATGGGCACTTTTTTTTTAAGTCCATTGTTAGATGCGTCACGTGCCGGTCTTAAAGTGACAGTAGCCTAATAGTAAACGTGCTGCTGCTTGTCCTTAAAGGGATAGTTCACCCACATTTAAAAAAATTATTTCATTATTTACTCACTCTAATGTTGTTCCAAACCTGTATTTCTTTCTTGTGCTGGATACAAAAGAAGATATTTTGAAGGATGTGGGTAACCAAACATTTGCTGGTCCCCATTGACTTCCATAGGAGAAAAACCTATACACTGGGGACCAGCAACTGTTTGGTTACCCACAATCTTCAAAATAACTTCATTTTAACTATTTTCAACGGAAGAAAGAAACTTATTTGGGTTTAAAACAACTTGAGAGGGTAAATTATAACAATTTTCATTTTGGGGGAACTATCCCTTTAATGTTAATAAAACAACAAAACACAAAAAGGGAAATCACTCACTGACTGAGAACTTTAATAGTAGCTTTAATAAGAATCAATGTATAATTTATACAGTGAAGTTTATGTAGTGTTTTAATTTCATATTTGTTCATTTAATTACTTTCTCCAATGCTACTGTTAAATACATCTACTGTCTCTGAAAAAAAATAAAGCACTGTTTATTTCATTTGTAGATTAAGTTGTCTAATGTGTATCTTTGTTCTTATTTTTTTAATAACAAAGAAAATAATGACACAGATTTTTATCTTCGCCACTTTGGCCTAAATGTCTGACATTCTTTTTTATTTTATATTTTGTTACCTAAGGCTTTGTTTTTAAAATAGGGACATTAGTTTGGCTGTAAAGCTCAGTCACTCAGTAATGCTCACCCCTAGCATCGATTTACCGTGAAGGCCTATTATTCACCTTAGGTTTTTGCCCTCTATTCTTCTTCGCTGATAAGATCTTGCCTTGCTTTGTTTACATCGTCATAATCATAACAATTAGGTGGCTAAGGTCCATTTACACCAAGGATGACGATAACTATAATGATATAGTTCTAAAAATCATTCTAAATACACATCACAACTATAACAGTAACGGCACAAAGAAACAATATTGTTGGAATCACTTTCAGAACAAATTTTTTCCAGCTGATAAATGATAAATCCATTCCTCTTTAAAGAACTTGACCATATAAAGTGGCAGACACCTGCAGCATGCACTTTGAGTTAACAAGCATTATCGTTTGCTGGTGTGGACACTAATATTGTTATGGTTCTCTTTATAGTTATTTCTCTTGGTGTGAACAGGCCTTAAAGTTTAAGGTTACAGACGCTCTTGTTAAACGGGCTCCGGCGATTTGCCCTTTTTTGGACGTCTGAAAAGTTGCTAATTTCACACATGGCTTGTATTAAACACTGCTGAAAACCACTTACCTGCACTGTAATACAAACTAGAGAAAATAAACAACAAAAAGATGAATAAAACAATCGCAATGTTTTTAGTTTTTTTCATTGTAGCCTACACAAATGATATCAACCCCTATAATAATGGGTGTTCACATTATTTTGTCCAACCCCTATATGGATATGCATACAATGTTTAGATATTTTAAATATTAAAATAAATGTAATGTAAATATTTCACTACTTGGTTATAAAGTGTTTGCTTTTTTCCTCTCAGGAGCACTTCTCCGAAATCCAAGGATTTGAAATTAAAGAGGGATGTGAAAAAAGAGGAAGATGAGGAAGATGAGAAGAAGAAAAAGAAGGTGTGCTATTAGAAGACATTTCAAGTTTGAAAGTTGCATTTTGTGTACTTTTCTGACTTGGATTTTTCTGCAATCTGCCTGGTTTCAGGTGCAGCCTCTCTCTCTTGAAGAGCTGCTTGCAAAGAAGAAAGCTGAAGAAGAGGCAGAGGCTAAGGTGAAGAGATTTTATATATTTATGCAAATTAGTGCACGTCTTTTTATTGTTTTGTTTTTTCTAAACGCATCCTCCTGTTACAGCCCAAGTTCTTGTCCAAAGCGGAGCGAGAAGCCGAAGCCATCAAACGGAGAGAGCTGCAGACAGAGGAACGCCGCAGACAGGTGGAGGATGAGAGGAAGAAAAGAAGAGTATTTCAGGACATAGGCAGAAAGATGCTAGGTGAGAGGCTAGAAAAAATAATAGCATCTGTGGAAACATCCTTATACTTTTAATATTGGAGTTTTGTAGCTTTTAGTCTGTCTATTAGCTTTAAAGGCCATCTATATGCTAATGTGCTCCACAGTGTTGACTGTCATTTTTGGTCTTTTTTTATTTTCATCATCTTGCTTAATCTAACTTGCAGAGGATCCTCAGGAGCGTGAACGGCGGGAAAGAAGGGAGCGGATGGAAAGAGAGAACAATGGGAATGATGAGGATGATGGACGGCAGAAGATTAGAGAAGAAAAAGACAAAGGGAAAGAGCTGCAGGCCATTAAGGTGACGAGCTCTACACTGTACTCGCGTATTCAGCTGGAGAAAAACAAACCAGTCTTTTAGAACATTTTCTTGGTTGAGAGTAATCTTATAAGCAAATTAGATCACAACTCTGGGCTGACGATTTAACTAATTAATTAGAAATGGGGAAAAATAACGTGTTAAAATGAATGCATTTAACACACCCACCCCAGACCTACTTATTTCATCTTACATTTCATACAGTTGATTGGTGAGGAACATGAAGCAGGGCATAATTTTATAGTCTATTGAATGCAGTTAGAAAGACCCTAAAATTCAAGATATCAGGGCAAAAATGCCCCGTTTTGAGTTTTTGTCTCGTATTTATATCATGATATAGTTAAGCAATCACGTGAGTGCTGTTTTTGTCCCGAATTGTACGAGTGCAAATGTGAAATTGATTTTAAACAACAGATCAATAAATAAATAAATAACTTAATATTGGGTTATATTTTAGACACAATAATTTTCTGCTTTTGCTTAATTTTGCCAAAGAAAATATTACCTACAGAGCCAGACCAGGGCCGGGTTTCCCGATAACGATGTATCTTAGCTCTTAAGAGCGCTTTCTACGTGCAAGGTTACGAACGCTCGCAGCAATTCCACGAGCGTGTCCCAAAAATGCACTTAACATGAACGCGCGAAAACGCGCTCTACGTGCTACTTAATAGTCGCTGTCCATTCGTGAAGTGCTGAAACATAACCTTATATGGAATCATATTCTGAACGTTTAACCTAATAATTGTCATCTGTTGTGGATTAGCAATCAAGACAAGTCTATATAAAGCACCTACAGGCGGAGGCACTGACAAAATGGCTTAACAAAAAAAAAAAAAACAAGATACCTTTCAAAAAGATGAAATGAATGTCCTTTTAGAGGAGATACAGCGAAACAAAGATGTCATTTTTAACAGATTTAAAGGATTTCTTTTATTTATTTTTTGTTCATTCATTTAATTTTGATTTAAATTATTAGATTAAATTATTTCTATTTTTTGTTTTGTTTTCTGACCTTTTTAATTATTTAATTTATACATTAATTTAACCAACAACAAAAAAAGAGTAATAAAGTGTACAATAAAGTACAATCAAAACCTTATATTATAATCACATTGCATTTGAATAAAGTTAAAGGTGTAATCTGCCCGTTGTCCTGCAGGTGTCCTCATAAATCTGTCTTCTTACGATGAACTTGGGGATGTACGATTACTCCAGAGCACTCGTAGTTCTACGAAGATTTTCAAGTGCTACTTAAGCTACGATGCTTTTGGGAAACAGACCATAATATTAAGATCAGTCGTACGATCGTTTTTGCGATCAACTTAGGCTTACGATGCTTTTGGGAAACGCAGCCCAGAACTGTTGTGCATCTCCGAGCAACACATAGCTGTTTCATTTCTGAATGAATCCACATTTTGAGCGAATCAATTGGGTGAACCAATGATTCAATGGCCCATTCATAAAGAAAGCCATATACTTCAGTCCTAAATGAATCAGCCATTTGAAGACATCGAATGCATGAATGACTCACTCATTTAGATATTTACCACTAGTAGGTTTAGTATCTTATTTAGAGTATAATTTCATTATTTATTTTTTATTTTTCTTCATAAAAATCCATTATATGTGTAGTTCGCCCAAAATTGAAAATTCTGTCACAAAAGTTTGTAATAAATTCAATGTTGAATCAAATCAAATATTTCTTTTTTTCTAAAGCTACTTTTTGCAATGTCTATTTGATGTTTGTTTTTTTCATCTAACACAATAATGATTTAAAATGATCTTTTGGGGGTAATCACTCAGCCAAATTTGATGTGTAATGAGCCATATTGTGTAATTAATTTGACATACTAATTTATACATACTAGTTAAAATATAATATATTTTATACATAGGTAAAAATGTGGAAATACTAGATTAGACAGAATTTTTACTGTGGCAATTACATAAACAGATACAGAGTCATCTTGATTGGCAATTAGCAGAATGTGTCTATTAGAAAAAGAGTTAAGATTGAGTAAACTGTTACTAAATATGCCTTTGGGAATGAGTAAAGCAAATGTTGGCCTCAGAAAAATCTATGAAATTAATTTGCAAGTCTTTAAGTTTATGCTATCAGAATATCATCTTTCTAAGTATTTTCCTCTGTCCCTGATGCGCATTGAAGTGCATTAGGTGGTAATGTGTCTTTTTGATGAATGTTGAACCAATACTTATTTTCTCTTTAGGAGCGTTATCTTGGCGGGATGAAGAAACGGCGGCGTACACGTCATCTGAATGACAGGAAGTTTGTCTTTGAGTGGGATGCGTCTGAAGACACATCAACCGACTACAATCCAATGTGAGCATGCCATGAGACACTTCAAATAACTGCACAATAATAACAAAGTCCAGATTATTTTATATATTTTACTGCATTGCATTTGGTTATGACTGCCTAAGGTCACCCATTTTACATATTTATGTAGTATATGTGAGAGAGGAGCACAATAACACAGGTTTGACTGTTTATGTGTTTAGCTATAAAGAAAAGCATCAAGTTCAGCTGTACGGCCGAGGCTTCATCGCCGGCATCGACCTCAAGCAGCAGAAGAGGGACCAGTCTCGATTCTACGGAGACCTGATGGAGAAGAGACGAACCCTTGAAGAGAAGGAGCAAGAGGAGTAAGAGTCATACACTTCAACATATCAGAATGATTTCTGAAGGATCATGTGACACTGAAGACTGGAGTAATGATGTTGAAAATTCAGCTTTTACATCACAGGAATAAATGACATTTGAAACTATATTAAAATAGACAACAATTACGTTAAATTGTAATAATATTTCACAAAATTGCTGTTATTTTATTAAAGATTTTATCATTTTATTACTACAACCAATGACAGGGTTGTAACTGACACAAGGGAGAGCTAATGCTTCTGTTGTGGAAAATGGAAATGATCATAATCAAATGCTTACAGTTTTAATGGATATGCTATTCATTTATGTATTTCACAGAGTGAGGCTGAAGAAGGTGCGAAAGAAGGAGGCCAAGCAGCGCTGGGATGACCGACACTGGTCTCAGAAGAAGCTGGATGAGATGACCGACAGAGACTGGAGAATTTTCAGAGAGGACTACAGCATCACCACCAAAGGAGGGAAGATCCCCAACCCCATCCGCAACTGGAAGGAGTATTTACTGCCGCCTCACATTCTGGAGGTCATCGAAAAGTGTGGCTATAAGGTCAGTGTGTTTCTGTTTGCCGTGTTTCCAAATTATTATTGTTCTGAAAATGTTTAAAAATGCTCGTTACATATGGCATCCATCCATCCGTGCAAGTGTGTTTTGTATATATAAAAAATGTTTTCTTTAAATGTTCATTCTTTATCAGGATCCTACACCTATCCAGAGGCAGGCCATTCCTATTGGTCTACAGAACCGTGACATCATTGGTGTGGCTGAGACTGGTAGTGGTAAAACTGCCGCCTTCCTCATTCCCTTGTTGGTCTGGATCACTACTCTACCTAAGATTGACAGGTGAGCTCACTTTTCTTTCACACTTTTTTATGCCGACACATGTTCTGAGGAATCGGATCAAATGTGGGAAACTCTGTGTGTGTTTCACTTTAGGATTGAGGACTCTGATCAGGGACCGTATGCCGTAATTCTGGCCCCGACTCGTGAGCTGGCACAGCAGATCGAGGAGGAGACCATTAAATTTGGCAAACCACTGGGGATCCGGACAGTAGCCGTGATCGGTGGAATATCCAGAGAGGATCAAGGGTTCAAACTCAGGATGGGTTGTGAGGTGAGAGAAAAAGACCTTCCAATAACCAATTGTTATTAATTCAAGTTATTCATAGTATCTCTATATTTAGTGATACTGAAATAACACTGGTCAATGTCTATATTCGTAATAGATAACCGCATTGTAGTTGTAGATCTGATGTGTTTTGCTTCATTCTCAGATCGTCATAGCCACACCTGGTCGTTTGATCGACGTGTTGGAAAACCGATACCTCGTCCTGAGCAGGTGCACGTATGTGGTACTGGATGAAGCCGACAGAATGATTGACATGGGTTTTGAACCCGACGTCCAGAAGATTCTGGAGTACATTCCTGTGACTAATCAGAAGCCTGACACAGATGATGCCGAGGACCCCGAAAAAATGATGCAGAACTTTTTGGAAGGCAAACACAAATACAGACAGGTAACAGATACTGAGTCATGGATTATGAAATGAAGTAACAATTTCTATCGCTTTCTTGGTTTCCCTTTTTCCCACCTTTAATTTCTTATTATTGCACGTCCTCTCTCGTGTTTTTCAGACGGTCATGTTCACGGCCACTATGCCTCCTGCAGTGGAGCGTTTGGCCAGAAGTTACCTCCGACGGCCTGCGGTGGTGTACATCGGCTCCGCAGGCAAACCTCACGAGAGAGTGGAGCAGAAGGTCATCCTCATGTCCGAGGGTGAAAAGAGGTCAGAGCACACACGTTAACTGTAACCCCTCATATTCAAGTGGACGTTGTCATCAGAAATGTACTAAACCTTTTTTTTTCAAAATGTTCTTGTGTGGTAAACAGGAAGAAGCTGCTGGAAGTTTTGGGAAGTGGCTTCGAGCCGCCCATCATCATCTTCGTTAACCAAAAGAAGGGTTGTGATGTGCTGGCTAAGTCTCTGGAGAAGATGGGAGTGAGTACAGTGTTTATTACTGTCTGTAATTCTTTATAGAAATAACTTTCAGTCAGTAACTCTCGACCTTTCTTTTCCTCTGTTCTGCAGTACAATGCTTGTACACTTCATGGTGGTAAAGGTCAGGAACAGAGAGAGTTCGCCCTGTCCAACCTGAAGGCCGGAGCTAAGGACATCCTGGTGGCCACAGATGTGGCAGGCAGAGGTATCGACATCCACGACGTCTCCATGGTCCTCAACTACGACATGGCCAAGAACATTGAGGGTGAGTCCAACATCATTTCTTTCACTTTATCCATTAAACATTTTCCCCTTTAGAACTGTTGGATGGTTATATCAGGGGACTTCCTGTTTCTCGTTTCCATTTTGATTAATCTTTAACTTGGCTTTTCTCAGACTATATCCATCGTATTGGCCGAACGGGTCGTGCTGGAAAGAGTGGTATGGCAATGACCTTCCTGACCAAAGAAGACTCTACTGTGTTCTACGACCTGAAACAAGCCATCTTGGAAAGCCCCGTGTCCACCTGCCCTCCCGAGCTGGCCAATCACCCAGAAGCCCAGCACAAGCCCGGCACTATCCTCACCAAGAAGAGGAGAGAGGAGACCATCTTTGCCTGAGCTGGACCACTTACATATGTTGTTGTTTTTCTCTTGTGCATCTTGTGACTGCTGTTTCTTCTCACCAGATTCTTCATAAGAGACACCCAGTAAAACATGGGATCATAAATCACAGTTTTCTGACATCTAAATCAGTGAGTGTAGAACTCCGTAATAAAACTGCAGTAGAGAGAAATCATCCCTTGACACCATCAGATGGACAGTTGGTAAAACATAAAATTGTTGAACAGCACACCTCTTTTGTTTTTTACACATTACGTGTGATTGTGTTTGTGATTTTTAAATTGTGTAAAAATACCGATTCATTAATGCATTTGTAGATACCCCATTTCAGTCAGAGGATGATTAAAATTGTTCATTCGTTGCTATGGATTGATAATAAAGTCCATAAGACTGAAAAATTTGTTGTTTGAAGTTTTTTTTATATATTTTTATAAATTTTTTACCTCTTCTCATTTTGCTGTGCCCTTGGCCCACTGCCTGGATACACAGGGTATGAGTTTATTATTTTCACACCAAACGTCCTTTTTAAATCTGCCCTCTGCCCTCCATGTTACCCCCGTGGGTGGAGGGGGGAGAATTTATCTGTGTGGCATTGGGGGAACTGGTGCCAAATCCACACTTGAACTGGTCATAAGATATCTTTGATTAATTCCAATGTCCAATGCCTTCTCTTGGCAGGAGAAGGAGAAACTGACCACTCTCTTTGAGGGAGGGCAGCAACAGATACTATGCCAGTGCTGTTACCCATCCCTTCATCCTGAACAGAAGGACGGATTAAATTGCCTGCCGTTTCTTCCCTTCCTGAGGGTTTGCCGGCCGGTGTCAAGTCACAGCCCCTGCGAAGGAAGGCTTTCCTCTTAGCTGACTGACCACTCCTCTGGGGGACTTCAAAACCAGGGTGTGCTGGTTGAGGAGCCCAGCAGTGTACTTGTGAGAGAGGCAAGTTTGGAAAGCCTCGCCCTCCTGTTTCCTCAAATCACACTGCTGTTGCCCGAAAAGGGCTTTGGGCTCAATCTGAGCTTTCAGGATGCAGATCCGCAGAAGATCTCTTCCGAGAGTGCTGGGTTTGGTGCAGCATCCATTTGCCTCCACTTCTCCTCCATAAGCTCCGCCTGATAAGCAGTGAGGAGAGAGGTGGCATTAAGAGCCCTCACTGCCAGGGCAGAAGAATGATCAATCTTCTGAAAAACCGAGGCTGCTAAGTCCCCAGTGCGTCCTGGCGGTGAAGCTGAGGCAGAGAAAAAGGCTGCCCTGGGGTTAGGGGTTGAGATTATGTGTCACTGACAGCTCAACTGGAGAGGGATTTGACATCCCTAACCCTATTACAGGAACCCTGTGGGAAAAGGGCTTATCCCTGAAACTTTACATTTCTGGAATACACACAGGGATAGCCGAAATTAGCTGTTTAATGCCTGGGGCACGTGAAACAGTCTCTTGCCGTCAAAAAGATCTCTCTGGCTCTGGTTCCCTGGCCCATCTGCTGCAACGGCCAGTCAATGGAGCGTTTTGCCACTGCCCTCTGGCACATTTCGAGTAGGTCGAGCTTCGCCTGGGCTGGGGAGGGGGGTGCTTTGCGGGATTCGGTGGGAGGATCGCATCAACACCCACCTCTCCTTCCTCCTCCAATAGACGAGCGATTGCTTTGTCATTATCATCGTCGTCCTCTCTTTCCTCTGTTATGGTTCTGAATAGGGGATGCATGACACAGGGGCTGTTTAACCTCCTCCACAGGCAGAGAAAAGCCTCTTATTAGCGGTCAAAACTCACTCTTCTCTCTAGCACCTTTGACGGGAAGAGAGAACAGTGAGGACAGCATTCGGGTTATCCGATGCTGCCTGAGTGTGTCTCACCCCGAGTCAGGATGAGGATCCTTACTAGAGACTGAAAGTTTCTGCTTTTGCTTTGCCACTTGCAGAACTAGCGGTCGCTATAATAGAGATAACACCTAAGCTCACCACACTGATCGCTTCGGAAGAAGAACCATAGAATAGAATCTGCTGTGACGTGTTAATTCTCTTCGTATATCCCAAGCAAATAAATCACTGTGACAGTAAATAGACCCGCTAACAAAACAGCGGTGTTCGGTGAGGCACCTTGACAGCTCGTCTAATTACATTAACACTAAAATATAAACACTTATAATATACGTACCATAGTGAATGACAGTAAGACAAAAACACGTTTTGGGAGAAGGATTGATGTTTTGACTCATTATTTAATTTTTGTTAATTTTAACAAAAAAAGTTACATAGTGTACCTTTAACATTTGTTAACGCATTAAGACGGTGTCAAACTCCCGGAGGAGTTTAGTTCCAACCCTGCTCCAACATATCTAGTTTTCGAAATAAGCCAGAAAGACTTGATTAGCAGGATCAGGTGTGTTTAATTAAGGTTGAATCTAAACTTTGCAGGGCTGTGGCCCAGGAACTGGGAGAGTTACGACATTCTCATCATTGCTCTGCTTTCTCAGTTTTTAAACTTTATCTGTAATAATCTGAACGAACGGTATTGAACATAAGAGCTGTAGGTATTTGACCACAGGAAGGCAGTGTAACTTAGCTCTGGACTACTGCTGACTTTCCAATGCAAGTGACACTTTGCAAATGCTCCCTATTCATAACAATAGTAGAACAAACAAATCATGACACTTACAGAACACATCATGGTTATTAAGCCTATTCAGAAGTCTTTCATTTGCATTTGGCTAAATCACTTTTGTATCTCACGTTTCACAATAACTCAATTGATGAGCCCACCTAAACGAATGAAATGGGTGAGCCTCTCCCTCACAACACATTTAGTTTATTCCTAATGACAGGCAGACTCTACAATCATTCTCCAAATTCAAACTAGTCCTGTCCTTAATCTTCCTTGCAGCCATATGATAATGGAGAATGATGACTCACATAGGTAAGGTAGGAAATGGGAGCAATATTCTCATGGTCTTGACAGTGAGTTCAGGATACTAACGCGAGAAGGAGGGCCATAAGACTGCAATCGGGCCTTTACAGAATTAGTCCAAGAGCTCCTCTTCTGCCTCATCAGTAAGGTCACTTGTTGCAGCTGGGGCAAAAGGATCCCGCACAAATTCCCAGGCATTTGTGCTCACATCTGGGAAGTATGATCTATAGTGCTTGCTCAGTGCAGTGAGCTGAGAGGTAACTACCTCTCTCGCTATAGCCACAGACAGGTTGTTTGTGTGGATAATCTCAGTCCGATGGGGGAACATTGCTCTGCTTTCATTAAGGCAGTGATTTTGCTGCTGACTTCCTGGATAGCCTCCTTGGATAGAAAGGTTTAGACTTTTGAGCAATGTCAGTAAGATATGACATTTTGTCTTCACACTCCGGGTCAGAAAAAAACAACATTCTCATATTTTCTGACATCTCACTGCGTAGCTCAAACAAACACACGCTGCAAATCTTTCCATGAGAGAGCCATCACACTTCTGTGGTATCGCAGCGTGTCATGCCCAGCGCCAATCTCCTTACAAAGCTGTCCAAACATGTGACTGCAGTGCTTTTGACTTCACTAAATGAACTGCAGTGATAGCCGTGTTCGAAACAGAGTGAAGGTCCGGTTCCATGCTTTTTACAGCGTGTAGACATAATCTTTGGGTTGACAACCTTTATCTGTGCAATAACCACCCATACAAACAGCCACGCATTTTACCCAGCTTCAGTCACGCTTTAGTTATCCAGGAGTCTAAATATTCATCACTTGTTATCCTGCCAGGCATCTCCTTGTAGAACAGAAAGTCCTCCCAGAAAATCTTACATTCCCATGGATAGAAATGAACTGAGCCTCACTGGCGATGTCTGTTGATTCGTCCAACTGAACAGAAATGTCAGGTATTACCAGACTCAGAGAGATGATGGTGACATACACAACACAATGTCAACAGGCGAGTATGAGAAATGTACAGTAGACAGTTTAATGGCAGATTGCAATGATGATAATAGACCAGGAAACATGAAAGCACACAGAGGTTCAGATGAGATGCAGGAGAACACAGGGACAACACTGGACTAGGAGATTGCTGGAGACGGGTAAGTATCACAAGAAAACATAACAGGTATGCCTTGCAGGTAAGAAAGTCAAGAGTCCCAGTGGAGGCCAGGTGCTGACTGAATGGTGGTGTGTGTGCTCTTATTCCTGCGGTTTTGGGCTCGTCCCGGAACAGATTGAACAGATTAATCGGAGAAAATGTGGTCGGATCAGCTGGGGCTGAGGGTACAGGTCTCAAACTATTTGAGATGCAGACTAGAGAGCTTCAGGCTTCCTTTTCTCTGTATTCTCCAGCCACGCAACACAGACTTAAAGAAGAAAATCAGTTTCTACAGCATAGACAGTCAGGTTTTATGAAAAGCTCATCTTACCAGCAATGAATTCCCCTCAATGAATTCCCTCATTAATGCCAGCTACACGCTGTGCGATTTCGGCAATCCTATAATAAGATTACAAATCACCCTGTACGACATGGATCTAATAAACTTGGGTGCGGTGTATGTAGACTGTACGATGATGACACCTATTGAATCATAGGCTATCAGAGGTACAGATTTCAGTTCATTAACTGCCTGTGCGCCAAGCATAACACATTTCTTGTGGAACTGTGTGCGTTTTCTTACTTTTAGCAATCCATTAAGCCGCCATAAAAGAAGCCTTCTGCTTTCTCTGAAGCTGTGGAAAGGTAAACCATCCATGTTTTCTGGTGGATGTATTCCTTGCTCTTTTGAAGAAAGAAAAAATCAACCTTTATTTTGCCCTTATATTCTGGGTGCCTTGTAATCAAATGGCGCTTTAACTTGGTGGGCTTCATCACTAGGTCTGCTAGCACCCGAAGACACAAGGAGCATTTTGGTCTCCCGTCGCTGTTCTCAATAAAACCAAGTGAAGTGAAGTGAGTGGTTCATCACAGATTGTCGTAATGCTTCAATTGGCCTAAAGTTAATTTGCGTGGGAGTAATGAACACAATATGCTTGTTTTATTGGTGCAAATGGTCCCCATAAGTAAATATGCAATTTTTATAATACAGCACAATTTAAGAATTTATATCAAGCAAATTATGTTTGCAGGTCTATAGACCACCACTTAGAGAAACCAGGATTGTGAAGTCGGACGGGACTCATTCCGCCTTATTGCGCATTGCACTTTCTCTAATTCGTAGTAATATGATTGTCTTGGTATATTTAAAGTTAAATTGTTAAGTGAATTAATTATGTGTAAACCGCTCTCTAAAACTCACTTGTATCAGTGTGATTTACATAGAACTACGATGATGTTAGTGCAGCGTCTAACAACATTGTGGTATCAGTACTTAAGGCACACAAAGAACAGCAATGCTAATGTTAATGCTAGCTAAAGAACTACTGAATGCACTTTCATTCTTTCATCAAGGTATTTGGATGGGGAGGGTTTTACAATTAAGACGGCTAAGTGATTATATGAATAATGGGCACTAAATAAGACCAAGAATGTGTATTAAGATGTGGTTGAATACGGTTGACAGCTTTGTAAGACAAAACAACAGTGATGCACAAAACACTTGCAATGAAATGTGAGCAATGATCAAACAATTTGAGACACAACTGGAGTGTTAAAAGTACATAAAATGTTTTTTTTTGTTTTTTTATTATAACTAGTGGCATTTTCTTTAAATAGAAAGCATATACAGCATCAGGCAGGATTTATTTGTCATGTTGTCAGAAAGATGAAGGGGCGAGAGAGAGAGAAAGAGAGTGTGTGCCTACATCACGTCTGAGGACCAATTATGTGTCCACTGCAATTATTGTTCTACCTAGTGCATTTATTGCATTACAAAGACATCAAAAAAGAAAAAAATAGTGCAATATCTTTTTTTCTACTTACACAGAAGAGGAAGTGTTAATGTTCTAAGGCGTTTTCTTTCCATGTTTGTATTGCATACAGAATCGAAGACAAATGACTCAAATTATACCCATAGTAAATATTGTGCTTCTTAATACCTCAGAAAGAAAAAAAAAATCAGCGTTTTATATGGATGCTGTATTGGTCCGCTAGAAAACAATGCAATGCCATAACAGATAAGGGAAAAAACAACGTATCATGTACATTTACATTAAGACATGCAAACCTAAAATAGTAGACCTTATACAGTACACGTCCCACCAAAGCTCTTTTACATTGTGCATTGTGGATAATACACATTGTGTCTTTTCTCAGTCTTAATATCAATCTAACTACAAAACAATGCAAGTTCTTGTCTTAAATAAAAGTAGCTGAATTCATATCCTACTGGTCCTGACAAATGCTATGTAAAGGAATATTCCAGGTAAAAAACTAATTAGGTTCTATTGACACATAAGTTGGACTCGTCTCTCAAATGTACAGTAACAGACTTACAATAGAAGTCTATATGGCATTCTGGAGGGTTTAAAAGCTAAAATGTGCAGCTTGTATTTTAGTTTAAGTGCTCATATAAGTTCTTACAACAACTTTTTGAACTTATGATTATGTGTTACCAAAATGATTACTGGAGTGGAGTGCAAAAGTTTTACATGATCATGACAGTTGAAAGATTAGATATAACTTTGCATAGACAAGGTTAGTAAGCAATGTCTATGTATAAAGTTTATGTATAATGTTTAAGTCTTGTGGATTTACTTTTGAAACTGTTTATCCTTTATTCGGGTGTAATGCCTCACCTCTTAGACTTCCATTGTAAGTCTATTACTGTGTGCACATGTACTTTTTTCCAAATTTTTTCCAAACTGAGGGTATAACATGTCACAGATTCTGTCAGTACAGCTTAACTTCAACTTGGAACTTTCCTTTATTACATCAATCCAAATATGTGTTATGATTCAGCATTAACATACAAAAATAACAGTGGAGGTATTGAAGCCCATGAGATTGAAAAGAAGCTTTTCAAAGAAAATGAACTTTGCGGCAGAAGCCCCTTGTCTGTGGTCAGTATAAAAGAGGGTGAGTTGTCTTACTAAATAGAATAATACTTACAACAAGAATCAATGCAATACTAAAGTATATCAGAAAGAAACGATCAGATCTCATGCAACACTTGCATAGATTTTTTTTTTCAGTCATGCTCTGATTTTCTTTGTTTTTTAAATATAGAACAATAGATTAAAGTGAGACATTTTGGTAGCAAATAAAGATGCAGTACACTAAAAGAGAGGATTGGTCAAGGCATTTGTTAAAGTGGAATTTTTACCCTGACTTCCACACCCCAGAACATGTACATTTCCCATGACCCTCTAAACAGGCTTTGCTTCAAGATGGGTGCTGTAAACACAATGTCCAGGACTTTGACATACAATCTACGTCAGTTTGATCTTATGTTAGAAAGGCAAGAGATACAGTGACTTCTAATGACCTGAGATCAACGTGTGACGTGGGTTGTTAACAGGTAATTGATTTCTTCAATCTGACATGGAAAGACTCTTTTAGTCCTTAAACATACTCTACATACTTATAGCACGTGAACGCAAATGCTTATAGCTACTTAATTTGCATTACATTCTTAGTATTGCCACAAGGGGCATTGTAGCATGCATTAGCATAAAATGTCTTCTCTTTCACGTCAACAACAGTTTGAAGGGAATTTAGCTTGACACATTTTGCTTTAAATACTTGCTTTCACGCACTTGCGTAGAGTATGTTTCAGGCCTTAGCATTCACCGTGTCAGTGTATTGTCGTAGCTACCAGTAATCGTTGTTTCGCCTGTTTGGATTTCTAAGTACTTCAGGTCTACAACTCTGTTTAAGCTATGATGAACATACTATGGTTGTGATGTACTCAATCTTCAGATTAGGCATCAATTTTGGTCGATAAGATACAATCTTATATGAGGGAGGATGTTTCTAAAAGTGCATTGTGGGAGTGTACAGATCCAGTACAATCAATGCGACACAATCAATTGAGGGACAGTCAATTTAGCACCGTCCCTCTGGAGGACAATGCATTAGTGCTGAGGACAAGAGGTGTTAAGGCATGCAACTATACATTCACTCAAGTCTCTGTGCATGTTTGGAAAGAACTGTGAAGTCAACGTGAAATCATACTTTAATACGCATCCTATACGTATAAACAATGCATTAAATCAGAAAGGTTAGTTCTAAAGAAAAATCAGGATTTCTCTTGCTGGATGGCGATGTTTGGATATGTACCGAAATCTAGAGGCCATCACAAAAAATGTATAATACATTAATTTAGAGGTTTTAATTGTAAGTTTTCTCGCAAAAGACCCAAAACAAAACTACAGCGCTACATGAGAGTGTACTGCAACTTTATGTGACTTTACATAACCGTACAACAACTGACGTTACATATATTTCAATGCGTCTCACGTCAACAATCTCTGAGTGAGAGCAATCCTGACTTTGTAAACATCGCAACATTTGTTAAAAACAATACAGATCCATAAAAACAAAGTGAAGTAACGTTCTAAAGAATTATACTCAGGATCTGGTGAAATTTCATTCGATATATACACGCTAGCTATTCTTAGATGCGTTACTAATATTCTGTTGCAGATTTTAAATTAAACAAAAAAAAAAACGGAGTAGATTTTTCTACTCTTATATACTTAAAGTTTTCTAAAAGTCCTGTTTCAACCCTAATGTGCAAATAGTCCTAAATAGTTGTATTTGAGACATGCAGTGGTATAGATATACAGGTAAGTATTAAGGCCAGTTTGAATTGTCCTACACTGGATAAACCTTAGCCTAAGCTGCTACAGGTAACATCCGAGTCTAGAGTCATGATAATGAGAAAAGGGAGAAACTTTCTAGGATTTGGTCGTAACACAACCTGGTTGATATATGCTAATGTAATCACCAATCAGGTCATTAAACTAGCTAGCAGTCAATGTGTCGTCAAAGCAAGATGCGACACTATGTTTTTAAGTTGGCCATGGTAAATGGACGTTTAGATGCCCAGAGCCTCGAGGAGGAAAGAGTGGCGAGAAACAGAGGACAGAGGAAGACCGCGTTCTTCTTGGTAAAGACAAAGTCCTTCTGAGGCAGTTCACTCGGCAGCCATTTTTGTAATGCTAGTACAAACTCTTACCTACTTAAATGAGGATATCGCTTTGCCAACCTTTCAACAATTGTTAAAATCACTTAAAAACACTGATACAAAATTTTTAATTTAGCTTCTTTAGCTTTATAAATTATGTTAGTCTAGCTAATGTGCATGCATATTCTAGACAAAACAGATCAGGATGCATTTGATTGGCCCTTTTAAATAAGAGACGCCATTTTGAGCGTTATGATTTCTCATCAGTCATTTGTTCTTTTCCTTATACTGTCTCTGATAAGGTCATCCAATTGATGACTTGCAAATGTGTCAAATGGTAAAATGTATGAATCTAGACCTGAACTTTTCAACGGTCAAATCGCAGAGGAACAACATGACTATCCCAAAACGGACACCAAAACTGGTGAGCTTCATCTATGGTACTTCTATAAAAAAAAGCCAGAGTATGGGCACTGTTGGGTGATAAAATAAATCCAGTTTTTCAGTCCTTCTCATTTCCCAGAAAAAGAAACCGATGACACTGACCTAATTAGGTTCTTTCTTTATGCGGCAGTACGGAAATGCAGGAAGATCGACTGCTTCTCTTCATTCTGGAGTTAAATTTCACCTCATGTGCAAACCCAGACTATAGTCCCGATAATATTTTTACTCTACAACAGCAGAGCGTAACCCTGAATCCCTTTCCTACATATACCACATTTGCATGGTGCTTGTGACAGGCGCCAATGTGTGCTACATCTATGAACGTGACCATGAAATGTCAGTTGCCTGAATAATGTACCAATAAACAACCGATATTGATAAGACGAGTGCATACAGGCTCCATGATAAAGGGCATGAACCAAAAAATAGTGAGTAATATTCACATTTACAAGCGCGCTAGCAAAAAAAAAAGAAGCCATTAAAGTAAGATGCAACAAAATGCTACAACATCTTTCATTGTGACTCACATCCCATGCTATAAAAGTGCTTTTCCTTTTCCCATAATGCTTTCTGTGCTCATTGGGTTAAGGGAGAGTGTATAATACGCAAAATAATAAAGTAATATTGGACTCGGGTGGGGTAAGGGTTTCCAGAGGAAGCTCAAATATTGTTTTGATCAGAACATGCATTTGATCTTAAAGGAGAAAAGCTGCCCTGTCTTTAAAAAGCAAATGTAGTGCAATGCCTCAAACAATAACGACCACATAAGCTTAGAAAACAGGATATTTTCGCCAATCATGGGCAGCTTCATCCACCAACACACATACACACACATTGTGCGTTTCCAATTCCTCACCAATCCCCATCACCCCGATTCATGACCCAACCCTCTCTTCCAGACTCCTGCAGGTGGACGGTCAGTAGTTGTCCCTCGGCCAGGCTCTCACGCGCTGGCGGTTGTTTCGTTGGTTGTGTCCGTCTTGCGAGTCTCGCTGCTGCAGGAGTCGGTCCCGTGACTCGTGTCCGTTAGTACTGTTGATGCCACCGGGTTGGTTACGGTTGGGCGGGTACACGTCCCGGTACGGGTTAGAGTGGCGTTGGGGTTCGTAATCATCTTCCTCTTCTTCTTCCTCCTCCTCCTCCTCCTCTTCTTCCTCGTCCTCCGGGGGGTGCAGGGAGCTAGAGCCGCCTCGGCGGAGGGAGCGAGAGTCACTGGCCTCGTCGGAGGGCATGAGGCTGTCCTGCTCCCCCTGCTCCTCCTCCTCCACTCCCCCTCCACCCCCGGCGGGCGACAACTGCTGGTTCTGGGACAGAAAGAGAGAGATAACCACTCTAAACCATACTGAGGTCACGTTTCCTATTTCTGTTTCACTCCAAAGAAAAATGACTTGTTTAGGAGATTGGTATACACATTAAAAAAACACAAATATTAAAACATGTAATGTGCAGTGAGGTGGGGAGAAGTCTCACCGATGACATAAAGTGACTGGTTACAATGGCTTTGTTCACACTGCACACAAATTGGACTTGCTTTTTAAATCCAGACTTTAGGACTAACTGTCCAAACTGTCATCATCTGTGAATGTAGTTTGGATCGGGAATGTCAGATGTGTTTTGCTGTTTTGCTGTTCAGGCTGAATTGTTTTGAGTCTGAACAAAGCCTCTTTGGTTGCTGAGATCAAATTGCTGTGCATTATAGATTGCAACGCATTTTCCTCTGGAGCAAAAAAGATTTAGGTTAGTTTTAGAAACAAGGAGGTTGCATTCAAAGGGAAGTTAGAAGGGTTGTCACATTCACAAAGCATCAGTCTGTGTGCTCAGATACAGCCTGTTTTACAAAGTCATAAAATCAGTGTGTTTCTTTATAACGCAGGAAAACAGGCAGCTGCATCTGCTTTGTGAACTCATCTTATGGAGGACCTACGGTGTTAATATCAATCAGCAAGGTGCAAAAACAGAACAGTCTGAGATGACTGTGTGCAGCTCGCTCCAATAAAAGCAAATTAAGCCAAAAGTGTAGAGGGGTAGGTGCATAACACAATAGAAATCATAGAAAAAGTAGGCCTTGTCAAATGGAAAGTTTGCACTGCCATATGGGAGTTTACATCATTTGACATTAAAAGTTTAAGGAAAAAAATTGACCACTAGAAAGTGCCAGAAAGCATGTGGCTACTTCCCTGTAATTAATCCAGTTCAGTTCTAACCTCCAACCCGTAGGAACGCTGCCTACACCTTTAGAAAAGCTTCCTACACCTTTAGAAAAGCTTCCTACACCTTTAGAAAAGCTTCCTACACCTTTAGAAAAGCTGCCTACACTTTTACAAATGCTGCCTACACCTTTACAAATGCTGCCTACACCTTTACAAATGCTGCCTACACCTTAAGAAGCGTTGACTACACCTACAGAAATGCTGCCTACACCTTTACAAATGCTGCCTACACCTTAAGAAGCGTTGACTACACCTACAGAAATGCAGCCTACACTTTTACAAACGCTGCCTACACCTTTAGTGGGTCTTCAACTTAAAAACACTGCCTACACATTCAGAAATGCAGCCTACACTTTTACAAATGCTGCCTACACCTTTAGAAATGCCGCCTACACCTTAAGAAGCGTTGACTACCCATTGAAATGGCCACCCAACTCTTATAAATGCTGTCTTCAACTTAAAAACACTGCCTACACATTCAGAAATGTAACCTACACTTTTACAAACGTTGTCTACAGCTTTAGAAACGTTGCCCACACCTTGAGACATGCTGCTTACACCCTTACAAATGCTGTCTACACCTTTAGAAACTTTGACTACACCTTGAGACATGCTGCCTACACCCTTACAAATGCTGTCTACACCTTTAGAAACGTTGTCTACACCTTTAAAACATTGTCTACACTTTTAGAAACATTGCCTTCAACTTTACAAATGCTGTCTGCAGTTTTAGAAAAGCTGTCTACACTTTTAGAAACGTTGCCCACACCTAGAGACACGTCGCCTACACCCTTACTAATGCCGCCTACACCTTTACAAACGCAGTCTATATCTTTACAAACACTGCCTACACCTTTAGAAAAGTTGCCTTCACCTTAGGATACACTACCTACAGCTTTACAAATGTCTACACCTTAGGACCCACTACCTACATCTTCAGAAATGCTGCCTACACCTTCACAAACACTGCCTACACCTTCAGAAATCCTGCTTACACCTTTACAAACATTCTCTGTAGCTTTACAAATGTGGTTCCACTTTATTTCGATAGTCCACTTTAGACATTCTACTGGCTATAAGTAATTTTGCCACAAATGCTACCCATCCCACACCTTTACAAATGCCATTTACACATTTTACAAATGTTGTCTATACCTTTACAAACACTACCTACACCTTTAGAAAAGCTGCTAACATTAGAATACAGTGCCTTAAACACACCTTAAGACCCAGTGCCTACATCTTCAGAAAAACTGCTTTAATTATCCACCTTACTGTGCAACGGGGAAGTAAGCTATTTTCTGAGAATGTGCAAGGCTTCTGATTCATTAGTCGCTATAGGTAAATAACTAGAAGAATAACAAAGCGCAGTACACGGTAAATCTATTTGCGCTAAAAACAGTGTGTTCATAATTACGACAATACGTTAAAATGATATGGTAAGAAATACCAGTTTGCAATATCAAGCAGCATAAGCAGGCAACACCAGAATCCAGACACGTTCAATATACAAACCGCTCTTACATTAAAAATAAGGGATAGATGTGCTATAGGTTTATAAATGCTGCACACACCTTTAGAAAACCTGCCTACACATTTAGAAATGTTGCCTACACCATAAGATGTACTGATTACATATTAGGAAGAACATTTAAATGTGGATTTAATGGACATTTGAATGTGCTTTTGGAGTTTTCTTGAACATTAAAGGCATTTTAAGGCCAGCATAATTTTAAACATAAAGCTTTTGTATTACCACCTTTTACCCAACTGAAACATAAAAACTATAAATGGGCTACATGTCTCACCAACAACAGCATAACACAATCATATATTTGCATATATGATTTTCTTTTTTAAAATAAAGTGTTTTTCCAATGGGGATACCAGATGGCCATTTCCATTTGGAGGGTTTAAAGGAATTGGAGGATGTAAAGAGTATCAGGGTGGGGTTTTGATTTACAGTCAGAGTGGGGAAGGCAGATTGACTGTCTCACCTACTCACCGCAGGTTTGTAAGCGTTCATTCAATTAATTCCTGTGTTTCAGAGAACTGCAAAGATGTCAGGCATGAATGAGACACAAAACAGACAGATTGAGACTTACAACATGTCAGTATTACAAGTATTTGTGGACCCAAGACAACTAAAGGACAGAGAGTGAAAATATGGAGTGGAGGAAAAGACAGACCAGACAAACGTTTACCTTATGACCACCTTATGTTGTCAAAAAGGTCAATTATAATCAGTTTTTTTAATTACAGATGCGTTTTGTCAAATGCAAAGTAGGACTGACCAATCATTGCTTGCATGAAATGATTAAAGCAGAACAGATCTGTCACTAGTCTGAATATACAGCAGCTCTAGTGAAAAGTCAAAACTCTAGTGCCAACCTTTATTTAGCATTTTACCTTTAAAACTGTGTCCCATACACCAGTGAAAATCAGCTGTGACCTAAAACCATTTTCTGTGTAACTGCAATATCCTGACTTTTGAGGTCAGCTGTATAATTTTAATTGAATTAACTTCATAGGATATTGAATGAGGTGGATGCAGACCTGAATCCACACATCACAAATATAAGATATATTTCTCGAAGCTGATACATATGGCATTTATATTCTCATTGATTATGTTTAGCACAGTCTCTGGACTACTTTCCAGGCTGATCGATGAGGACACATACTGTACTAAGTCTGGTGGCCTCTGGTCTAACTAGGCCAGTGCATGTGTGACTGCAAAACACAAAACTTTTCAAGAATGTAGTCATCTGCATTTTTAAATATAGAAGGATATATTGAATATTTATGACGATGACTTTGCTCATATTGTGAATGTCACAATTTAATGTGCCATCCAAGTCAGCAACAAAGTGTCGGCCCAGATCGACTGGATCGATTGGAATCCACACGTACCAGACGTGGACCGGATCTGGGCCGACACGATGTTGCCGTCTGGGATTTAAGTTTCCTTAGATATGTCATTGCACTAGTTCCGCAATCCCTCCTTGTAAAGCTGCTTTGATTATCTTGAGAGCCAAAGGCACTTGAGAACTAACACATATTTCTTCTACTGTATATAAAACTCTTTAAATGTTTCGGCCTATCCACACAAAGACACCTCACCTGAAGACTGGAGATTGCCGAGGGTGGGGTCATCAGATTTTGCTCCAATAGGGGGTTAAGAGGGGCGGTGCCTGGCAGATGAGTGGCACGCCAGTAAACCTCCAGATATTCAGCGAGGTGCTCACAGGCGTCCTCCAACTGGTTCTCATCCAAAATGACATCAAACATCTCCTGATGGGGAGACAGGGTGGAGGAAAAGATGACATGCGGGGGATGAAATTAGAAGATATTATATAAAATATCTTATGATGGTGGACAGGTGATGGGAGATGACGTTGAGCGACAGGTAGGATAATGGCTCTATGGAACAACATGCAACATGACTTTTGTCAGAATGTGGTTTGGAAAAGCAAGCGTTTGCATCACTAGAACTGTAGCAAGGCCAGTCTAAATAAGTTCAGTTTAGAACTAAGCAACGTATGGGGCTTCCTTAGAAAGTTGAAGAGCAGTCAATCAAGTGAGAATGAAGAACAAACATTTAAAATTACATCAGTTCACTAACAATGTGAGACACAAAATTACCTTCATTTCCAATTAACACAATGTGCAGTCAGACAGATGTGCCCTAAATGAAATGCTCTCAAAACCTGCAGTTCTCATCCTTAAGTCAGCCATTTTAGTGAAAACAAATCTAACTTCACTTTGTTTAGGGCTGTCAGAGTTTGACTGGTAATCAGGTCTATTTAAACAGAGGGAAAACAGCTAAATGATGATTTTTTGAATAGTTAATCCAAAAATAATAATTCGGTCATTATTTACCCACCCTTGTGTATTCCCAAAAAGTACTAGTTTCTCTTTTCAATGCAATTGCAATAAATGGGTACTTTCAAGCTTTCAAAAAGCACCATACAAGTCCTGCATATGCTATACTTCAAGTTTTCTGAAACCAAACGATAGCTTTGTGTGAGAAACATACAGCAAATGTTGTTATCCACTGAAAATTGTGTTTTGTGAACCAGATCAACCAATTCATGACAAAGATCATTGTAAAATGATTTGTGAAACATACTTTTATGGGGTTTTAGTTCCTTAGCTCCAGTTCCTATTCACTGCAATTGCATGGAAAGGAGCAACCAGTAAGTCATATGTATTATGAACAAAATGAGGGAGAGTAAATAATAAAAAAAAAAAGGGAAAATTATTTTTTCTATACCCTTTTGGATTTATATTCTAGACATGTGTGCGTTGCTGTCCATCAGGGGTGTCCAATCCTGCTCCTGCAGAGTTTAGCTCCATCAAACCTGCCAGGAAATTGCAAGTGATCTTGTAGACCTTGATAAGGTGGTTCGGCTGTGTTTAATTAGGACTAGAGCGGATAGTGGTCCTCAAGGAGCACAGGATTGGACACCCCTGCTGTACATGCATTACTCATTTATGAGTTTACATCAAGTACCAGGGCAAATCCCAATCCCATACTGCAATATGGCAGTCTAGCTCTTTAAAAACTATCCAATTATATTTGTGAAGTGGATCTTGGCAACACTAATGTTGAATCTACAGTATTCTGACCAGCTCTGTAAACGTGTATGCAAACGTGTGTGTGTGTGTGTGTGTGTGTGTTTAAACTTCAAGAACTTACAGGGGGACACTGAACCAGTTTATCTGCTGCCATCATCTGAACATTGAGGTGTTTGCTCTGTGATTTACCCCTCGACTTTATCAACCGCTGTAGGACCTGCCAAAAGAGAAGAAGAATCAAAGAAAAATAAATGATCTATTTTTCTGTTAATAGAGCTGAAGATATTTTTGAGAATATTTTCAGAAATCCTTTGAACTAGTGCATCCGTGATCATGAGACTTACCTTTGGAGAGGTGACCTTGACATAGACTATAATGGGAGCTAGCGAGGTTTTGGCTAGCTGTGTTGGATGGTTAATGGTGTCCGCATCCAGAATCACCAGTTGAAGGGTTTTGGCCAACTCAAATATTCTCTCGATCTCACTCTGTACCTCCGCTGGGTGCACAAACAGACAAACAGCACCCACAAAACATGAAGCCCGAGAAAACAGAAGGAGAAAATGCTCAAAAAGTTAAAAAATATAGATTTTGTCAGCTGGTTTTTATTCTTGAACATCTTTAATACCTATTCTTACAATTTTGACAAGACCTTGTTAACCAGCTAGATACTTTAAACTAATTTTGGTAAAAAAAAAAATAGGCAACTGATGTTATCTTATTGTTGAGCTCTGAAGGGTATACAGTATAGCAAGTCTTTAGTGAGCTGATGTTCTCACCCAAACTGGTCCGTGTGTTAGACCTCTCCATGATAGGTCTCTTGTTGAGAACCGATCTCTTGGCTAAAGAAAGGTCAGCTGTTACCCGGGTTATAGAAATCCTGTCAGCATAACAATCCATTAGTGACTTAATGATGTGAAAGAAAGATTGCAGGTCACTGAAAATCATGTCTCCACCATGGTAATTGATTATGATGTGCCAGTTCTATTTTATATTACTTAAATTTGGGTCTGTTCCTCGTACAAAGCGTATGGCTTTAGAAGACATGACATATAAATTGTATGGACTACTTTTATGAATATTTTTTGGCCTTTTTGGAGCTTGACAGACGCTGTCACCATTAATTGTAAGTACATAAGTGTGAGTAAACGACGATTATGCATACACATACACTGAATTAAGATTTTTTTAATGTTTATGAAAGAAGTTCTTGTGCTCACCAAGGTTATTTGATCAGTAAAAACAGTAATATTGTGAAATATTCCATAAGAAACATTTCTTATTATTATCAACATTGAAAACAGTTAATATTTTTGTAAAACCTGTGATACACTACCATTCAAAAGACATTTATGTAACAAAACATTTCTATTTCAAATAAATGCTGTTGTTTTGAACTTTCTATTCATTGAAGAATCCTGAAAAAAAAAAAATTCAACAAAAATATTAAGCAGCAAAAACAGTTTTCCAAATTGATAATAATAAGAACCATTATCAATAATTGAGTACCACTAATAATTGATAAAAAAATTGTCAAATCATCATATTATAATGATTTCTGAAGGATCATGTGACTCTGAAGACTGGAGTAATGATGCTGAAAATTCAGCTTTGATCACAGGAATAAATTACATTTTAAAACATATTAAAATAAAAAATACAATTATTTAAATTTGTAATAATATTTCACTATGTTACTATTTTTACTGTATTTTCGATCAAATAAATGCAGCCTTGGTGAGCAGAAGAGACTTCTTTAAAAGAAACATAAAACATTTAAAATCTTAATTATTCCAAAGTTGTTACCGGTAGTGTATATCTAATACATATACAATCGAGAAATGTGCCAAGATGTCTTTTAGAGCTCACCGTCCATCAAAGCGATGTTTGAGAAAGTCAAACAGAGCTTTCTGCATCATATCTGTCACCTGTCGACAGACACGACACATGAGACAACAAATTTCAAAACAAATTCAGAGGGTTGTATGAAGTCTAGCGCTCACCTCATAGCCCTTCAGTGAAGGCCCAACCAGAACCACAGGCCTCATGGACGGCACCACATCATATGGAGGAATGAGTTCAGTCTAAATGAGAAAGACAAGAACGGCACCGTCACACAGAATCACAGCATCAAGTACAACCAGAACAAACCGGATTTAAAGCAGTATCCGTAATGTGTCAGCACAGACTGGTAACAATCTTGGTACAGACTGCTGCAATTGTCATGCATATATATTTTCCTGAGATGCATGAAACGTTGTCAAGATACTTTCCTACTGTTTACAATATCTAGTACTGTCATAGAAATAATTCTGTGTTACAATGTAATTATGCATTATGCATGTTCTTATTATAGGGTTAGGATTGGGCTTTGGTTTAGGGTTATTACTACAGTAACTACATGTAATGTGTAACAAGGACACTGTAAAATAAAGTGTTACCTAATTCTGTTTAGTTCATTTTTTTTAAATAGAATTGTTTCGGCAGACACTACCATTCAAAATTTTGGGGTCAGTATAAGATAATTTTTTTTAAGACATAATTTTTTTTTATTAAACAAGGATACATTAAATTGATTAATTATTATTATTATTATTTTTTAGGAAGCAGTTTTTTTTTTTTTTTATTACTGGTTTTTTTTTTTACATTCATAACAATAAGACATGTTTCTTGAGCATCATCAAATCATCATATTAGAATGATTTCTGAAGGATCATGTGACACTGAAGACTGGAGTAATGATGCTGAAAATTCAGCTTTGATAACAGGAATAAATAATATTTTAAAATATATTACAATAGAAAACAGCCATTTAATATTGTAATAATATTTCACAATATCACTGTGTTTTTGATCAAATAAATAAAGCTTTGGTGAGCATAAAACAGCATAAAACAGAACATTCCAAAATTTTGAAGAGTAGTAGTGTATTTTTGGCCATTTTGTGTGTGTGTTTTTGGCAGTGATACCAAAAGGGGGCTTCCTATAAGTATCTCATTAAATCATTTTAAATCAAAAATGTTACAACCTGTCTGACCAATCGCAAGGAGAGATTATCATAAGATATCTAACACAAAGCCACATCAACACACCTACCTGCTTTAGCTTCTGTTTGGCTTTTGGAAATGAGAGAACACATAAGAATCAGCATTCAGAAGATTGTAGAATAAGAATTACTTATATTTTGTTCCATACGCTGAACTTTTACAGGTGTTATCCTACTGAATTTGACAGTAGAAGCTTAACCTGTGACAGAATGTGTCATGCGTTAAGAAGAGGAGGAAAGAATACAAACAAAAGCAAGGAAAGATGAATAAACTCACTGATCTCCAGCCCTACTGATATTTTGCTCATTTGGGGCAGCATTCCCAGTCACACACATCCCCCTGCAAAGCAGCATGGCGCCCAGGCCGTCATACTCACTCTCACCTGCAGATGGCGGCGTGGATCTCCAACCTCCTGATACCATGTCGCCTAGGCTTGAGGAGGAGTTACCACTTTTCCTGCAGAGAAAGAAAGAAAAAAACATCAGCCTATGATACCACATGCCTTCACAGAGCTGGTAAGCTATCTGGACATCGGCAGAATTGTCAGCTTCATAACTTCCTCTCCTCGGGTCATTTTGACCCGACATTCATTTTCTTTTAATTTTGAAAAATTGAGTGTTCATCAGAGTGGTTCAAGACCTTGGGAGATTTGTCGCACTTGAACTTGTAATACACACAATAAAAAAATAATAATTTTATGTGGTTGTAATATAAATAGTAATAAATTCTTACTGTCCACATTATTGCTGTCCACCTTACTAACTTGAATTATTACAAAATCTGAAACTTCAGTATAAATATTAATCCAAAAAAAACTCAAAATTAAAAATGCTAAAACTTTACCAAAAAATTATTTTATAATGTCTAAATATATATCTGATGGCATACTGAAGAAAAGAACTGAAGAACTGACTTTAGGACCCAGGGGAACAGTTCATTTGCTCCATATAAAGCTATGACAATCTAGTGGCAGGAGTCATGAAATATCATTTTATATTCTATTCTTATTCTTTATATTCTTTCAGAGAATATAAAGAATTCTTTATATTCAATGTGAGACTTTTTGAGCTGTTTTAACAAGTTTTTGCATGTAATGGAGAATTTTGTTGAATTATTATATTATGAATTTTATATAATAATTATTTCAGTGAAAGAATGTGAAGAATGTTATACAATTCAATATAAATATTAAAATGATTGATAAAATCTAGTTATTTAGAGATAAATAAAAGAAAAAAAATATTGCAGTAAAAAATTGAAAAGAATTATAAGAATGAAATGAAATCAGCTTTCTGGACAAAAAAAGAAGAAGCATTTTTATAATTTTATAAGTAATTTTAGGGCTTCGGGTCATTCTGACCTGTGAGGGAAGGATTTGTTACAGGTACAGGAGGAGAGGATAAGGGTTCAGACTAAATTCAGTATTATTGTAATAGTCCTACTTTTATACAGTAAGGGAATGTTTTTGTTGAGTATTATATTTGACATATCAGTCTTTTATGCCTCGTATAGAATATGGAGCTCATTCTCAAGAAGAAGAAAACACACAGAGGCCCAAAATAAGCAAAAATGTGCAATTTGGTGCAGATGCTGATTTTTATATGCCCAAAAAAGTCGGATTAAATTATGATAGTTTGTAATGTAAATCAATCAGATATTTTATTTCTATGCATCTAAATGTAATCCAACATCTGAAATATATACAGAGCACAGTTGTGCACAATCTTGGCAGAGAGAGAAAGAGAGACCTCTGTTGTTTTTGCTCCTGTTTGAGTCTCATGGCCTCCAGTCGGAGGGGGCTGGGTATGAAGCTGATGTCTGCCCCCTCTTTCACCAGCCTTCCGATCCACCAGTCATTATTGTACTTCTGCAACACAAGGAAAAGCACACACTCAGCACTATTGCGAGGAGCCATTATGGTGTTATGGGCATTGTTAGCCAATAGCCTGATAGACTGACCTGCAGAACTTTCCACACGTTCGTCTGCATGTATTGTACGTGCATCTCACCTCTTTAATGTGCAGAAAGTCTTTGGCTTCAAAGTTTATGGCAGCACCCTGAACAGGACAGTCCTCATCTAGAGCCCCGCAATAATTCACATTCGTCTTCACTGCGAACGCTACAGGTTTGGACTGCCAGAGAAAGCAATGTTAATAATCACATAGCAGTGTGTGTGTGTGTGTGGCTGCTCTATTAAAAGCTAGATTATCTCAATAACTGCATAGTAAATATATAAATAATTATCTAATATAACTAATGCATAGTAATTAAAATAGTAAGTAACATTACATTATATAATGCTTAGCAGGTGATTAGTTATGTACATTCAAATACACAGTAATTGAATAGAACAGTGTAACATTTGAATGAATTTATAGAAATTTTACATGAAAGTGAACCATTGGTTGTATTTTTGTGTACAATTTGGGACAAAATGTTGTAAGATAAAGTAAGAGGAGAAACTATGAATTGATCCTTTTAAAGTGTACAATATTGATCTAATTGCTAAGAAAATGTTGTTACTTGAACCAATCTGTACGGATGATGCCCTGTCGCAACACATTCATGTCACAAGCTACATGCAGATTGACACTTTGTGCAAAGAAACAGTAAAAGCGCAGAACCTTGGCTCTCTCGAGCTGCAGCTGGGCCTGGCGTTCGGCTTCACGCCGATACGCCTCGCGGTCCTCCTCCGCTGACAGGTCGGAATCCGAAGGTCTGCTCGTGTACGAATCGGCTGAACCCTGCAGGACGGGGAATAAGGGGAAACCAAGATCGTTGTTTGGCGTAATAGAGAAATGAAATGAAGTACAATAAACAGCCCATAACTTGCAGTGTAAACATAGCTTAGCTAGTCATAACACTCTCATTGATCACCATAAAACACACAGCTATACAGTAAGGCTGATGGCCAGAAGTTTACGATGAAGAAGTGACACATGAAATGTGCAAATTGACTTTACAATATAATGTCTTGAAACAATTAACAATAGGCCTTTATATTGAAAGTTGAACAGTATATATGACATGCAAAGTTATATGTGTTTTACTTTATATGTGTGAAGCATATATTTGTCAAAAGTGCTCTTATTTATGTGGTACTTTAAAAAAAACGAATTATATGAATGAGAGCCACCGAGTTCAGAGAACACATAATCAAACACCTAATACGTGCACAATAACAAAAGTCCTTTAAAATAAACCTTTGTAAATACACAATTTATTAATGAAATGCTATATTGTAGAGTGTGTGATTTACAACATTATATACTGTAGCCAAATTGTAAGATTGTTAGAATTAGTGGAAGAAAAGACTATTGCAACTTCTGTTTCATGCCGGCTTTAACAGCTATGACTCACTAAAAGAAATTAGGTAAAGTCTATCTAACAATTGTCAATACATTACACAACTAACTACTTATAAAATTAATATGAACACTTATTTGTTACTGTACATTTTAAATCTGTAGCTTGCATAGATGGTGTTTGCAATGAACAAGAAGTTACTTGTCACTACACTAACACGGCTAATGCTCATTATGTGAAGCAAAAGAACTTAATTCATGCAGCCATCCACAGCTCAAGCACAAGCTCTATTCTTCAGCATAACGGTAACCACAAAAAACTATAACGTAAAAAAAACTCTTTTAAATGTTATACATAACTCTAACAGGTCTTTCCATTTACTCAAAACACATAAAGTAACACTTAATTTCAACATTTACTGTCCTGCATCCAGTCCTATGCAAAGCATGGTGGGAACTAAATATCTTCTGCCCAGTTTCAGTTAATGCTACAAAAAATTCATAAGTAGGGCTCAACGCTAAGGATTTTTTCTACTGGCCCAGTACCCAGTTGTTCAAATTTTTATTTGCCCTGCTAAAATTTTCACACAAATGAAATAAACAGTGCTTTTCAAGTTTTTCAGGTTGGTCTAACAGTCATTTTCAATTACAGAATTTTGAATAAAGTTATCAAATGTAAAATAACACTGCATAGTCTTCACTGTACAAACTAAATTTAGATGAATCCTTATTAAAGTTACAAAAGCCAAAAGCAGTGAGCGATTTTTTTTCTTCGCCTTGTTCTTTGATTGACATTAAAGAACAGGCAGCAGCAGGAATATTAGGCTACGGATCCAATATACAGTTTTTCCATTCAACTGCGCTACTTTTCCATTGGTTATCAATGTAAACGCGCTAGACTGATGTCTTTAACCATTGCGCTCCCGTCTCGTGTCTTTTTCAGAATCTCGGCATCTTTTTTTCGTTCCACTGACCTGCATCTCGTGCTTTTAAAAGCAAAACTCGTTCTGTGTGAACCAGCCTTTACACATAGTTTTTACTTCTTAACTGTTTATGTTCACTTAAGACATAACCGACTGTTTATGAGAATACTCGCCAATCCGGGCATTTTGACAATTTTGTGTGAATTTGTCAGTTCACAAAACTTCTTAAACAGCGAGTATCGAATTGACTTCTCTTCTAGCGTCTTCTTGCGCATTAATTTTTAAATGGGCAAGGCTTAAAAACACATGCAAATGACAAACTTTCATGAAGATGCAGACGATGCAGCACAATGCAGTCCTTATCGAGCCCTGAGTAAACTTCAGTTTTTCATATCTAAGTAGATTGGACACAATTAAATTAAGTAGAAGCAAAATTTTCAGCAATTGTGTTGCTTTAACTAATTTTAATTAAGTTTATTTAACAATTGTCAAAAATCATCTTTTACTGTGAACACTGTAAAAAATGTCTAACCTCCCCAACTCAAAATTTTCTAGTGACTGGTCACATCTAAATTTTTCAATTGGCCCAAGTGAAAATCTGTCAATCTTACAGAATTTCACTTGGGCCAACTGAAAAATATAGATGTGAAAATTTTGAGTTGAGAGGTTAGACATTTTTTACAGTGTACAATTAACCACGGGAACAACACCAGAGCTTAAATGCTTTTGGTCAGTGAGTCATCAAATGCTGCTCCAATGGTCTGTACAGTCCTAATGGGCACATCCAGCTTTAAACCATCCAAAGAAACACATGTCTAACAGATTCCACAGGGGTAAAATGGAGCCTGTACACTACAAATGTTGGAAATTCAATAAATGCATTAAATACAACTGTGATCTGTGGCAGGCAGAGTGATCCTCTCAGATTTCATCTGTACTTCATCCTCTAAGGTGACAGATTACTACAGCACTAGAGCGGCGAACACGAGGCAGTCATGTAATGATTCGACTATAATAAAACAAAAATCACCCAAATATGCCAATAACAGTGGAATTTGCATTTCAAAGCGATACCAACATCTTCCATAACCATGACAATAATGAACTGAAAGGCAGTGCTAAGATTTGTGCATCCAGACCAACAATAATATACAAAACTTAACAAATCTTACAAATCTTAAAAATCACCTCTCTCTGACATTCAAAGTCTTCATCCCATTGCAAAATCCTAATCATGTAAATTCCACCTACCTTCTTCAAGACAATGGTTTGAGGAGTTTTTAACGCTATCTCATTCTCTCTGAGCTCATGAGAGCCTCCAGGACTCTCCAAGTCTTGTGGTTGGTGGCCCTTCCTGGCCCTCTCTGAAGAGCAATAACGCTCAACGGCAGTCAAAAACAACACCGAGATCCAGAGCCCAAAACAGTCATGACTGCCCACAGAACCTCACAGCAGGGATGGAGGAAGGCGAAAGACAGAAAGAGAGCAAGAGAGAGAGAGTGTGTGTGTGTGTGTGTGTGTGGAACTCAGGAGACAAATGAAATGCAAGCGGGCGGTACAAGCTGTTAGAAGAAGAAAAAATGGAGGGAGGGTTGAAAATGAGCACCTCAGTACTAGCCGAGCTGCAGTGAGCAGAATGCTTCGGGGGGGAAATGACTGAAAGCTTAACAAACACTGTATCAGCATCATCATCATCACCACCATCAACAACAACAACAACAACAACTGAAGACTCGCATCAGCATTTAATCTTTCCACCACAATTCCATCATTTGAAAAAAAGCATCTTTGATGTTTCAACGTTGTCAAAATCACATTTTATGCATTTATTTTAGCGTTTGGAAAACTAATCTGTGATTCAAAATCTAATTTAATCTTAATTAACAGTCAATTTTAGGATTTAAAAAAGGGAAATTTGGACTTCACTTGGATAATCTATAATCTTTTCACTTTTATTTTACCTCTATCCCAACTTTTTTGGAGTGTGTTGCAGCCATCAAAATCAAAATTAGTTTATATTTACAAAATACAATTAAGTTGGTCAGTGAAAACATTGAACATCTTTTTTGTACTTTTGTCAGTTAAATAAAGGTTCAAGAGACTTAACAAATCACAGATTCTTGATTTTATTAATGTCCCAACTTTTCTGAAATTGGGGTTGTGTAATTCAAAAATGTATAATTATATTCTGCAACATTTCTAGGTCAATTTGTATACTGACAATGTGGCTCCTTTGTGGAAAAGACAATATTAATGACTATATATAATTTGTAATCTAAATTTTTTTTTTTTTTTATAATAAACATTTACATCAGTGGTCTCAGACTTTTGGAGCCCACTGTACAAAATACATTGTAATGATAGCAAATATGATAGAAATGACATAAACCCACTGAAATTAATACATGCAAACATATTTAACTCAATTCATTTAATTGAATACACATTTAACTACATTATTTGACATTTTACACAAATAACCGCTTACTCAAAATTGACTATAAATATGTGAAAATAGAAAATGTGCACTATCCATTGGTCACTTCTGTTATTCAGCCAATCTGGCACAGTTCTTGGTTAATGCTGATAATCTCAAAATTATCAAATATCTCAATTAATCAGCCAGACCGATACATATCTATATATCTATATCTATATCTATATATCTCTATCTATATATCTCTATCTCTTCTCTCTCTCTATGTATATATATATATAGATATAGATATAGATATATATACAGACCCTTTCCAAAAAATTTGAATATCATGGAAAAGTGTATTTATTTCCATAATTCCATTCAAAACGTTAAACTTCCATAGATTATAGATTCAGGGCCCACAACTTAAATGATTTCAAGTATTTAGTTGTTTATTTGTACATAATTTGGGCTTCCAGCTCATAAAACCCACGAAAACAGGATTTCAAAAAATTAGAATATTACATGAAATCACACAGTAATTACACAGTAATACCATGGTCATTGAACCAGGTTTTGGTTATTTTGGCAGTGTGGGCAGGTACAAATCCTGCTGGAAAATGAAGGAAGCATGAAGTGCTCTGAAAATGTCCTGGAAGACGGCTGCGTTGAGTGGACAGCACAGTGGACCAACACCAGCTGATGACATGGCTCCCCAAACCAACACAGACTGTGGAAACTTCACACTGGACTTCAAGCATCTTGGATTGTGTGCCTCTGCATTCTTCCTCCAGACTCTGGGACCTTGGTTTCCAAATGAGATGCAAAATTTGCTCTCATCAGAAAAGAGGACTTTGGTCCACTGTGCTTTATTAAATCCAGAGTCAACGCAGCCGTCTACCAGGACATTTTCCTTCATTTTCCAGCAGGATTGCACCTGCCCACACTGCCAAAATAACCAAAACCTGGTTCAATGACCATGGTATTACTGTGTAATTACTGTGGGATTTCATGTAATATTCAAATTTTTTGAAATCCTGTTTTCGTGGGTTTTATGAGCTGGAAGCCCAAATTATGTAGAAATAAACAACTAAATACTTGAAATCGTTAAGTTGTGGGCCCTGAATCTATAATCTATGGAAGTTTAACGTTTTGAATGGAATTATGGAAATAAATAAACTTTTCCATGATTATTCTAATTTTTTGGAAAGGGTCTGTATATATAGATATATACAGTATCTCACAAAAGTGAGTAGGCTACACCCCTCACATTTCAGCAAACATTTTTGTATATCTTCTCAAGGTCTTCCCTACATTATTTTTCCACTCATAATGTAGATATGTGCCTGCCATGTGTGTTAATATACATATATGTATCACCCCTCACATTTCAGCAAACATTTTAGTATATCTTCTCAAGGGACAATACTATAGAAATGAAACTTGGATATATTTTAGAGTAGTCAATGTGCTGCTTGTATAGCAGTATATATTTACTGTCCTCTGAAATAACTCAACATACAGCCATTATTGTCAAAAAAGCTGGCAACAAAAGTGAGTACACCCTAAGTGAACATGTCAAAACTGTGTCCAAAGTGTCAATATTTTGTGTGAGCACCATTGTTATCTAGCACTGCCTTAATCCTCCTGGGCACGGAGTTCACCAGAGATGCACAGGTTGTTGCTGGGATCCTCTTCCACTCCTCCATAATGACATCACGGAGCTGCCGGATGTTAGACACATGGTTCTTCTCCACCTTCCGCTTGAGGACGCCCCACAGGTGCTCAATAGGGTTCAGGTCTGGAGACATACTTGGCCACTCCATCACCTTCAGCTTCCTCAGCAAGGCAGTTGTCATCTTGGCGGTGTGTTTGGGGTCGTTATCATGCCGTTCGGCCCAGTTTCTGGAGGGAGGGCATCATGTTCTGCTTCAGAATGTCACAGTACATGTTGGAATCCATGTTTCCTTCACTGAAGCGCAGCTCCCCAGTACCAGCAGCACTCATGCAGCCCCAGATCATGATGCTACCACCACCATGCTCGACTGTAGGCAAGACACAGTTTTCTTGGTACTCCTCACCAGGGCGTCGCCACACATGCTGGACACCATCTGAGCCAAACAAGTTTATCTTAGTCTCATCAGACCACAGGACATGGTTCCAGTAATTCATGCTCTTGGACAGGTTGCTTTCAGCAAACTGTTTGCGGGCTTTCTTGTGAGCCAGCTTCAGAAGAGGCTTCCTTCTGGGACGACGGCCATACAAACCGACTTGTTGCAGTGTGCGGCGTATGGTCTGAGCACTCACAAGCTGACCTCCCACTTCTGCAACATCTAAAGCAATGCTGGCAGCACTCATGCGTCTGTTTTTTGAAGCCAGCTTCTGCACCTGACGCACAGCACGAGGACTCTTTGATTGACCCTTGCGAGGCCTGTTTCGAGTGGAACCTGTCTTGGAAAACCTCTGTATGACCCTGGCCTGTACTGTAACTCAGTTTCAGGGTGTTACCAGTCTTCTTATAGCCTAGGTCAACTTTGTGGAGAGCAACCATTCTTATTCTCAAATCCTTAGAGAGTTATTTGCCATGAGGTGCCATGTTGAACATCCAGTGGTCAGTATGAGAGAATTGTACTCAAAGCACAAATTTTAACTGCTCTAATACAAGATACACAAATTTGTAAGGTCCTGTCAAGCAGACAAAAACATCAACATGATGAATAGGACATGTGGCTTTGCATGGTTAAATGACGTACTGCTATTAACACTTAGGGTGTACTTACTTTTGTTGCCAGCTATTTTGACAATAATGGCTGTATGTTGAGTTATTTTCAGAGGACAGTAAATATGTACTGCTATACAAGCAGCACATTGACTACTCTAAAATATATCCAAGTTTCATTTCTATAGTATTGTCCCTTGAGAAGATATACTAAAATGTTTGCTGAAATGCGAGGGGTGATTATAGATATATATACATATTATACATATATGTATATTAACACACATGGCAGGCACATATCTACATTATGAGTGGAAAAATAATGTAAGGCTCCATAAAGCATCCCAGTGAAAAGCAGTGCCATCTACCCAGTGTTCTAACATTTTGTTTTAACAATGCCATATTGACGGGGAATGAGGTAAAGCACACACACACACCCTTATCGACCATATTCACGACAGCACACAGAAGAAGAAAAAAGGCGAGAAAGTGCAGACATTAGCATATTTAACTCTCTCCAGCTCTGAACAGAAGGCTTGTTTTTGCAGATTCAGCTATTTTATAGTGAGCTGTGTCATCGCCAATGTCTCCGTGTAGCATTCATCCAACATCAGTAATTAATCTTCCTCATAACAAAAACATAATTGAGCACTACTGTGCTGTTCTCTTTTTGCTGAAGGATATTGATTTGATGAAGATATATTGGCTAGCTCACAGAAAACAACACAAAGAAAAGATGTATTGTGTTGTACATTTTAATCAGAGGCGTGCATTCAGTTGCAAAAATTGAGCTAGGTTTTTACGCATTCTTGTATGAAAATGTATGTCACTGATAGGTTGTTGTGGATGGTGATGTGGTTGCTAGGGTGTTCTGAGCGTTTTAAACACATTGCTAGGATGTTAGGAGTTTTCTAGAGCGTTGTTATCTCCCAGCAAGCAATTTAGCATTTAAAAGACGTCTAGTAGCCGTTTAATAGCTAAATCGTGACTACAGATTGACCATGGCATGAAATGACAAGGATATCTTGTAGATATTATTGACATTGGTAACATGATGGGATATCAACCATCTCATGCGCTGCCTGGCCATAAAACTACAATGAGTCAGTTTTGACTATAAGTGGGCTACAAATAGCATAGAACATGTCAAAGAAATGAAACCTTGTAATCTCTGTTGACTTTGCTAATATGACTTTGCTATTATTTTGGCAAAAACGACATGTAACCAAATTCAAGTTTATTTTGTCTAGAAGTGGGTTACTCATGGCCGGACTATCGGGTCTATAGTTAACCTAGATGGTTAAATGACGGCTATTGCTTGCTGGGCTGTTATGCTTTATTACATGGCTTGGTTGAATTCTAATGTAGAATGCGGTCTGTTATTTCCAGGGGGGCAGTGTTTCGGAAAACACTGAAGCTTCCCCGGGCGCCGCCATTGATTAGCGGACCTCCACCTGCTGTTAGCATTCCCATTGACTCCCATTCATTTTGGCGTCACTTTGAGAGCGAATAACTTTACATCTGAGGCGTTTAAAGACAATATTGTCCATTATTTATTTCTAAAGAAACACGAAAATGTATAAAAGGCTCCATTACCTCGTATCTTAGTTATGGCCCCGTAGATGCAGTTTTTGTCAAAATAGGCTAACGATTGCGTCATAACCACGCGACTCTCTGTCGCACAGTAGAGAGATTACCGTATGGACAGGAGGAGAAACTCACGGGCAATCGGGGGGACGTGGAGGCAAAATGACAAAGTAATTCATCAGAATACTTAGCAAAAGTTTCTCCTGCTCCTAGCTCATGGACAGCTCCTACTCACACTCTCCGTCTCTGCAAGTTTCGGAAGGGAGTGATTCAGATTTCTCTTGGCACAGCTACTAGAAGACCGCCAGGTTGCTCACGTCACATCTACGTCGTCAAGCTCAGTTTGAGTCTGCGCAGTACGCTCAGCCATCAGGAAGTGAGTGCTTCTAATTGACTTCACTTTTCTCCGTTGAAACCTATGGGGTCGCTGTGTCCAGTTTATATACTTTCTATGGTTATTTCTTGATAACAGACCGCTGCTAAGTATAACACACCGTTGCCATGAAAAACAGAGCGTTGCTATGGACGCAGGATTCTAACCGTAGAGACGGAACGGGCTATTTTCTTTAGCGGAAGCAATACAATCGTTTTTAAATCAATAAACTCCTTTTTAAATCAATATTTTGTATCAAATTATTGATTTATTTGGTAGGTAGCCATGTAATAAGCGGGATAATGTAGGGCGAGGCGGTTGTTATAGCGTCCGCTTCGCATCGGGGTCCTGATCAGCCTGTCGGGGTTGTATTCGCTATAACAACCGCCTCGCTCTACATTATCCCTTACTTAATGTAGCTCAAACAGTAGAGTATTGGTGCTTGCAGTTGCAACGCCAAGGTCATGGGTTCGATTCAACGCAAGAACTGAGAACTGAGAAGAATGTAAAGATGTGTACCTTGAAATGCAATGTAAGGCTCTTTGGATAAAAGCGTCTCCCAAATGCATAAATGTAAATGCAGTTGGTGTTTCATTTTGTTCTCAATCACTATTTTATAACTTCTCATTATTGCATCATCATTATACTCGTCTGCTACCATTATGACATCATTGTTTTGGAAATAAATTGATTTGCTTCCTTACAAAAGCCCACATCCACACCCTCTTTTTCCTCAGCTGTGTGCAGATGTTTACCCACACCCCCTTTCTTAGTGAGTCTCTGATGGCAGATGAAGTTGGTTCACACCCACTCCCGCTTTCACTGCAACACCAAATATAGCACACAATCCCCCCACCCCACCCCCCGGCTTCTCCTTTCCCCTTACAGCACATAGATCATCTCCCTCTCTCTGTGTAATCTCCTCTCTCCTTTCTCTCCTCCCTCTCTCTGTGTAATCTCCATAGATTCACTGCATCATGGATATCATTTATCCATCGGACACATTCATATTTTAACATCAAGATATGCTCGGGGTTATCAAACAATACCACCTCGTTGTGAGGCAGGCGGAAATAAAAGGGAATAATAAGACCTAGATAAGACATAATAGTGTAAAGATAAGCAAATCCCTCCTGCTGTGTGTAAAACCACATTGCCGCCCGTAGGTGGTATGATAAAGGCGATAAAAATTAGAGGAGAAAATGAATGGAAAATTCTGGGCTGGTGGGAGACGATCTTCTGGTTGGTGAGGCCATGGCGATGCTTCCTCCTATATTTGAAACTCAGCCCTGATTCTGTCAGCTCCAAATAACAGCCTCAAACAAAGCGAGCAGTACACATGGGAGGGAGGAGAGGAAGACAGGGAAAGAGAGAGAGAGAGAGAGAGAGAGAGAGAGAGAGAGAGAGAGAGAGAGAGAGAGAGAGAGAGAGAGAGAGAGAGAGAGAGAGAGAGGGAGAGGGAGAGGGAGAGGGAGAGAGAGAGAGAGAGAGAGAGAGAGGAAGACGGAAAGAGAGAGAGAGAGAGAGACAGACACACACACAGGTATGGGAAGAGATACAGAGACCAACGTGACCAAAAGTCCCATGAAAAAAGGACGTCTCTTGAGATGCTCACATACAACCCAAACAACAACTGTACTGTCTCTCAAATACAAATTAAGCTGAGTAATATTTTCCATCTAAATGTCTTTGGTTCAAACATTCAATGTTAAAATGGTTTTAAACAACTCACTTCACTAGATGGAGTTGGTTTTATGCTTTTAAAAATCAAAAATCAAAAAAATCAAAAATCAAATCCAAAGGGATGAAATAAAAAACATTCAAGGTATATTCAAGATATAGCTAAAGGCCTGTTCACACCAAGAACAATAACTATAATGATGAAATTAGCATCCACATCAATGCACAATAACCATAGGCGGAGGGTGAACCAACTCTAGGGTGAGGCTGAGGAGATGCGCGTCCTCTTTAAAAACATATGTAAATAGAATGTCATGAAACCTAATCATCCCAGCAAAAATGCTCCCAATAAAGTATTTGTTATTAAAGCAGCAACGTTCACAATGCATTTTATGCGTGATTTGGCATGGCAGCCAATTCTTAAAATAAATAACCTTTTCCTTAACTAATGCAGCAAAACAAAAGTTTTAGTCAAATTCTTAATGTCGCCTAGAAAGAGCGTGAGTGGATTCTAACTTAAACACCTCTGATTGGCCATTGCGTTCAAGAAATCAACAGATACGTTTGTGATTGGCTACACTGCTCAGTAATGCAAAAACATGCTGTAAATAGAAACCTTTGACGCTCTCAAGAGCACTCTCTTTCACCAATATGCTATTTTTATGGAGAAAACTTATCCTAGACCAGCCGTTATGGGCGGCTTTTTCCTCAAAAAGTAATCAGAAGCACCGATAGTCCGCGGTTTGAGTGAGAAAATTCCATGCTAGTTTCAAGCCCGGGGCCAGGGGAAGGCTAAGCCTTGCTCAGCCTTACACATGCTCTGCCTATGATCATAACGCTCTGTTTATTACAAGCATGTACTGTAGTTTTGCCAACTGCTGCTTTAAATGCTCAAGCTATTTAAATGTGGGTGGATTCTGATTGGCTGTCAATGTTTTCATCAGTCATTATCTGAAAAAAAATATCGTTACTCTGTGTCGTTACTGTTATAGTTGTGATGTGGACTTCCCTATTCTCATAGAATTAGAATGATTATTAAAACGTTGTAGTTACTGTTCGTGGTGTAAATTGCCCTTAAGTATACAAAATATAATATAATCAAGTAAATTCATCTTGTTTTGAGAATATTTTTTTTGACTAGACAGAAGACTAATAATCTGATAATGAAAATAATTTTTGCAGTGTTTTCCAATTGAGGACATCCCTGGATGTCCCCAAAGAATGGTTTAATTTAGCTCACTTCTGGGAACAAATTTGTCCCCAAACTATGACTAAACACACAGACACACACACACACCATCTGTAGGTAGCTCTGCAGTAGAGATGTAACATAACAGGCCGAGTGAGAGCGAATGATCTTTGCTGTAACCGTCACATACTGATTTTGATGTTTGCTACGGCAGCATCACTTTTAATTTCACTTACTATATATTAGGTAAAGTAATAGGATTTGAACAAACTCCTAATCCTAAATTTTATAATTTGTGACTTAAAGTCACCATGAAATCAAAATTGACAATTCTTTTTTTTTTTATGGAATATTGGAGTATTTATAGTAAATTATTTATTATATATATTTTTTTATTTTTTATTCAAGTGCCTTGCAATGTTTAATCAAAGTAACTCCCCCTCTTTCTTGCAGCAGCATCTCTTCTTTTCTCTGATGACGTGTTTACCAGCGCGAGGGTGGGACAAACTGTCACTCACATGAGATCCACCAATAGCAAACCACAACCATCCAATCAATACCCCACGGAGAAAATCAAGACCCGTCCTACATTTGTTCTTGTTCAAAAAGCCGTTTCACTCAGATATGTTACAATAGGGAAGAAAATATAATCACAACTTTCCGTTTCAAATGACTTATCCATCACTGCTATGGATATGACATGTGATATGATTTTTTTTTTTTAAGAAAAATTATTATGTAGTCATGTTTTACCTATTGGGCGTCACAATTTTAAAGACCCTGTGGAATTTGAAAATGTTTGGAATGTTACAATTTTGTAATGGAGGAAAATTATGCGGTAAAACACAACATGTGGGACAAGGATAAATATTATGGTTTTGCTGACTGAAAATAATGATTACAAATATTTTTTGGTAATATAATTTTCACAAACTTGCCATGGAAGGAAGACAAATGATGCAGGATCCAAATAACATTAGTTTAACAAACTGTACAAAAGTACAGTTTACTGGAGTAACACATACAGCATGACCACATTCATTACCTGACAAAGGATGAACAGAACGGAGAGTATAAATACACAGAGTGAGGAGGGAGCTAAACAGGCACAGGTGGAGGAAGGTAAACTAATCAGGGAGTAACGAGAACAGGTGCAGACAATACATGACATCATGGTGACTATAATATTGTAATATTGTTATATTGCAAGGAACTGATCTTATTGATGTAGAGTTTACCGCAAAGTGATGAAGTTTCTAATCTCTACTCGTATACTGCTAATATTTGCCATATCGCTCCATGTTATCGACCAGGTAGAAAAATTATCCAAACCACTAAAGATTGATTCACAAATAACCTGCTATAAAAAGTCTCTAAAAGCCACCAGGGCAGAGCATCTCCACAAACTTATAGAAAATAACAATGCAAGGTTTTTATTTAGTACAGTGGCTAGATTAACAAATAAACAGACGTCACCTTAACTGAATATTCCAACACAGTTTAGTAGTAATTACTTTATGAATTTCTTCACTGAGAAAATCAAAAGCATCAGAAATACAACTGTAAACCTCTGACAACATTTTATGATTCAGCCTAAATTATCAGCCCTCAAAAACAATTGCAGTGCTTTACAACTATAGGACAAGAAGAGCTAAATAAATCGTTTGCATCTAAACAAACAACATGTTTATTAGATCCAATACCCACTAAATTACTGAAAGAGTTGTTACCTGTAGTAGAAGAGCATCCTCTCAATATTATTAACTCGTCTCTCTCTCTCTCTCTCTCTAGGTCATGTCCCAAGACCCTTCAAGCTGGCAGTTATTAAGCCTCTCATTAAGAAACCACAACTAGGTCCAAATGAATTGTCAAATTACAGACACATTTCAAATCTTCCATTTATGTCTAAAATATTAGAAAAAGTCGTCCACTCAATTGTGCTAATCCTTGCAAAATATATATATATATATATATTTATGTAAATTTTCAGTAAGGATTCAGGCCCCATCATAGCACAGAAACTGTGCTCGTTTTAATTACAAATAATTTACTTCATGCTTCTGGCCAAAGCTGTATCTCAATACTAGTTTTACTTGATCTTAGTGCTGCATTCAACACTATACAGTAGATCATAAAATACTCTTAGATCAACTACAAAATTACACCGCTATTCAGGGACAGGCATTAGGGTAGTTTAAATAGTACCTATCTGCTATATGACCGTTACCATTTTGTTTATATAAACAGGGAATTATCCAGGTTAATGTCAGTAAATTATGGAGTGCCACAAGGGTCTGTGTTAGGCTCCCTGCTATTTTTCATATACAGAACACACTGCCCCTTGGCAATATTATTAGAAAACATGGAATTAGTTTTCACTGTGATGCTGATGATCCTTAGTTATATATTTCATCACTTACAGATGAAATCTTTCAATTATCCAAGCTGACAGTGTGTTAAATACATAAAAAAATGTAATGACGCTAACTCTGAATCAACATACACAGCTGCCAAATTTTCTATAAATTATAAGCATTATGATCACAGCTTGTAATAATTGCTTTAATGTGCCCTTTGTTTCTGCCTTAATGAATACATGATGTTAGCTAACTGCATGATTTGTATTATCTTAGAACTGTAGTTTTCTGTAAAGCTGCTTTGAAACAATATGGATTGTGAAAAGCGCTATACAAATAAATGTGAATTGAAATCTTAATTAAATATACTACAATGAGATGATTTGTCATTGCAACTTTCAGAGGAAGACTGGCAGGATGCATGCACTTTAGCCCACACAACATCAATAAATACTCGTCTTAAAGTTATTCAATTTAAATGGTTAATGCGAACATATGTGACACCAGTGGAACTCTGTCGATATAATGGAAACATTCCTGATGTGTGTTCAAAGTGTAAACAATGTAGAGGAACACTGGTTCACTGTATGTGGCATTGTACAAAAATTACACTCTTTTGGGAAGAAGTAAGAGACATTATTCAAAATATTATTTCCAAACAAATAATATTAGAACCAAAACTGTTTTTATTGGGCTTATATCCAGAGAAGCATAACTATACTAAAAATGAACGTACATTTATAGACCTTAGTCTGCTTAACGCCAAAAGATGTATAGCTTTATTTTGGAAAAAAACATGTAGACCAAGAGGCACTTTATGGTTACGGCAGATGCTGTCTGCTCTGCCACTAGAGAGGATTACTTATGTGCTAAAAGGCAAACAGGGACTTTTTGAGAATATTTGGAATACTTTTATTGATTATGCCAAAGATTTGGATTTAACAGATGACAATGACTGAGATGTGTGGACACTGCAGTTCACTTCTGGACCATAATTTGTACCACCCGATTTGTATAACCCATGTATTCTATTTTATTTTATTTTATTTTATTTGAAAGATAAGTGATAAATATTTATAGACTGTTGCTTTGTACAGAGATGGCTTTCTGATAGGCATTGTGGTTGTTTGTCTTGTGTTTGTGTATGCACAAAACTTAATAAATATATTCTGGCAAAAAAATATACTACAATGAATATCAATTTTATTCCCAACCAAAATATTGGATACAGTTGAGAAATTTGAGGTGGGACTAGCTACTTTTTCATGCAAAGTTAATTGTGTGTTGGATAATAGTTCATGTCTCTAGTTCTTCTCACAACAAAACAACATGGAATTTATGCCTCTAATGCTTTAAAAACGTAATAGCACACCAAAGTGTATTGTATTCATGAAATGTGCCAGCAACAAAAACACAAGCTGACAAAGGGCTATTGAGTTCTTGGGGACCGCAAACATGTAGGGCAATAGAAAAATACATGGGACAAACTCTTTGTTTACTAAGGAGAGGAGAAGGCAGACACAGGAATGAAGCACCCATATCTACACATTACCATCCCTGTGTTTATGGCCTGTGCGTGGCACAAGCGGGAAAAGTGCTCCTGCTAAGTGATCCTTAATGATGTTATGGCCGTTTGTGAACTGTCAGAGCGGCCATTTTCCATCCATTATTAATGCGATGGATTTCACCACTGCTCTCAGTGCTACACACCCTGCAATAATATCTGAGCTTTCCTTCGCATTGTATAAAAACACCATCATCATCAGGATTTTCTCTCAAAAGTGAGCAGGAGGAAGAATTTATATGAGTGTGTGTTTGTGTTCAGGAGATGCCTAAGTCTTTGTGTCTGTCTGATATAAAGATGGTTCTTCAGTCTAAATTTTACCTATTCTTGTCTGGTTACTGGCCAGCAGAACTAAGATACATCTGGAAAGATACAGGCTTAGTCCAAACTTTACACTACCCAAGCTTTGGTTCCGGAGAGAAAATAAAACGTGTTGGCTAGTTAGCTGGTAACTGAAGACGATTCAAATGATATTCAAATGATATTATGTTATTGTCATACTTTTACTGTAACTTCCAATCAAGTAAAGACACACTGTGCAAAAATAAAACTACATCAGTTCTTTGTGACAGGTGATGTTTCATCAAGACAAGACAAAAACAAATAGTCAAACAGTGGCGGACAGTAACAAATTATTTGTACTTTTACTTTACTAGATTCAAAAGCATAATATCGTCATTTTTACTCTGCTACATTTCATAAAAGGACGTCGTTCCTCTTTATTTTGAACTTAAGAAACCGTCACCCGCTCAGAGACACGATAGTGGTGTCCGAACACACTGAACGATTCATTCGTGAATTGGACCGATTCCGATTGCATCTGTTTTTGAGTCAACAACTCACTGGTTCATAATGATCTGTCAGAGCGAGTCTCCAGTTTACGATTCACTGAATTCACAAATCTGACACTAAACGAGCCAAGAATGGGGAAGCTTGGAGCAACTGATGGCGCGAATAGTTAGTTACCAATGCTGAACTTTAGGATTTATTGTAAATGTAAATCATATTTAGGTCATGACTGTCAGATGACTGTCTAAATCTGCTTAAAAGGGTGAGCTGTTTAAGCATGAAATGCTTGAATGTGGACATGTCCATACTTGTGCAGCCTATTGCCGTCTGAACGGGGTAGGTTTTAGGTAAAAACTAACATAACATTAAAACAATGCAAATGAATGCTCATGCATCTTCCCTGAAGCCATTGCAGTATCAAATTATATAAAACTTTTATGTTTGCATAGCGTTCTTTTAAAAATCGTAACATATTTTGCCCTATGTGACGTCTGTTTTATATTGTATGTTTATATATCAACACACATTTAGTTTTTCCTCATTTCTTGGTACAATATAGGATGTTTTGTTATTTTCACTTGCACACTTGCACAGTTGAATTATCATAAATGATCAGTAGGGTAGCTATCAGTATATGACAAGTTTTGGTAATACAATAAAACATTTATGATGTCTGAATAATCTTCCTTGTTGACTAGTGCTGGCTAGGAGCCAAGTGTGAAAACGCTCTCCCTCCTTTAGTGGACTTAGATATCCTAGGTACTACCAAAATATCAAAGTTTTGAGACCTTAAAGAGTGTGATGGATTGTAGCACAATAGAAGATCGGTTAAATACACCGGAGCTGCTAAACCATTTAAGGTCTTATAGGTCAGTTGCAGTTCTTTGTAATCAAAATGTAACCTAATATATATCTGTACTTTTACTCAATTACTTGATTTGTGTACTTTGTCCACCTCTGTAGTAAAATAATATAATCGTCATATACATTAGAAAAATTAATACAAAATACACTTTTATGGCTGATAAGCAATATTTATGGCAACGAAAGTGAATTTTCTCAATTCAGTCACCACTGGCAGATGTGGCAAAATGTTACTTTTAGACCCTCTTTTGCCCTGGATAAAGGATCCTAAAAGAGAAAAATTTTCTAGTCAAACTGGAAACAATTAGAAACATCCTACTCCTGTTTAAAACATGAAGTCTTTAATATGGAAACAATATTGCATGTTCCTTTCATATCTGCACACAGAAATTAAAATCACTCACAACAAGCACACTTAAACAAGGAACAGTGCTCAACATTATCCATAACAAATCCACTTTTCACCAATCACCTGATTTGATGAAAAAAGAAAAGAAAAGTTTACCTTGACTGGTAGATGTTAGACATGCTGTCTATATATATTAATGTCTTTCCATAAGCAGCTCACACACACAGGCTGCTCTGCTGTACATACAGACTCACAATCTGTTTCTCTGACCTTCATTGCCATCATTACATCACAGATCATGACATCACAGATCCCGCCCCCTCATTCATGCTAATGACATCACATCATCAACCTTCTCTCATGTGTGGTTGTGTATGTGTCCAGTCTACTAGGCTCCACAATAGATCCATCTATTCTGAATCAAACCATGGTCATGCATCCAGTGCATTTTAAATCATTGTTTTAATTATCTTTTGTCGTGCTTTAAAGGAGTATACTTGTTTTGATGTGTTATCTAACATAAAGTACATGTTAAGTACTTGATTATAATTTGAACTATAGGTGTTGTTCAAAACTACAGTACATTTAAAGTTATACATTATTATATAATATATTAAGTGAACTAAATTGCAACTGTTAGGAGATATCAGACCTGAGACATTGATGAATTGATGAAAATACAACACAAAGCTTTAATGAAGAGTGTCCAAAACAGGTAAGTAAAGACCTCAAACGATATGCAGTGCAAGTATAATGCTTCAGTTCTTAGGGTAGCAGGGGACGATAGAGGATGTAACTCAAATTGGTATATCCACACACACCTTTTGTTTGCCGTTGGAGTGATGGAATAACAAACAATGTTTTTGTCTTACAGGAATAGTGGGAATGCTGGAGGGACCCAAGCTGGAGAACAGACAAGGGAACAAGGAATATGAACTTGGAGGAATTGCTGGAGGTAAATATCTTAGGTGTGTAGTCAGGTAAGTAATCCGTAGTTCTGGGGGTCTGAGGTGTGTGCTTAAATACTGTGGTGATGAACGTGCTGATCAGGTGCAGATGCAGATTATGGCTGAATGAGGGAGGGAGTGAAGTAGTGAGGGAGGACCGGTGCACTTGTGACAGAACCCCCCTGGGTTCAGCTTGTGGGCTGGAGAGGACTCTGGGCTGGGCTCTGGGGCTGGAGAGGACTCTGGGCTGGGCTCTGGGGCTGGAGAGGACTCCGGGCTGGGCTCTGGGGCTGGAGCGGACTCTGGGTAGGGCTTGAGGGCTGGAGCGGGCTCTGGGCTTGGCTCTGGGGCTGGAGAGGACTCTGGGATGGGCTCTGGGGCTGGAGCGGACTCTGGGATGGGCTCTGGGGCTGGAGCGGACTCTGGGATGGGCTTTGGGGCTGGAGCGGACTCTGGGCTGGGCTCGTGGGCTGGAGAGGACTCTGGGATGGGCTCTGGGGCTGGAGAGGACTCTGGGATGGGCTCTGGGGCTGGAGCGGACTCTGGGATGGGCTTGAGGGCTGGAGCGGACTCTGGGGCTGGAGCGGACTCTGGGGCTGGAGAGGACTCCGGGCTGGGCTCTGGGGCTGGAGAGGACTACGGGCTGGGCTCTGGGGCTGGAGAGGACTCCGGGATGGGCTCTGGGGCTGGAGAGGACTCCGGGATGGGCTCTGGGGCTGGAGCGGACTCTGGGTAGGGCTTGAGGGCTGGAGCGGACTCTGGGATGGGCTCTGGGGCTGGAGCGGGCTCTGGGCTGGGCTCTGGGTCTGGAGAGGACTCTGGGATGGGCTCTGGGGCTGGAGAAGACTCTGGGATGGGCTCTGGGGCTGGAGAGGACTCTGGGATGGGCTCTGGGGCTGGAGCGGACTCTGGGATGGGCTTGAGGGCTGGAGCGGACTCTGGGGCTGGAGCGGACTCTGGGGCTGGAGAGGACTCCGGGCTGGGCTCTGGGGCTGGAGAGGACTACGGGCTGGGCTCTGGGGCTGGAGAGGACTCCGGGATGGGCTCTGGGGCTGGAGAGGACTCCGGGATGGGCTCTGGGGCTGGAGCGGACTCTGGGTAGGGCTTGAGGGCTGGAGCGGACTCTGGGATGGGCTCTGGGGCTGGAGCGGGCTCTGGGCTGGGCTCTGGGTCTGGAGAGGACTCTGGGATGGGCTCTGGGGCTGGAGAAGACTCTGGGATGGGCTCTGGGGCTGGAGAGGACTCTGGGATGGGCTCTGGGGCTGGAGCGGACTCTGGGATGGGCTCAAGGGCTGGAGCGGACTCTGGGGCTGGAGAGGACTCCGGGCTGGGCTCTGGGGCTGGAGAGGACTCCGGGATGGGCTCTGCGGCTGGAGCGGACTCTGGGTAGGGTTTGAGGGCTGGAGCGGACTCTGGGATGGGCTCTGGGGCTGGAGCGGGCTCTGGGATGGGCTCTGGGGCTGGAGAGGACTCTAGGGCTGGAGCGGACTCTGGGATGGACTCTGGGGCTGGAGAGGACCCTGGGATGGGCTCTGGGGCTGGAGAGGACTCTGGGCTGGGCTCTGGGGCTGGAGCGGACTCTGGGCTGGGCTTTAGGGCTGGAGAGGACTCTGGGTAGGGTTTGAGGGCTGGAGCGGACTATGGGCTGGGCTCTGGGACTGGAGCGGACTCTGGGCTGGGCTCTAGGGCTGGCGAGGACTCTGGGCTGGACTCGTTGGCTGGGGTTGGAGAGGACTCTGGGATGGGCTCTGGGGCTGGAGTGGACTCTGGGATGGGCTCTGGGGCTGGAGTGGACTCTGGGATGGGCTCTGGGGCTGGAGAGGACTCTGGGTAGGGCTCGAGGGCTGGAGCGGACTCTGGGCTGGGCTCTGGGGCTGGAGTGGACTCTGGGCTTGACTCGTGGGCTGGAGTGGACTCTGGGCTGGGCTCTGGGGCTGGAGAGGACTCTGGGATGGGCTCTGGGGCTGGAGCGGACTCTGGGTAGGGCTTGGGGGCTGGAGCGGACTCTGGGCTGGGCTCATGGGCTGAAGCGGACTCTCAAATTGTGAAGGTAGTGTTGAAGAAGTGTGCTATTATTGTTTCAAGCAATCAGATAATGATCTACACCTAGTTCATATTTTGAATTCACACATTAAAACAGCAGAAATATAACGGCACGTGTCTATTATCTGTATTTACCTGCACCACAAAAAAAAAAAAATGATTTCCACTCTGTGTCCAAACTGGGTTACCTGAGAGTGGTTGAGAGTTTGTTATGCAATGTCTGTTTAGCAAGGTGTCAGAAAGATAATCACTACACAGCATCGCACTCAATGCCTTCTCTTCCCAGAGTGTCCTGAAGTGCTCTGGAGTGGGAGGGGCTGAAGGATGCATGGACGTGCATGTTATGTAAGCCTTTCAAGAGTCCTCTTTCACAGAAAAGTAGCTACTGTGGTGGTACAGTAATGGTATCAGATGGTAATTCTATGGTACTCTGATGTATACTGCAGTAAAAAAACGAGTACCATCATATTTACAAAAAATACAATTTTACTATCATGATATTTGTCCAAAATAATACATAATACCATAGCTAATGCTAGAAGTAGGATGTAGCAAGAATCTTGTAAATATTCTTCATCTTTAGGTCTGCTGCATCAATACTCTTATACTGTATGTTTTCTAGGAGTGGATGAAGCGAGCAGAGAAGGAGGAATGATACGATGCACAGAAATGATCAAATGCAAGGAAACCAGAGAGAGAGAGACACTGTTGTATATTATAAGGCGTATACCCGGAGATCTTTAAGGCTATATACGCTTTTAATCAATATTAATTTCCATGCAAAAATGAACACCCCCAGAAGCTGCCACAAGTCCACATTTAAGAGACGGTTCATGTAGGGTACGTACGTTTCCATACAATAAGAAAGCAGATGGGATGGGATTGGGTCTTGAAATAGATCCTCTCAACAGCAGCAGGTAAATGCCACTGTTTCTCCTGCAGAGATGAGTCACAATCCAGCAAGACAACCCCACCCGATGTCAAAGAAAAGATTTGTTTCAAACATGTATGAATCTTCTATGGAACACAAAATAAGATATTTTGAAGAATGTTGGTAACCAAACAGTTGATGGACCCCCCACTGAGTTCCATGGTATGAAAATAGTAAATAGTAAAAAATAGTAAAAAAAATACTATGGAAGTCAATGGTGTCCATCAACTGTTTAGTTACTGAAATTCTTCGAAATATCTTCTTTTGTGTTTAACAGAAGAAATAAAATTCATACTGGTTTGGAACAACTTAAGGGAGAGTAAATGATGACAGAATTTTCATATTTGGGTCAACTATGCCTTTAAGTAAAGCATCCATTTATCAAATGCAGCACATTCACCACTGTCTTTAACACCCCTGGAAGCTGCCACGAGTCCACATATAAGAGACGGTTCATTTAAGGATTTAAGTACGTAAGGATTCAATGATGTACGTCACAGATGCTTTTTTCAGGTACGGCATCACGGCACAAGTTTTATGAACAAAGAAAGAGCATGAGGATTTAACATTCACCAGAAGGCTCCACTCCAAATGAGCTCCATTAATATTTTACTATTTTACTATTTTAAGAACTGATATTTTGAGAGAAAATTGAAACTGCCACGACCTCCTGGTCATGAAAATTAACAACCCGCTCAATATGCCACCTCTTCTTTCCACACACACACATAAACTCTCTGCTGCATGGCAGATGGATGCCCGAATAGTCAATGTCCCCATTAATGCCATTTAAACCTTGTCTGTAAACTTCTGAACAGAAGAATTTGGAGTAGCTATCTAAGGGTGTCACTCTTGATAGGCTGAATATAAAGACAAATGAGCTTATATGGTGTGAGCAGAACAAACCGAAGAATTTGGGTCACTCATTACAGAGGAAATTAATTGATGTAACGAGGCTGACATAGATGTTGAAGTGTGCCATGGAGAAATTCAGTGCGCTTGTCATAACCTATTTTTCCTTTTGGTGTTTTCAAAAGATTCTCTTAAATAATACATGAAGACGTTGCAGTAGAGTAATGGAACTGCCTCCATCTAGTGGTCACGTCTTGAATTACAGCATAAATGAAACCTATGGCTATAATCAGCTCTTACACATAACACATTACACAAGCTGTTTAGACATGTCAAACTGAATAAATCAAAAGGGAATTCAAGGACACATCCGGGAATTCAAATACAAGTGTCCTTGTTACACGTTACACGTACTTACTGTAGTAATAACAGTAAATGATACATCATTACATGCAATTAACCTTAAAACAAACCATCATTCTCCTAACCATAGTAAGTACATTACTTTATATTATTTATATTATTCCTCAGTACTAAAATGTATAATTACACTGTAACAAGGACACCTTAAAATTTAAAGTATAACCAGATATTTTTACAAAGACTCTTTCTAAATGTCTATTGAAGCAAATTGCAATAGTTTGTAATATTTTGACTGAGTAGGGAAATTTAACAGTTTTAAAATAATGTGACCTGACAAAACCTTTCATAACCTTCTACTAAAGATGAAATACAGCATACACTGTCATGAACTGTGTGTTTAGTTTTACTCTCATGGAGTCATCAGTTTCCATGGACACTCATTAATCATCACAGCTGTTAGTCTGCGTCTCATTATCACTGTGTTTAAGTTCTTATTTGTGCTCATGCTGGATGCTGACATCAACTTCACCCTATGAGTTGACGGATCTTCTTTTCCCAGCGCTGCCCTGGTATGAGGAGTCCCAAGCTTTGCCTCAGCGCATCAACCAATAAGCTCCACTCTGGCTGCTTTCCCCATAGGCTCCACCTGGGACCATCGTCCCTTTGGCTTCACCGGGCTCCCTAGTCCCTCTGGCTCCGTCCTGGTCAGTCAACGCTCCATCATTGCCACAGTCTTCTGAGCTGTCTGCTGTGCTCCATCCCTTCACCCCTACGGCTCCGTCGGGCTCCTCTATCCCTCAGGCTTCACTGGAGTCCTCACTCACACCGGCATCGCCTCAATCCTTGGGCCCCTTGGTTCCACCTCGGCTACTCATCGCCAGGACTTTGCCTTGGTCTCCCAGTCCATCGATGTCACCAGGCATCTTGACCTATCCGGACGTCGCCTAGGCCTCACCATCTCCCTGCGTCACCTCAGTCTGTCTGGCTCAAAGGACCACCCTATGGCTTTCCAGCGCCTCGCCGGTCCCTCGTCCACCACCTGAACCTCCACCCTTCTTCCATTCGAGCTATCCATCACGGCTCGAGACTGCAACTTTTCAGGAAGGGGCGTTCTCTCATGAACAGTGCATTTAGTTTTAATCTTATGGACTTTTAGTTTGTTATCGTTAGTTTCCTGTTTCCTTTGTTCCTAGTTTCCCGCCAGTCATCAGTTTCCATGAACACTCATTAATCATCACAGCTGTTTGTCATCTGTGGATAACTTGAGTTTGTTTTATATTAAATATTTTTGTTTTGGAACCTTTTGAATCTTCATCTTTTTCATCTCCACAGAAGGTAAAGTGTAGAGAAAATGTATTGATGCATCAAGTGTCAATATCTGAACCGAATTGTAACCTCCATGCTCTTATTTTGTTTTTAATTTATTTCAAGGCAAAAACAAACATTTTGTTAGTTCATCGGTTTGAAACCAAAATTTCAGCCTCTATTAAGTCACTTCTCCTGGTCACACTACACAACCTCAGTGAAGCAGTGATGCACATACAGTACAGTGACCAATCAAACAACCCCACATGAATACATAATGACAGATACAATTCACTGGCATCTGTATGAATATGGATGCTCTGATTGATTAAGCAGAGTCTTACCTGTCGTTTGATGAAGCTGGAGGTGGTGTCAGACGAGGTGCTGCCATCTGAGCGTTTAAAACGACCCTTGCGCTTTGGCAACTTTCGTGGTAGCTATATGGAGACAACCACAACAACATCAACACGAACAGTCACCCGGTTACAGTAACATCAGACACAAGATGCCTTGTCTGCACTTCATAAAACAGGTGCTGTTTTATCTTGTCTCACTCTTCAAAAAATCTTTTTACTAAACCACTCAATTCATATGGATTAGTTTTACGATCTCTTTAAAAAATTAACTTTTTGAAAAGTCAAAGTGTCAGTTGCCCCCAAGACTACTCTACATTTACTCTACAGATACATTATCTTTCTTGTTCTTGTTTTTTTTATATATTAGACAATATTTCTGTTGGTAAATTCCACCCGATCACACGAGAAACGTAGCTACAAGGTGGCGATTTTATATCAATTCATTGAATGAAAACATGATTTTTTTTATTTTTTTTTTAGTAAGTATGAAGGTCCACTCCTAAACATAGGTTACGGGTGTAAACAACAGATTGTACACAAATGTACAAATGAGGTCGTACGAATTCAGACAAATTAGCCACCAATTCGCCAAAACGTTGCAAAATTGCCTTGAAATTGTATTGGAAAATCCAGGTTAAGATGGTTTGTGTTTTGGAAAATGGTCTAAGATGGTCATTAATTGATACAAGCTGGTTAGCTGACTGAACATACACAATTTCCCCAAAATTCTCTTGACACCAGAATGACCAGTATTGTTTCTGGTTCAAAATGGTATACCATAATGACTGTTTTGGACTAACTAATAACCAACTTAGACCTAGAAACCACAATGTTCAAAAACACAGCTTCAAGCTTGGTATTTGAAACAGGGATAGCAGGACAGGTGACCATGGGACTTAAGTTGGCTACAGGTGAGACCCGACCCATGCCATGACTAGTAAGGGTTATCCATTTTAATGCCGTTTATACGAACCAATCAGTAGAAACTGAAAGAGAAAAGTGTTTGAACTGTAAACACTATGCCTACTGTACATTTGCCTGGCCTTAAGGACGAGGCCTTGGTTGCGGAGTGAAATCTCAGGGCGGAGGAAAAACAGGAATTAGGAGTTTCGCGGATGGTAGAGGAGCATCAAACATCTTATCAACATCTCGCCTCCGCTCATTAAAAACAACTGCGCGTGTCTGATTAAAAGCGCGATAAAAGGCTATATTACACGGGCATATTGTGTAGCTGTAGCGCTCTGCGGATATATGAAGGCTTCAATGCACGACAGCTCAACAACAAGTAGCCAAAAATTAACCATTTACGAGAACATATACAAATCCCCCCCAAAAGTCTTACCTGGAAATAGTGCGACTGAGAAGCGCTTTCTACACCAGACAGAGGGTCTGCGGAAGATTTGGACATCTTTACTTGCACCATCTATTTGAGAGCGCAGGGAGGCGGATGCATGCATGCATTGGTGCTTACTGGAAGAATCGGCGATACGAAATACATATGCCTGCCGAGGAAGAAAGAGTATCACGAGTGAACAGTGACGCCTCTATTTGAGCGGTATACGCAGAGATCAATATTCCCTCGCGCGGGTTATCATAAGCTAAGACAGTAATACAGGTGTACAAATGCAATGTGTCTGTTTCTTGTGCATGCGCCTTTTGTAATGATGTGTCTCTGTCTCGCGCGTTACCGTGTGTGTGTGCTGCGTTCTCTCTCTCCCTCCCTCTCCCACTCTTTCCCCAGAGCATGCTATATTTGCCTCACTTGTACAGTACAGTACATGCATTGCGATTACTTCCTTCCTTCCAGCAATACAAATTTCCCACACAAAACTCATTAGATAAAATAGGGTTTTTTTCTTTTCTTTTTTTTAAAGAACGTAACAGGTGCATTGGAATATTGTTTAATATTCTAATCTTGTGCATATCTGAGATTTCTCAAAGTACACCATAGTGGTTTATTACAACTTGTCAGGTAATTTAAAGATGATGAAACGATGTTTTAAAGTGAACAATGCCATGTTTTAAAGAAATTACACTTGTTTATTTGACAGCCCTATAGGCTCTGTAAATAGTATTTCAAGATCTTTCATTTAAGTTCGTGATTTTGTTAATGCTAATTGTCTAATGATAAGGTAAAAAAAAAAAAAAAAAAAAAAAAAATCTGCTGCATCCCGTAGTAGACACAACCCCTCATGTCGTTCCCGAGCCCTCTTGCATCATTGAGAATGAGATTTGAAAGCTGCAGAAGAGCGAACAATTTATATATAATCCATATTGCCAACAATATAGCCTAAAGATGACACTAACGATTACTTATGTGAAGATGTAAACTACAATGCCATCTGCTGGCACTTTGGAGCATATAGGCTATAATTTAGATAAGGGTAAGTGTACGTTTTATGGTTTCCCCTGGTAACATTTTTTCTCAATCGATTTGTCCAAACTCAGATCTCAAAACAGTTAACACAGTTATCTGAACACTCTGTAATTCTCCTAAACAGCTTGTAAGTTTTCATTCAAAAACATTGTGTAAAAAATTCTCCAATGTGTCACAACAGTTCAACCAACCAAAATTGTACAGGTTTTCTGAATCGCTAAAACACATTTCTTGAAACCATCACTCACTTTCTCAAAACCTTAAACCTTAAATATTCTGAGTCCGCTTGCCTGTTCTGTTCCTATAGCCTACATCCCCAATAAGGTGCGAGTTTAGTCTTTTGTCAATTAAGTGTCCTGAATCCTGGAGAATGACACTGAGGGAATCCCCAGTTTTGCAGCACAGCGCCGCAATATAAAGTTAAGAAAACAAAACAACCGAGAGAAACATGTCTACTACCTCAGATTTAACGTTTTATCTGTATATCAGCATCATTAACATTATAATTTCGTTCACAGTGGAGCTTACATGTGCAAAACTACCTGTGAAGACTTAAACGTAAACACAGCTTTTGTGTCTTTATCAATTTTCTGAAATTTGATATTTCAATTTTCTGTCGAATTTGAACCACTGAATTTGTAAGCGAATTTGTAAAGCGAAATAAAATGGACCGAAAATTGCCTTTCGAATGTTATAGGTTGTTATTTTTAAACAGAATTAATATTTTGGAAGTGAAATCTGAAAGGTGAATCTGGATTATTGAATTTTTAATAATGAAAACGTCTGTGAAATGTGAATTGAAATATTCACAGCTTAAAGGGGCCAGAGGGGCTATATGGAGTTTTCAGCGGCCTCTAGCGGTGATGTTTCAGATTGCAACCAATCATTTTTCAAGCGAGTGCTCGTGCACTCTGGGTACCGGCCAGACTGAGACGCAACACACCAGAGAAAGCATCCCACAACATGCTGGAAACTTAGGTAAACTCCCACTGCAACGTTACAATAATAGGCTACTTTTATCAGCCTGAAGTTGAACTAATGCTCCATGCTCGGTTTCTCCATGATTCAAATGCCCTGCCGATGTTGATCCGTGTTTTCGTCCTAAGTTGATCACGTCTGGCCTCACCAGCTGCAGCAGATACAACTTTTTTCATGTTTTTTTTTTTTTTATCAATATGTGAAAGTTGTGTTGGAATCTGTGTTGTGCTGGGAGCAGGTCGTTTATTAGATTTATCAGACATGTCAGAAGTTGCAGTGTCGGCGCTGTTGAGTGCAAAGTCAGTAGACGAGGCGAGAGGCTCGGGAGCGCGCATGCAGGTCACGTCACTGGATTTCGCGGTAAATCCGACCCGGCACCTTCACATAAAAATAAGAATACTTGCTTTCAGAAGTAATAGCAAAACCGCAAAGTGGATCATTTTAATGTGAGATTACAACCCCTTCACACACAGGCAATAAAAAAGGATTCATTTCAGTAGAAAAAATACATAGAGCACATTTAAATATATAACCATGTTGAATTTCAGCCCCCCAAAAATGCAAGCCCTAAAAATACAATGCGTTAAAATGCAAGCAGGGTTAATGCAATGCATATTTTTTCAAGTAGTGCAATTCAACAAGCTTTTTTGTTTCAAAAACATTTGTCATTATTTTACTTCCATGTCCTTCTTTCCCTCTTATATTGTTTCCAACCATTGTTGGTATCAACATTCAGTGCAACATTTTGGTCAACTCTGATCAGTCCCACTGATCACCCCACCCTTGAGGTTTCTGAGAACTTCCTGTAACTGTGAGTGGGGATATCACATAGACAGTATATAAACTGGACACAGCGACCCCATAGGTTTCAACGGAGAGAAGTGAAGCAAATTAGAAGCCCTCACTTCCTGATGGCTGAGCGTACTGCGCAGACTCAAACTGAGCTTGACGACGTGGATGTGACGTGAGCAGCCTGCCTGACAGTTGTAAGTTTTCTAGTAGCTGTGCCAAGCGAAATCTGAACCATTCCCTTCCGAATCTCGCAGAGACGGAGAGTGTGAGTATGAGCTGTCCATGAGCTAGGAGCAGGAGCAACGTCATGACTCTCTATGGGCTTCTCCCTTGACTTTATCGGACTTTATGCCTCCACGTCCCCCCTATTGACTGCAAGCTTCTCTTCCTGTCTCTACGGTAATTTCCAGAGAGTCGCGTGGTTATGACGCAATCGTTAGCCTACTTTTACAAAAACTGCTTCTACGGGGCCATAACGTAAGATACAAGGTAATGGAGCCTTTTATACATTGTCGTGTTTCTTTAGAAATAAACAATGGACAAATGGAGTCTTTAAACGCCTCAGATGTAAAGTTATTCGCTGTCAAAGTGACGCCAAAATGAATGGGAGTCAATGGGATGCTAACAGCAGATGAAGGCTTGTTAGCCAATGGCGGCTCCCGGGGGTGGTACGGAAATCGAACGCTCGATTACCCCCCTGGGATATCAAGGCGATGCACCGGATCCGTCTTCTACCTGAGGACAGTACTCTACTTTCCTTTGGCGGGACCTGAAGATGGATGAGGCCCCCAAGATTCTCAAGTGGCAGGTATTACTCTTTGGCACAACCTCCAGTCCATGCTGTGCTACCTACGCTCTACAACAGCATGTACGGCAACGGTCCCTAACGGATGAGGCAATTTGGTTTTCAGTGGAGAGATGTTTCTATGTTGATAACTGCCTGCAGAGCCTGTGTACTGCTGATGCAGCTTGGAGCTTAATTTATCGACTAATGAATATCCTTCTGGAGCTCGATTTGAAATTTTTCAATGGGCCTGCAATGATCCTGATGTTATGAGTCACCTACCAACCAACACCTGAGCTGCGAGTGTGGAATTGTGGTTGACGCAGGAGAAGTCAGATGTCCCAGAGTCGACGCCAGGTCTGAGCTGGAACCGGCACATGCACACCTTGTCCTACAAACACCCCCCTGTGATATATGAGATTCTCACTTTGAGGAACATCTATAAGGTCCTAGCTACCAAGTACAATCCTCTGGGATGGCTTCTACCTTACATACGAGCGAAGGTCATCATTAAGCAACTGTGGAACAAGCAGAGAGGGTAAGATGACCCCAGCCTGCCTCCTGAGCTCCTCCAGTCCTGGAATGCGTAGGAGGAATACCTCCCTGGTATCTCCCTTCCCCGGTCTTATGTCCCTCCTGAAGTTGGGATGGATGGAGTTACTCATGAGGTAAATAACTTCTCGGATGCCTCTGAGCAGGCATATAGAGCTGGGGATACTTCCGGACTACCGTACAGGAGGGTCAGACCAACCTGTCCTTCATTGTAGCAGGGTTCCATCTCACTCCTAAATGAGCTCACTCCATTTAAAGACTGGAACTCTGCGGAGTCTAGTAGCAACACAGTTGACTAAGTTACTTGAAGCAAAGTTGACCCTACGTATCAAGGCTATTTTTCTGTGGTCAGACTTTACCACTGTCCTGAAGGGGGTGGATTGGAATCCACTGCTGCTTCAATGTATATGTAATGAGTGATTATAATCAAGGTATTAATCAATATTTTTCGTTCTAAATATCAAATGAGTTGAATGACTTCTCTTGAGATTTTATTTTGTTATTGAAGTTACAGTGTGATTACTGAAATGTTATTTTCATATATTCTTTTTAATGTCAGTATTTGATATTTGAATGTAGTAACAGTGCTTGCCTATTAATCCCAGCTTCCAGAAATTAAATAGGAACTGGTTTTGTGTTTGAGTGTGTCTTCAACGTTCAAACAAATAGGGGTCATTGAAGTCTATAGTTTAATGGACCATTTGTCAGTTAAAGCCTATATTTTCCATTTAGACTAAAGTGTCCTATCCTGAGAGAAATAACTTGTTATCTTGATGTTTTGAGACGAGACTCCTGTTTATAGTTAGAGCCTGGCCAAATCCAACCTTGGGAAAGCTGTGTGTCAGTGTGTGTGTTAGTCTTCTTGCTTACAGGTTAAGGAACCACTGGCATTATTGGAGATTGACTGAGTTGTTGCTCGGGACATGCTGGCACCCAGCAACCCAAATCTGCGACCTGGAAGGTCACGACGTGCCTGACTTCAGAGTCTGAGTGTCAGCTGCATAATCAGATGGAGATATGCTTCAGTCTATCTGTATATGTGTGGAAAATTACTATGTTTATCTATTTCTTAGCCATTGAGAATCATTCAACCTGTAAGCAATGACGTAGCTTAGACCTTGGAAATGGTATTACTGCTGTGATCTTTGTAACTGTAAGCGGGGCGGCCTACGAACTCCTGTGTGAGTCTTGAAGCTGAACTTCTGCTGATGAAACTGCAAACTATCTTCAGTAAAACTTTTCTTCAATTTTTTATAATTCTGACTCCGGGTCTTCTTTCAAACATCTGGTCCATGGTTCCTAAACTGTTAACCCCTAACAGTCCTCCAATGGTTGAATTTGTAGTCCAGTCGCTACTGAGTCTTCGTGAGAAACCGAATTGCTGAGATGCAGGAGCTGATGGATAAGTATTCCTATAAACCTCTCCAATACCTTGTTGTACCAAACAGATGGTCCCAAGGACCCTCTTTCCTCCTCTAGGATTCTAAAGAATGGCCAGTAATCCCTAAGACAGAGACCAAGAAGGACAGAGTCGAATTGCAAAAATCTGCCTACAATGGGATAAATATCTTACCTTCCTCTTCGGTCAACATCAATAGCTGGAACTACAACACCTGGCAGGAACTGGATTACTGCCAGACTGAGGTCCTAATCCTCAAATGGGTGCAGCAGGAATCCTTCCCTGAGGATTATAAACGGTTAGGGACTGGGAAGTCCATCAGGCCTGGAAGTCAACTTGTTACCCTAGCCCCTGAAATGGAACGGTTCAGTGGTCTGATCAGGGTAGGAGGTTGTTTGAGGAGAGTTGCAGGTGTCGAGGACTCCAATTTACATCCTCTGGTCCTGGATTCTAATCATCCAGTCACCCGTATGATCATTCACAATTATGACCACCAGTTACATCATTCTGGATCGGAAAGATTGTTTGCTGAAATATGGAGATACTACTGGATCCCATGAGGCCACAAAGCTGTCCGGGGGTTTCAGCATGACTGCTCAAAATGTTGATGCAAAGGGCCCAACCGACAATCCCTAAAATGACGAATCTACCTTCTGTATGCCTTTGGCTCTGCAAACCCACCTTATATTCCAGGTTCTTAAGGGATTCTCTACCTAACCTTCAAAAATCTGCAGAAATGGCAAGCCTCCCCACCCTGAAGGAGAAAACATTTGTTATGATTGTAGACCCCCAACTACTTCGGAGCTTATGAACTGTGGGACAAGTCATCAAGACCCACCCAAGTCCAGATGGTCATACCAGGTCAGCTGATGTGGAGATAAAGGGCCAAGTTTATACTAGACTGGTAGCTCACCTGGTCATCCTGCCAGCCTTACCAAAGGATGGACTTAATGCCCCCGACCCTGATTATTTGAGTCGCCTTTCATGGAAGCAAAGATGTTCTGCATGTACTAAAGGCTCCTTCTTCAAGAAGGACTTTTATTTTAAAACCATAGCCGTAATAATATCCCAGTAGCAAGCAGAGCTTTTTTAGTTGAGCTGCCACTATCATCTGTGTTATTGTGATATTTTCGACCCGCCAGCTGAAAGGATGTTAATTCCAGTTTATTCATGGTGATTGCTGCAGATGTAACATAAAGGTGTTAGTCATTGACCTCAAAGTAAGCCATTTGCATTATATTTGGAATTACAGTGTTCCGACTTTTACTGTATTTAATCTCTGTGACATGCGTGCATGCCCAGACATGGCCTGTAGCGATCGTTTTGTGTTATTCAGATCGGTTATATTATGTAACGTGTTATTATTCATTTTTTTTCAGATTGCAAGTTGCAGATCAATGTTATGGGTTCTTAATTATGTGATGTTAATCTGTATTCTGTTATAATATTAAAGGAGTGATTAGCGTTATTTTCCATTAAATGCTGCTCATTTACACCATGATTATATCCATATATGGGCACTGTACGGCAAATTATTGCTTATGGTGTGTATTTTCTGTAAAGTACCTTGTAACTGTTTATATAAACTATGTTTATGTATAGAAATGTCACTGATGTGAATTGGGGATACCTTTGTTGTATATGTAACAGTGAATGCTACTATTTCCTGTGGATTTTCGAAGTGTGGATCCGTTCACACTCTAAAGGCTAATATTGCTCACAACCCATCGCGCTTTGGAGGAGGAACTACAAACACGAGTAAAACAATATTTAAAAACTACAAAACATGGCGGATATGCGCGACCGGCGGTGAGAGGTTCAACCTGATAAAAAAATATTTATTTAATGTTATCCGTGTTATATTCCATCTGCAATAACAATGTGGACTTTTATAAAGGTCCTTTGAGCCATTTACCTTTAAGTGCATCATTATGCATTAATATGAGGAGAGTCTCCGCATGAAAGATCAACTGCAGATCAACGTGCTTCTGCACTTCTCTCCGATACGGTAGGAAATTGAATTAAATTAAATGTGGAGGGCAACCGTTAAAGACGCAATTGTATGACGTGATAGTAAGTCCCAAAGCTTGTCTTCTTTTTGCGACACACTCAAAAGTATCTACTTTTTATTCACAAAAAGAGTACATACTTTTAGGGTGTAGTATAAGTAGGCGAATTGAGACGCAGCTTCACTGTCCAAAAGACAGACAAGAGTATTTTTTTATCAGGATTATGCTTCAGTTTGTTAAGTTTCATTATATTTGGTTTGGTTTTCCCTGTTCCCGTTTTGACAGTGTTTTCCTGTCATTGTTAGTTACCTTGGTTGCTGATTTAAGTACCACACCTGTTCACTGTTACATTGATTACTCCCTGTGTATTTAAGCCCTTAGTTTCCTCTTTTCATTGTTCTGTGTCGTCTCAGTATAATGTGGTTGTTAGTCAGTTCTCCTGCTTGTTTCCTTTTGAAGATTATTAACAAAAAACTATCTATTTTGTTCTCTTTTTCTTCGTTATTACAACAGCACAGCCTGACAGAACCCAATATTTTTTGTGCCGTTATTTTTTATTTTTTACTATGGACATACCGGCAGTCCGCCTGGAGCAGAAGGAGCAAAACCTAGAGGAGGAGAAAAACGGATCTCCTTTCGTCATCTGGCTTTCCGAGGAGGACATCACCAGCCCCACTCCAGACACAGAGCCCAGCCAGCCGTTCTGCACGGAGCCTATGCCAGAGCCCACAGCAGACACGGAGCTCAAGCCTGCGTGATGTCCTTCATCCCTGCCTCCACTGGCTCTCTTCAGTCACTCGGCTCACCTTCTGTTGACCCCACTCTAATGCGTGGATCTGCCTCGGGTCTTCCCATCTCCAGCTCCTCCTTGGCAAGGGGATCCCCTGGCTTCGCCTCCAGCCGCTGAGCTTGCTTCGGTTCGTCGACCAGTCGGCTCAACCTTGGCTCCTCCATCCCTTGGCTTCATCTGTGACTGTAGTCCTTATGGCTCTACCGGGCTCACTCGTTCCTCCAGCTCCGCCTTGGTCAGTCGACTCCACCTCTGTCCTCAGCCGGTGGGCTATGCCGTATAGTATAGAACAAAAAAGTAGAAAAAATATGAAATTTGTATATAACATATTTCCTTGCTGAAAAAAAAGATTTTAAACATTTTGATCACACAATGACATAAACACTTTTTTATTTTAGTGGCATTTGCCAATTTGCTGACACAATAACTAGGTTTTGAAGCATGAATTAAATGTTTTGGGTGAGTTACTATGTTTTGCAGACATGCAGAGTTCTGATCTTCCAGCAAACAGTTGTGACAATTGAGCTTACGGTTTAGAGAATGTTAAGACCGTTTCAAAAAATGTGCCAAAGCGATTAAGAAAAACTGTAATGGGTAATCCTATTGTGACTTCACTATATCTATAATTATATCTATTAATATTACAATCACCTGTAACTGTAAAACAAAACATTTAGCTCATGTGCATTGACTTCATGGAAGTATTATGAAGGGAAATTTATAATTACAACATGAATGTGGCTCAGTGGGAGGAGTGTGATACAGAAGAAATTACATCGAATTTCAGAGGAATGGTTTTTCATCACAAACACACAGACATAAACTCACACCCTCTTAAGTGTTAAAGACTGATGTGACATTTATGACAGCAGATCTGAAGCAGTGATCCAAACACCTTTATAAATTATAATCCCAAAACATACCCCACAATGGACAGGAAAACAACTCAAAACAGTGTAAAATCTACCAAATTCATAACTTAACAAAACTAATAAACGTAATTATAATATACTTAATATAATAAACGTTAAAAATAATAAACAATCTTGTTCAAAATCATTTTGATTTTATTTGATATATAAACAGAAAACATTTCTTGTTACAAGTGTGTTCAGTATTACTATACAACAGTTAGTTCCAGTCCTCAAACTTTATTGGCTGAGTGGCATTCTTGGAATTTTTTGTTGTTTATTGTTTGGTCTGTGTTTGCCATTCTAGAGAGACTGGCAGTCATTGTTCATTGGTGGGAATTTTCACGTTACATTGTTACGCCAGTAGGTGGCGACATGTGACTATCTTTATGGGTCATTGACTTATTCATTCAACTAATTTGTTAAAAATGAAAACACAAGATTATCTCAGCAACAAAACAATACTGTGTGCTGCTGAGAAATTCTCAAACAAGAAAAAAAATGTAGGGCGGGACTTGGTTTTGTACATGGGGAGTTGATTGGATGGTTGAATAGTTCTAGTTTGCTATTGGTGGATCTCATGTGCGTGACAGGTTGTCCTGCCCTGCAGGAGGGAGGGGAAGTTATTTTGATTAAAGATTTAAGAGTGCAGGTAAATAGAATAAATAAAAATAATGATGTGCACAGATAAATCCTTTAAACATAACAAACACTGCAATATACAGTATATGTTGTTTTGTGTTTAACTGAAATATGTGTTTTGGCTTTTTTGATTTCATGGTGACCTTAAAGGGATAGGCAAGGCAAGGCAAGGCAATTTAAAATTTTAAATAAAATGTTGGTATGTTTTAGCTTACCTCAAGGGCATCCAAGATGTAGGTGTCTTTTTTTCCGCAGTAGTTTCAATTTTGATATTTTTAGGTCAAACCGTTCTTGTCTGTCAGTCATATAATGCAGGTCTATGGTCACTGTCTCAAAGAGCATGCACAGAGTCCAAATTAAAACAATTCCACATCGTCCAAATTAAACAATTCCCCATCGTAAGTACACATTGATGGCCTAAGACATGAAACGAGCGGTTTGTGTGAGAAAACGAACAGTATTTATATCGTTGTTACCTCTTGAACACAGCCGCGTCCAAATGATCTGAGGGCACGGGCGGGTATAGATATATACACTAGATGTCGCCTTGGCTACTGCAGTTCATTGGAACGAAACCGTAGCCAAGGCGTAGCCAAAAAGACACCTACATCTTGGATGCCCTTGAGGTAAGCTAAAACATACCAACATTTTATTTCAAAGTGAACTATCCCTTTAATTCTGCTTTGACCACATGTAGAACTGTTTTCATCGTCAGAACAGAAATGGACTGGCCATATTGTACCTAAATATAAGTTACACCAGATTAACTTATCGTTTATTGAACTGTTTATGAAACATGCTGCTCTGAATATTAGGAACAACAGCACTTCCTCCTCCTCCTCTCCTAGGTTGTTTCAACTTCCTAATTTTTACAAACAGTATAAATTAGTTTTTGAAGATATGGCTGAAATAATAATATTATAGTACTCCGCTGGTGATTGTTGTAACTTGTGATTCAAAGTGTCTTGTGTTGTGTGCATGTCCAAAGGCTCTTCCTCCCTGTTTACGCCGTCACGCTGAAGCAATCAGGCTGTCAATCACGTGGATGTAAACTCCTTTGGCAGCCACTAATCTTCAGACACTAAAATCATGCGGCCAGTGAGTTGATGTGACAAGTGATGCACTGCTGACAGCTGGACCCTGATTTCACTATGAAACAGCAGGGTGCTGCCTCTGTGTAATTACAGGTGATAAAGAGCTGTATTTGTGTTTTTGTTTGTTTGTTTTTGATTGTTTTAATTGCAATGGTTTCTATTGCACTTAAATATAAATGCCCTCAATTGGCACAACTGTTATTTAAAATATAGTTTTCAGGTTATGTTATAAGACAAGTGCTAATGTATTTTAAAAGCTGTGTGTGTGTGTGTGTGTGTGTGTGTGTGTGTGTGTGTGTGTGTGTGTGTGTGTGTGTGTGTGTGTGTGAGTGTGTGTGTAACCCTGCAAAGCCTGACATATTAAATAATAGTAAGCAATAGCAAAAAAAAAATTGCATATGTGTTTTTTTGGGTCAGGCTTTTGTGGATAATATAGTATGATATAGTGAGAATATGGAGCTCACATTCAAACCAATTTTATTTAGGGGCCCAAACTGAGCAAAAAATATGCCCATATTGTGGCCAATATGGCCAATTTATATACTGTAAGTCTTTTACTTGCAATGAAAGTATAAGTATGGAAGGCATGTAGGTTATCAAATATGATACAGTAGGCTTTATAGTGTTAATTAGTGCACGTCTATCCTCCCTAATAACAGACTTACTATTAAAGGTACATTATGTTAAAGTTTCACCATTACAGTACTAGAATACACAAAGTTCCCCTCTGAGGTTGAATCAAATAAACGCCAGCGCTGGTTCAAATAGCAAAGAAAATAGCCCTACCTTAAGGCAATGAGGAACCTATGAAGGGCAAAGATCTGGCAGTCTATCCAAACCTATTTGTCAGCTGAGCATTAGACAAATAGTCTTGTATTTACTCTACCCTTTTTCATGTCTACCGTCACTACAGAACGGGCAAAGCAACAACCTGTGTACAGCGCCACTGAATTACAAGCTTTTGTTTAAATGAAAAGCATGCTGCTTATATTTGTGTCCTAATGTGTGTTTAGATGTTTAAATCATCATAATTTAATGCTCGCAAGACATATATCCTCCTGCACTTCAAGTGGTGGGTGTGCTGTGTTTAAATGAAACAGGTTTGTCTTCACTGGTAGTCTTTAGTATACTTATAGCTGCATTTGTCTTGGCTTGTTCTCAAATGTGCATGTAATAGTGTATATCAAACATTTACACAATAACCATTCATAGTTTCATTTTTGGCTCTCTTTTTTGCATAACTACACAGGGCCCTTCCACAGGTCCGTTAGCGAAGGAAACATGCAATAGTCACTTCAAGGAAGTAATTTAATGATTTATGGTCATGTTCTGCCGTTGGGATTGAGTAGGGCATAGTGCATTGTGTTTCATTTCTTCTCCTTCATCCTGTTCTTCGGCATTCTAGAGTGGCAGCACAGCTAAAGGGTTTGATGGAGCTGCACCCTCTACCCTCTACTGTACAGGTGAATTTGCATTTAAATTTGCCAAAATATAACTGTTATTAAACAAGCAAGCCCAGCCCAGGTGTGAAAAAATAATGCAAAAGTAACGTAACTCATTACTTTCCATAAAAAGTAACCAATGCAGTTAGTTACTTTTTTAGGGAGTGACGCAATATTGTAAAGCATTACTTTTAAAATGAACTTTCCCCAACACTGTATTTTGAAGTGAGTGCTCTATTAGAGTTCATTTGTATTTTATAAACTGGGAATTCCCATTTGAAATGTCTTTATTCACTGAGGCAAACACTAACCACATATTTGCAAGTTATCATGTGAATCACTGACATCTGATAACTCACAAACCATACCCGTACTGCCGCAGTTGCCTCATGTTTCATTTCATGGAGAGCACCATCAATCTGGGTACAGCGGACAATAGTGAGGGTGAATGACCTCCAGTTTTTATCTTTGTAATCTGAGATGTTATACGAACTCTGGCTAATATGTTATAAAAGATGTCACCACTGCTAGACAGGAAATCTTACAGTTTTGTTGACGATTTATTTTGTATATCATTAATGTATTAAATAAAGGAGACATTTTGTTTTTAGACTTAAGATGATATTAATTATGTACAAATCCTAAATCAATTACTTTTTCAATATGCCTGAGTGGGCATGCCATGTCATGAGTATTATGTAAGACAGAAAATATTATAAGACCGAAACTTATTATCACACTGTACAGTACACAACTAACCAGAGTCTGTGAGATGTTTTTGAACTAAAAATAAGGTAAAATATAGAAAGGGATTGCACCAAATTTAAATTACTAAATGTTTTTACAGTAAAAGTGTCACAATCCTCAGTCACCTCGCACTACATTTCCCATAATCCCGCCTGGCTCACACTCATCTAATCTTCACACCTGTTCATATTCATTTCATTATCTCTCTGTATTTAGTTCCTCTGTTTTGTTGTTCATACGTGTTAGTGTTATGTTTATGCTTTTGTGCGCTCTGTTACTCCTGCCTGCCTTCTAGTTAATAAAATCTTGTTGATATTTTATGATTCTGTCCATCTCCATCATCTTCAGTCCTGTGGCAAAAAGTGACAACGTGAAAATTATCATTTTATTACATTCAAATTTTATTTTTTATTTAAATAAACACTTTCTGTCAGGAACTTTTATTTAAAATAAACATATTTATATTATTTCTATTTCTATTTATCTAAACTTTGATAAGAATATATTTTTTGAAAATATTGTAGGCTATGTAATAGACTTTATGGTCTGAGGACTTCACCCAAAAATTTTAAATATCTCATCATTTACTCACCCTTATGTCGTTCCAAACCTGTATAACTTTTTTTATTCAGCAGAAAATAATAGAAGATATTTTGAAAGTTGGGAACCAAATAACATTTTGAGAACATTGGCTTTCGTTGTATGCAAAAACACTTCTCAAATATCTGTGTCATTTAATATTTGTTTTTAAATGTTTTGCTTGAAATGAGAGCTTGTGGCATGTGGCTTTCAAATGTCAACGGTTTGACATTTTGTTATGCAATTTAACGGCGGTGGGTTAAGTGTACAAATATGATAGATAGATAGATAGATAGATAGATAGATAGATAGATAGATAGATAGATAGATAGATAGATAGATAGATAGATAGATAGATAGATAAGTCTGATGGGGTTTCCTCACATGAGAGCAGAGGAGGAGGAGGAGGACAGGTGATATCAGCTGGCAGTGAGGAGCTGCTTGTTCGCAGGCCTTTAGGGGGAGTGTTGAGACGCGTGGAGACTGAGACTGGCACCGCGTCTGTGTGAAGGGGGAGAGGCTGGGAAACGACGGGAGCACGAGCGAGGCAGAGCTCCACAGTCTGTGGCCCTCTGTCCTCGATGCCTGCAAAAAACACATCGCCCTGCCGACAACACGGACACTGAGCGACCGACCGACCGACCGCCCGCGCGCGCGCTCGAGACGCCACCGCCGCTGCTGCGCCCGAGACCGAGAGATGTGCACGGTGAGTCAGAGCTTTTTCCAGGGTGATAAGTCATGTTTTATGTAGGGCTGCTTTCTAGCATGGTTTCAGATGGACACGCGTTATACAAGCGTTTGCCTTTTATAGAGGACATTTGGAAGAGTCAGATGCGCGCGTGTAGAAGGCTTTTAATGCAGCATTAGCCCTGAATTTTGACATGACGAATATGCAATAGCCAAATGCAACACCCCTCTTCATTCACACCAGCGATATGTTCAGGATTAAACGTCCCGATGTAACTGTCTTAGCTCGCACTGCTGATGTTGCCCTAAAGGTCGAACGGTCCCGCAAAAAAAAAAAAAAAAAGTGAAATAAAGAGCAAAACAGCAGCTGCCGGTCTAAATAGATGTCATGCGCGAGGCTTAAGGCATAAGTCTTGGTGTCCAAATGATGGTTGAGTTGTGCGTGTTTGCCTCTATGAAACAAGGCGATGATGACTGATGCGTTGGAATGTTTCGCACGCTATGATCCACCGCAGATATGGAGCGAGTGGACGCGCGTTCACGGCCTGTAGCGCGCTATAATTCAGCTCGTTTAGGTGAAGGACGGGGTCTGTATAGAGTAGACCACACTTGGCGGTCGGGTGTGACATGCTGTGCTGCACAAGTATCCGCACACTGTTACTGTAACAGCCTCTTCGGTCGCTGCTGCGAATATGGTACACCAAACACACACATACACACCGAACACACACTCGGTGTTATGTAACGAAACATCTCCAAACGGCCTATGGGAGAAATGCTGCATAGTTCTTCTGGCAACATGAGCCATCGATGAAGCGCTGAAATTATGCAGCATTGCTTATGTTATGGCGATGGCGAACGGTCGTTTATGTTTATGTACACTCGTCGATGCTCGTGTAAATATGTTTATTTTTTTCTTCTTTTCATCTTTTTTAAAGGACATCATATTTTATATATTGAGCTCCTTTCCTTAAGATGAAACGGAGATTAAGATTAATAGTAATTAGTGTTGTGACTGATGCGACATTGCGATCTCTACATTTGCATTATGTAACACCAGCGCGCGGCTGTTGAAATGTCGTGCAAATGTCCCGGAGGAATACAGCACGATTCGAGGGTGCACGTTACAGACACAAGCACATTTGTGCAGTACTCCTCGTTTGTATGGCCTCTAATAAAAGAATGACTCAGAATATATTGGCTTTGGGTGTTAATACGTACTGTACTGTGTCATTAGTGCGTTCTAATGAGCGATGTTCGGTTCGTGAACGAATCCCTCTTTGATTTGGATCTTGTTCACAGAACCGATATGAATGACTCATATGATGATGATTGATGATGTGGTTCTTGAGTATACTTAACATGCTGAATACTAGCACTAGTATCTCTTTTTTATAACATATTCTTATCTAGTCCACAACTGATATGGCCAAAAGTAAGTTACGTTAATAGGCACAAATGCCCCCATAAAAAGTTTTAAAGTCCCCATGAAATCTAAATTGAAGTTTATTGGCTTTAATATAAATATGTTAGCTTTACTGTTATCTCTAAGCTAGTGTGCTCCAAAACAATGACAAAATTCGCATTTAGAAGATATAAGTGTTCAAATTAACTTAGTGTCTCACTTCCGCCGATATGGGTCAATGATTTTGATGACATCTCTCTGCACTTCTGCTTCTCATCAGATTTTCTGTCCAATCAAATGCTCTATAGAATCTGAAGTGTCCCGCTCCCTACATTATAATTGCCCTTTCAGACAGGACGCAGAATGCGCTGCGCTGGTCGCTGAGTTCAGCGTAGCCCTTCAGATACCGAGCGATTTGCGCTACGCTGGCCAGAGCAAAAGTAGGCGGAGTTTATATTTTGATTTCCACGCTTGTTTGGATGCCCCTTTTCTATTGGCAGTGCGGGTAATCGTCACAGAGCGCAGCGGCAAAAGTTGAACTATTTTGAACTTTGACCGCGGCGTGCGTGCGAGCTCGCCAAAACGTCCTTGTGCGGTGCAAGCCATTGAAATAAATGGGTTTCAAAGCGCAGCGCAGCGCATTCCGCGTCCTGTCTGAAAGGGCCTTTATAATGTAGGGCCATAAGTAGAAGCTGAAGCTACAGTCACTTGTTCACACATTTACCATTTTCTACATGGTAAATGGCATATAGTGCACTATATAGTGGATAGAGAACGATTGGGGTGAATGTAGTCTGGTTTCATGTTAGTGTCATGTGAACCATCTCAGCTCCGGTCCAGAGACACGAGAACACAGAGCGGAACATATGTGCAAATCGGCGCAGATCAGAAAACGTATCGTTCCCATTTAAATTCTGCTCAGAATTTCTTTATTGTAAAGTGATATGGAGGAGATTAGGAGTATAAACGGTTAGAGATTAGGAGGAAACTGCGGCTTTACCGAGCTCAACGGCTCTTGCCGAGCTGTGATATAAACTAAACGCTATTGGCTATTTTAAAAAAGGGGAGGAGCTGTTCGATATGTCCCGCCCTGTCTTCCTGTTTCAGTTGAAATTACATTAACACATTGAAAATGCTTTGCTTTTCAAAGGACTTCAATGGGCCTTTAAGACTTGGTTGACAGTTTATCGCAAAACATTAAAATAGTTGATTTTATTAGGAATTATTATTACTACTAAAATGTGTAAAATTAGAGATGTTAATATTTAGCATGTTTAATGTTAATTTAGTGACTGATTAATCAGCTGCCTGAATCATAGCTGAAACAAACTGAACTAGCATGATATTATAATAAACTCACTTATTTATGAAATGTAAAATAAAAACCATAATAAACCTCAATATGTGCCTATATGTCTTTACTGGAACGTTTTAGACTAAATAATTTGGCACGTTGGGATGTCAGGGACCACGTCATTACGTAAAGAACCACTGAATCCTTTTTTGAAATGAACTTTGAAATGTTTTAAATAAACCGTTTGGAAGAACCGATTCACTGAGTCAGACTTCCCAAGTTCCCATCACTAGTCAAAATGCCCTATACAAGTGAATATGTGCCAGTAAAATGCTGAAGACAGACAGTAACAAATTCCGTTTTGTCCATTAATACCTTTAAACATCACCAGCTGGTCCAGATCCAGATATGTGAGACAAATATGTGCTATGTGTTCATTTGTATAAGAATATTGTTAATTTATACATTCATTCTGCTGGTTTAAGCCTGCCAGGACTGAGTGATTGAGAGCCGGAGGATCCGTTTAAGTTGATCACGTCTTACCTCTGATTATCTGTCATTTTCTGATTAGGCAGGATATACCAGGACTGTTACTCTCAGATTAAAGAAACAATTATCATTGATAGGAAGTGCCATGTGATGCTACAGTATATGATTGTCTTCTAAATATAATACACTATACTATAGAAATGTAAGATAGAATAGTTAGGCAATGAGAATTAATGCGAAGTTATAAATTAATGATGAGCAGTCAGTTATACACCGTTGCCCAGGGCAACTGTCATTATTCAGATATATTTGACTGGATGCCACAACTGGCCAATGCAAATCAAGTATTCTAAAGAACAGTGTAATATATCTTCTTCTTATCCAGTTTCATATGCAGTTTTGCAGTCACCAAAGCTTTATTTGCATGATTGTTAACATAATTCAATATTGCCAAACTGTATAAAATATGCATAGTACATAAAAATACAAAGAATGGACTCTAGAATCTTCAATGAACCTGTGTTATGAAAATGTACAGTGCTGCATAATGTATATGGTGATTTAGGATTAAAGGGGTCATGACATGATAAATCTAAATGCCTTGATCTTTTGACATAAGAGGTCTTTGCACCATTAAAACATCCTATAAGTTTCAGAGCTTAAAATGTCTTCCTCATTATAAACAAAGCATTTATTTAATCAAGCTCCAAAAACAGCTCGTTTTGATATTAAAGGCACACTATGCAAGATTTGTACCTTATTATAACAGCTTCGAAATCATTTCGATGGTAAGCGAACTCGTAGTAGGGCGAATCATCCCGATAGCAAAGCAGAGGGGAAACCAGCAATGCAGGTTTGAGAGGTGGCGCCCCGACAAATTTAGCGAGAATCATGACTTGCTTTAGGGCATGACGTCACATACATCAACAACATATGAAGCAGCCTCTATGGAAGACACTAGCACACATTTCAGACGTGAATGATGGCAGAGTCGACGAAGAAAACGAAGAGTGCAGAGACGGCCCTGCGTGAGTGGTATTTACGACAGTAACGTTAAATACAACTACTCCACAGGGACTCTAGGGGTCGCTGTTTGAGAAAAACGGAAACTGCATAGTGTGCCTTTAAAGGATTTGTGATGTTATACAGGCAAAATATATTTGCATATGACCGCCTCCAGAGCAAGACATCGATGAATAGCTTTACATTATCACACCATAGGCTCCGCCCACTGGCGTTCAGCCGCTTAACGGCAGATATTTGCCTTTACTGGATGTGGACGTCATGTCGTGACAAAAGCAAATTAGAGCCAATTATAATCACTGATGCTGTCTACACTGGATACAGTATACAGATACGCACTCAGTTTCTGACATACTTCACGTGCTTGAGTTTGTCGACAACAGGACAAATGGAAGATTGAAAGAACGTTCGCTTTGACTTGTTTGTGTCTCTGTACAGACTTCAGAAGGATCCCAGGGTCAGAAACAAGTGGATGGTTTATTTTAATGGCGTCATTGATCGTGTCGATGGATTTTATGTTTTTTTGGAGCATTTGACTGCAGATTGTTTTGTAAACTAGGCACAGAGTAATGGAGAGTTCACAAAGAAACTTTTGTTGATAGTTGAAGCAGTCAGCGGTATTGGATCTGACAGCAGTTACATCACAAACCTTAAGTAAGTGTTTTCAAACACTTACTCACGTCCAATAACGAGTGGGCATTGATACTGTTGTCAATCCAATGACGTTAGCCAATCATAACAGTGGGTGTTTACTGACAAGCCTTAAAGGAGCCGCCCCTTAAAAACGGAACATTTCAGACAGGGTCAGAATGATGGTTGAAAATAATAATTTTCCCACATATATTTGTTTGTTTGTTTGTGTGCAAAAAACTTTATTAACATTACAAGCGAACCTAAAGGAACATATTAAAATAATAAAAAAATTCATTTCATGATCCCTTTAAAAATTTTTTTATTTTAGCATAATTCCTCATCCTTCCTCACAGCCATGCTAGAATAACATTTAAAGCTCAAAATATCTTAAATGTGAAACTTACATCTAATGTTACAGTTTCTGAGCCTTCTTAACTGGTTTACTTAGGCAAATTGTTATTAATCATTGGTGATAAGGAAGTGAAGTGTATATAGATTTAAGAGCTGCCAGTCATTGATTAGAAAAACAGTGACAGTTTAGGGAAATGAACCTGGTGCTTTCCATATTTGTTGCGATTGCTTTATTGCTTAGTTTAGGTGCAGTGTAATTTCAACCTGTTAAATAGTGTTCCTGTCAGAGAAAGGGAATTTTAGACAATGTGAAAGCATGTGTTGTGATAACCATCTAATACTAATTAAACATTTGCATCCTTAAATAGGAAAATGCATTTGAATGTCTTAATTCAACAGTGAAATTGTCCAGATTCTGTAAATGTATTTTATTGATCTCACATTGTTTATATTGATGGTTTATCGTCAACAGATCTAGATGTTATGAAGATACAGTTGAACAGAGTATCAGTAAAAGATCTCCAGATCCATCAGGCCAGTCTACAGTAACTAAACGCAACTGGATTCCCTGATAGCCATCACTCCCTTGTCTGAACTCCACATTTTTGCTTTCACTCATCCACTGCTCTAAATGAGTGTCTCGGACAGCAAGATCAGGGCTGGGTCGCACACCAGAACCCACACAGGTAAAGAGATCCACAAAACCTCAATAAAAACACACAAATTCTGATTCTTCTCTGATGAGCATGTTTTTAATAACTCGATTAAAATGATTTTTTTTCCTGAAATCATAATGAAGAAGAAAAGCCTCATTACAATATAGAAAATCATGAAAAGATTTGGTAGTTTGACATAATATTTTAATGGTAACACTTTACAATAAGGTCTCATTTGTTAACATTAATTAATGCATTAACTAACATGAATTAACAATGAGTAAATATATATAAAATAACCTGTGTTAAATGAATAGTTAACTTAAAAATTTAAATATTGTCATAATTTACTCTCCCTCAAGTTTGAGGTGCTGAACAAAAAACAAAAATATTTTGAAGAATGTCGGAAACCAAACAGTTGATGGATCCCATTGACTTCCATGGTATTTTTTTCCTACTATGTCTGGTCACAGACATTCTTCAAAATATCTTCCTTTGTGTTCAGCAGAAGGAAGAAATGTTCATTTTTAAGTGAACTATTCCTTTAATGTTACTTAAACATTTTCAAATTCATGTTATTTCACAGTGTATCAACTAATGTTAACAGATACGACTTTTGATCTTAAAAATGTATTCGTAAATTACGATATTAACATTATCTAAGATTAATAATATGCTGTAGAAGTATTGCACATTGTTAGTTTGTGTTAAGCTAATGTTAACAAATGTAACTTATTGTAAAGTATTACCTGTTTTATTATTTTTATAAAAAAAATGGCTTCATTGCTTATTAAAAAAAATCTGTCATATAATATAACAACTTGTTAATAACAAGATTCATTGTAAAGGATGGGAAGTATATTATATATTTTTACTTATTAGCTACGCTACTTGACATTTCTCGTAAATTGTAAAAACATTTTGGCGCATGTCTTTAAAAGTTTTTTTTTTTTTTTTTGTCTGACCCACATAAGCATGGTACAAAGCTATCATACGCTGTCTCTGACTTCTGACTCTGATTTTACTCATGCCTCCCTACAGAATGTCCTGGATCAACGGCTTCCTAGTGGCCAGAGTGGATGACCGTAAGACCGTGTGGGGCGAGCGCAATGGCAAGAAGTCCAAGCGCAAAGTTGGCTCCTCTCTCTGCAACCCACGCTACATGAGCTGCCTGCGGGACGTGGAAGCCATGGAGCCTCCTCCCCAGCCGCCCCACTCTCAGGCCACCCGCTCTGGAGGAGGAGGAGGAGGAGGAGGAGGGCCGGGCGGGGGCAACTTCGGCATGCGCTGCGGATGGCAGGAAGACCACTACGGGAAAGTTGGGGGCGGGGGGGAGGGGATGGGGCTGAAATCTGTGGACCTGGGTTTCGAGGACGGCGAGGTCAAGGGGCGGAAAGGTGGCGGCTCGGGTTGCGACGGCTCCAGCGACGACACGGCCAGCGGGACGGGGTCAGTGACGGCGGCCGACTGCTGGCAGCGGGTGGTGCGCGTGTTCCAATCCAAGAAGTTCCAGTCGCGCAAACTGGAGCGTCTCTACCAGCGCTACTTCTTTAGGCTCAATCAGAGCTCCCTCACAATGCTGATGGGCGTCCTGGTGATCGTCTGTGGGGTCATGCTCACCTTCCACTGCATCCACGGGCCGCCCGACGTGGTCTACGCCTCCGTGCTCTCCGTGGCGATGGCCCTCTTCTTGGCGCTGATGGTGGTGTGCAACCGAAACGGGTTCCACCAGGACTACATGTGGATGGTCAGCTACCTTGTGATTGGAGTGTTAATTGTGGTGCAGGTGTTCGGGGTGCTGATGGTCGCCCCCCGCAGCGCCTCGGAGGGGATCTGGTGGTCCGTCTTCTTCATCTACATCATCTACACACTGCTGCCCGTGCGGATGAGGGCGGCAGTGCTCAGCGGAGGAGTGCTGTCCTCCATACACCTCCTCACCACGTGGAGGATCAATCAGGAGGATGAGTTCCTCTGGAAACAGGTGGGTCCTGCCCTTTAGTCATCCATTTCAATTCCAACTAAGCTTCATATTTGATTTTGATCTATTTCTTCGTTATATTTAGTGTATTTGACTAGAGTTAGGAATTGAGAATGGTCCCATTTAAAAAAAAAATACCCCCTTTAAATTGATCCCATTTAAAACCAAATCTATAAAGCTATAAAAATGCAGATGCTTTGGATGTTGCATCTTGCACTGTTTTTTGAGCTCCCCATCGATGTGCCTTTTCAAGTGAAAAATATTTTAAAGATGTGAGCATTCTGTTCCATTCTTTTGCTTTCAAAAAAACATATGATGAAAAAGCCCCATAAGAAATGTTAATTGTTTAGGGCTTGCAGTTAAGGGGCCAATGACATAATCTTTTTAGTAATTTATTTAAAAATGCATGAAAATGCAATTCATTGATGGAGTGACTTTCTGAAATTTCTGAATTACCTGATATCAGGTTCAAAGTCATGTGCAACATGCAGAATCTTGCAGACAAAAAACAAAACAGGAAATTATATCATAGAGAGAACCCCTGTAGACCCACGTGATCCTGTGTATCGAGTTCAATAAGTCAAATCAGATAAATGGAGGATGATCTTTATGTGACAAGGCTCAGGTTTAAAAAAAATGCAGTGCAGTGCACATCCCCCCAAACCTAATGATATTTATGAATGATTAATTCTTGATAGTTGTGGAAAAAAATACATTTTGAACTAGAATAATATTTAAAGTAAATATATTTGATATATATAATAATAATAGTATATTAAATTAAAAAAAATCTTGACAATTGTATAAAAACCCATAAAAACAAACAAAAAGAACTTGGATTTGGCATGTGTGTTTTAATCTAGATTTTTTTCTCTTTTCTTAATCATGGAAATTCTTGACCCTAAGACAACTAGTTCAGGCAGCTAGTAGCTTTTGAAAATATGTAGTTATACAATATGTAGGGATATGCATATCCTTAATCAAAATCAGAACTATTACATTTTGACTGCGTCTGAAATCACATACTCTCTTGAGTAGGTACTTATTTTGAATAAGTAATTACTACATGACCACTAAAAAAAGACGTTCTATGAAGTATGAATGTAATATTGACGTACTTCATTCGCCATGTTGTCATTATCATGCGAACTACCAGCGTCAGTTCCCAGACAGCAACATCGTGTCGGCCCACATCTGGGACGCGTTGAATCCAGATGTGGCCCGGATCTGGGCCGACACTATGTTGCTGTCTGGGTTGCGTCGCTTCACCTCCGTTCACAAATCCTCTCCCGTGGCCTCATCCCTAATGATGCCTGTACTAATCCCCAGAGGAAAATAGTTTTGCGGCAGTGTGTTGTTAACTTGAGAGATTTTGATGCAGAACAAATATACAGTACATTATATACATATATACACAGTACATATTTCATTATAAACAATATATGTTTACACACACACAGCACTTCCATTTTATCTATGTTTAATGAGGTTTGACTACTTCCACCTGTCCATAATTATACTTGTTCTCATATCTGTATTTCCTGCCCTTGTCCTGGAAGTGTTTGACATTAAAGCCATGCTATATTGTACAGTGTAAATAATGCAAACACTCAGAATTGAATTCCACCATGGTAATCAGTCACCTGATCATATGTGCACTTCCACCCACAGCGCTGACATTAGCACGATTGCGGGCACCTCTAGTATGGACATTTCTCTTCCTTTAGAGTTGGTGGCACTGAATCCCAGAATCTGTTAGTCACAGTTACTATTTGGGTTTTCAAGCATGCATATTACATGCAATCTAGAAAATAAAAATATTGAATAAAAGTTTAAAAGTAAAATTAAATAAAAGTTGCAGACAGTGCTGTTTTGAATACCCTGTTGTTTTTGTCTGTTAATAATGATTTCTTGTCAGTGTGTTGTGATAATTATGTTAATAGGTAACCTGTTGGTGAGGTAGCCATTCTTTTAGAGAATCGATTCTGTCAAACGTCATGTTAACACACTTTCCTTCTTGTAAATGTTTTCTGCTTTCACGGTATTTACCCAGCTTAGTTAATCTGTGTATGATTGATGTATGTACAGACCAGGGATGTTTCCCAAAAGCATTGTAAGCCTAAGTAGATCATAGAGACTTTTGGTGCCAATGGTTTCTACAATCTATTTGGCTTTTGATGCTTTTGGGAAACGTAGCCCAGGATGGCTGATGACCCATATAACGTGGATGATAGCACATGATATGTACGTAACATTTCTGAAATTTAACACTATCTCCCTACAATTTGTACTCATGATGTACTAAAATATTAATATTTGGCAAAAATACATGCTTATCAACAGATTCTGGTCTCAAAATTGATCATCTTGGCCATTATATTAGCCTGTCATTTGGTTAAACCATTAATGTATTCACAATTTTTTCCTAAAAAAACCCAACAGTTCAGTTTTTTCCCCCATTCTCACGGTGTGGCAAATGTTCCTATAGCTCAGAAATTGTGCACTGCAAACACCAAGCTCATGAGTTACAGTAGTTTACATAATGGAGAAGCAGCATGGTGGAAATGTTAGCATCTTTAAATACCTTTTTAGGGTCTCCTACTATATTAACCAGTCAGAAAAGCTCTTTGCTTATGATTCATGTTGCATGATCACATTTTTTGAATTGCTGGCATCTCATTGGCTGAGGTGTCTTTGGAGGTGGGGTTTTAGAGAGAGGGCGAGTTGTTGAAATAAGCAAAATGGTGGAAATTAGCAAACCGGTTCACAGCTAAACTTATAATAAATTTGATCTGACTAGGCATTTGGTGCTTTTGTGTGTGATGTATTTGTTGATATTAGCATGTTAGCATCATCTGTATCGCGTGTGTGTTGGTTAGCGTGTTTGAAAGCGCTGTGCCAGGCTTTGGCTGTGCTATCTGTGGCCGCAGTGTGTTGTTGTGAGTCAAGCCAAGGACCTCCGGGGTAGGATGAAGGTCAGGCAGTGTGGTTGAATGAGCCGCCCCGGCAGAGCAGATCCTTTTCTCTCCTCGCGCTCCTCCCATGAAAATATCAGCATCATGTTAAGCACTGTCACCCAGGCCTCTGTGCTCCTACACAAGGGACGCTTTGTACTTTTCTCCTGGGTGTTTGTGTATTTCTGTGTGTGTGTGTGTGAGGAGTTTCTGGGGACATGAGGAGGTCGTGGGTGTGTATAAAAGGAGAGAGCGTTAGGTCTTGACCTTAGGGTCACTGTACGACCATAGCGCACTCTGAAACTGTTTACTTCTACTGTACAAAGTAGTGGGAGAGAATGGGAACAGGAGGTCATTTCATTATAAACAATCAGGAAGACAAAGCAGAATGCTTGGCCCCATTAATGCAGGAAGGAGCGCTTGCTTAGAAACACATTTCCATCCTTTAATTAAAGGACTGTTTTGCCGGTTAGCAGATCTCTGTGAGGATTCCTTTGCATAGTGGAAGACTCTATACTATATCTAGCTGGATTATTTGCGTTAGTCCCCAATGTTTGCAGTACGCCTGTGCTTTTTATCGTAAGCCTTAACATTTGATTAAGTCAACACATTAAAATGACTCTCCTTCCTTTTCCAGAGATAAAACTATGTATATCTGGTCAAGTTGGCCTTGGGATATTAGTATTGAGACACTGAGCAGAGACCTCCGTTGTTAAGAGAGAATCATTGAACGTTAAAGGAATATTCTTGGTTCAGCTCAATTGATTTACACAGAAAATAACTTAAACTCGTCCCTGCATTTCTAAAAACAAACAAACTGTGTTGACAGTCAAGAAATTACAATATAAGTCTATGGGGTGGTAATAATGGAGTGAGTCATTCCTGTACACAAGCTCTTTTGTTTGTTTTTCTGAGTCTGAATTATTTTCTGTGCTAGTCGATAGAGCTTCAATTTGTTTTGACCTACTACATTCCTTCAAGGTTTTGATATGCATTGCCCTTATCAAAGTCGCTGTTGGTTATGTTTTTTTTTTAAGCCATCAAGATTTTGGTTGTTTGTCTGTGCAATGTTTAGACTTCATGAGAACCAAAAACTTTTTTCTTTTTCTTTTTCACAGAGGACAAACACATGAAAATACAAGATGAACTTTGGTAGGGAGATTAGAGGAGGAGTATCTCTCTCTTATTATTTTCAAAGACATAGTTCGCCCAATGAAAATTCTGTCATCATTTATTCACCTGATATTGTTTCAAAGTGCCGTTCTGTGGAACACAAATTGAGATATTTTACTGAAAGTCCAGGATGCAAAAACAAAAATATGGCTGTCAATTTGTAAAAGTACAAATATAGGTCCATAAAATTGTAGTTAATCTCCCAAGCCTTACTAGTCTTCCAGAGCTATATACAATAGTTTTGTGCGACGAACAAGCCAAAGCTGTTATTATGAGGATTATGCTTAGTGGTGCATGTAAATTATCAGATGTTTTATTATTATTATTGTAAATCGTATATTTTCCTACACACCATCGTACAAATTCATACAAAACTGCAACTTTGTGAAATACTCGCGTTTTCTTGTAAGATCGGGTTGGATTTTTAGCTGATTTATATTTATATTTGGATATTATGATGAATAAAGAGGTTCTTGTTAAACTGACCTATAAAATAATAGTAGGATAATTGTTTGAGTTTATGGAACATTGTATCATATTTGATACATCAGGCTTTTATGGCACATATTGAATAATTTAGAGCGAACATGAAGCTCACATTCAATGATGAAAAATGCCTTAATTTTATTCAGAGGCCCAAACTGAGAAAAATTAGCAATTTGGTGCAGTTATTATTTATAGGGTCAAAAAGTAAGCTTTTTTAACAGTATAACACTTTCATAAAATCCATACAAATATCAGTTGTTACTCAAAATCTCCCAATAACATGTCTTCGTAAGATGATATTTAAATGCTTAGTTTTATGATCTCTGTAGTTTTTATTTTGTTTGGCAAAACATGATTGAGAGATGAACAATAAATATTCCTCAAAATCCTGATGGATCATATTTAATACTCACATTTTTACATGATTTTCATGATTTCATGCTTCAGTCCAGTAAGTGTTCATCTTGAAATAATAAAAATATAAAAGATATTCGTACATTTACTCTATAAAAACCAGTAAAGATTTACCATCAAAAAAAGACTCATGCAAAAAGTATGAACTATTAATCAGTAGTAGAAAAGTATTCTGTACAACAGTTTTTTTTTTAGCAAAGTTTTGATCATGTTGATAATATAGAGCCCTTAGAAACTCGTAAATTTTATGTGATACAATAAGCTTTATAGGCTTAATAAATAAAAAAAAAAAAAAAAATTGACATGAAATTTCTATTTGTTAAATAGACAAAACAGCATTTTTTCCAATTATAACAATGCAGTGAAAATCAATCAAAATGACTTGTGTGTGATAAATCCTAATGCTAAATTAGGAAAGAAAATGACCCACTTAGATCTCAAAATACTTTATTTAAAAACCTGTAAATGGTTTTACCTTCTTTCTTTTTTTTTTTTTTAGAATGGCTACAAGGAAGTATTAAAATAGACAATGATAACTTCCCAATAAAAAAATCTGTCATTTACATCTGAAACTACCACCTTGTTTTTTCATAAATCTTTTCAACGTGACCTTTGTTGTCAGTCAATTGATGACACGTGCACTTATCTCTAATAGGCTGAAGCGGATCTGAGTGTAGATTTCTCAGAAAGCTGCAGTGTTATACAGGCCAATTTATCCTGCAGTGTGGACACTGCATCCAGGCATTTCCCCTTTCCTCTGTGACTCATTAAACCAGCACACCATCCCTGCTGGTTCTGCTGCTGGAGCATTTGTGTGTTTCTGCCTTCAATAATCTATGTGATTGAGACATACCGTCTGTTTGCAGCTGTCCCAGCGGTTAAAACTGACCACAAGAATTACAACTGTGTGTTGTTAATACCATACCATAGATAGGTCCTATTTATAGAACAATTCATACAGTCGTAAATCTATTTTTAAGCTGTGCACGTGCATGCACTCTTTCTCTCTCTTACAGATTAATTGTAGTACATTGATGTGGAAGGGGTGTTTGGACTCTCTAGGCTGATGACTCAGAAATCTAGTTTCAAGTCTTATATTAGCGTGTATGTTTCAATTTTCATGCCTTGTTTTTTCTTTTCTTTTGTCTATACACATTTGTGTATTTGCATGCATGTATGTTGATGCCAGCAACACAATGCTTTGGAGGGTGTGTGTGTGAGCTTGAGTGCATTAGCCTTATTGTTTAAAGGGATAGTTCACCCCAAAATAAAAATCCTGTCATTATTTATGCATTCATAAGTAAAAGTTCATGAGAAAAGTCACATGATTCATGAACAAATCAATCTTTTCAATTAATCGTTTGATTTCAATTAGCATGATTCATTGATGAATTGGACTGATCCAGTTTTTCAGTTCTGCAACATGAATGACACGAGAGTGAGTAAATAATGATATAATATGATATAATTTTATAATTCTATATAATTCTATAAGTAAATAATAATTTTTTTCAGTTTAGTCAATATTTTTTCTCCAAATGAGGAAACTCTTGTACAAGTAGGCCAGACTCATGGGTGAGTCATGACTTTCTAAATATTGGTCCAGTGCCGATTTTATTATTAGCCTGTTTTATCCTGAGATATCATCTACCCAACTAACAGGGAACTTTGGCTAATGTTCTGGCAAGGTTCTCTCTAAGTTATGAACTAACATTCAATAAAAAAAATATAAAAAAAATAGTTTCGACTTAAAAAAGTAGGTGTTCATGCTGCCTTAACTTTTAAGTTTAGTCAACTCAAATATCCAAGTTGTCATTATGTACAACTTCACATTTGTTGACTTAAAACATTTAAGGTGGCACAAACACATTAAGTAAATGTGTTTACTTAATGTGTCATTGTCTTTAAGTAAAAACCATTTTTTTACAGTGTTATTCCAGTAACATTAATAGAACATTGTTCAAAGTTATCTGGTCTTTTCTCAAAACATTGTTTATAACTCACACATGGAGTGTTTGTCTAAATTGTTTTATTGGGATGTTCATCGACCATATTTAAACATTGACAGTACTTACTTGTTTCTGAATGTTCAGAGTAGCTACATTCGAAAAGTAATATTCCCATAATGTTTTTAAAAAACGTTTTTTTTACATTTTTAAAGTTCAAGAACATTTCGAAATAACGTTTTAATAACTTAATGGGAATGTTAGCAAAACGTTATTAGAACATATTTTTGTTCTGATCCACCCAGTTTTTAATATTGTTACAAGCACAGATATTAGATTTTTAGATTGATACATAATGGTGATATTTGTACAAAATCCATGAATTTGAAACATGACTGGATGACTTAAAATACTTATTACTTAGACTTAGATCCTCCCTTGCTAGGTAGCAAATCGGGCAAAAGGGGCTTTCCAGAATTTCCCGTTCTGGGCGAGGGTACCAGGACCAGATGGTATTCATCCTCTGGAAGACGGCTGCTGCTTCCCAATGCTACATTTAACATGCATCTCTGCATCGCCGTTTTGTGCGATGACACTGCCCAGGTAGGTAAACTTGTCCACCTCCTCAAGCAGTTGTGTTCCAATTGCTATCCCTTGCTAGCTTCTGTATGATTGGACGTTGCATTTTGCAGCTTCAATTCATCTTCCTCCAGTAGGTTGATGTCATAGACAAAATCCAGGTCATCCAATCGGTTATGTCCTGACCACTGGATGCCGACTCCAATACACCCTCCAGCTTGTCGCATGATGTAGTCAAGGGAAACAAGGAAGAGCATCGGAGACAAAATGCACCCTTGTCTAACGCCAGTGACGATCTCAAAAACGTCTGTATGGCCACTGTCAGTTTTTACGCAGCAACTCGACTGAAGACTATTGGCACACCGTAAGATCGCAGGATTTGCCAGAGAGACTCTCGATGAATGCTGTCAAATGCTTTCTTAAAGTCGATGAAGTTGATAGCCAGTGGTTTCCGATACTCGGCGCATTGTTCAATTATATTGCGGAGGACTAAGATTTCCTCACTACAAGATCTTCCAGCACTGAATCCAGCTTGTTCCTCTCTCAGGCGTTGGTCAAGGCTACTCCGTAAATGCCGGAGTAGGACCACGCAAAAATGCCTTCCTCTCACTGAGAGGAGGGTGAGACCTCGCCAGTTTGTGCATTCGGAGATGTTACCTTTCTTTGGGATCTTGACTATCGCTCCTCTTCGCCAGTCTTCCGGGGCTCCTCCGTCTCGCCAGCACTTGTTGAATAGCATTGTCAGAGTTTCTGCTATTATTTGGCCACCGTGTTTAAGGATCTCTGCTGGTATGTCGTCCAATCCTGCCGTCTTGTTGTTCTTAAGACTTTTGATCGTGATTTTTACCTCTTCTATGGTGATCTCGCCAGTGTTCACTGGAAGCTCCTCTTGAGCCATGTCTGCATCAAAGTCATAGGTGGTAGTCGGGTTTGGTTGATTGAGTGTGTCCCGGAAGTGCTCGATCCATTTTGTGTTCGGTTCTTCTTGTACTGTTAGAAGTCTCCCAGTTTTATCTTTAATTGGAATGTTGGTGTTTATCCTTGTTCCAGTCAACTCGATGACAATGCGATAGAGGGTCTTTGTGTTGTTTCGGTCTGCCACTTCTTGTGCTTCTTTTTGCCATTTTTTCTTATCCATCCGGCATCTTAGTCCAGAGCTCTTCCACATTTTTTGCCTCTTCTAGTATGCAGAAAATGGTCACGTATCATATTTCCAAACTAAAGTTGTTTGTGATGGTTGGGTCCTTGAGTTTCTCCATGAAAAAGCAGTCAAGCAACAGTAGTCGCGTTTGTTCACATTGGTGAACAGTTTCGATAGCGAGTACTAAGCCAGCTCGCGCTATATATACAGTGTGTTTTGTAGCATTTATTAGAAAGAAGCAGTCAAGCAACAGGAGGTGACAGTAACTGTAAGTGTTTTTGTATATTTTTCTCATTTGATTTTAACGCAGTTGTAGTCACTAGGAAACATTGTTTGTTTACTGTGCTCACATGCTAGAATCGCATTGGTAAAATCTTGTTTGTTCAGGTTGGTAAACAATTTCGGTAGTGAGGCGTGGCCTAAGCCAGCTCGCGCCATATATACAATGTGTTTTGTAGCATTCATTAGAAAGAAGCAGTCAAGCAACAGGAGGTGAAAGTAACTGTATCAAAACTGTATCAACTGCACTCGATTTTAAAGCTGCAATCCACTGATCCGGTGCAATTAAAAAAGTTACAGCGCAAAATTGTGCACACTAAATAAGTTTTTTTTAGCAGCAGATATGGGCTGTTGAGGCATCTGTGCCTTTGTTCATACGGACATCTGAATGCTAAGTAGGGTTTGTGCTTTTCAGCAATAGTGTGCATCCTTACTTTACTGAGAAAAGAAGGACAGGGAAAAATCTGTAAATTGAAAAAGATTTAATCTATGAAAAGATCAAAGAAAAACATTTGCAAGTGTGTATTTTTCTACTTGTTACTTTGGACTTTTTTAAAGAAAATGTTTATTTACTATTATTTATTTCTATGATCTTGAATGAAAGTGTGTAGGCCTACTTGCATTGTTATGCTGTTATATTATGATTATATATTCAGTGGCATAAAATGGTTTTAAAATGACAATAATATTGTTCATCGCAATTATTTCGGGGACAATATGTTGTACAACAAAACGTGGTTATCGTGCCAGGCCTAGATCTCGTTGAAATATAATACAAATTCTACCATTTGTCCTGGTTCCATCAACTTCAGCCAGAAGAATACCCATTTAATTTGAGTTGGTTTACTTGGGGAACTTCCTTTCTCTTCCTGTCTAGTATTTCATTGTGACAGAGTTTCCTTTAGGACTATGTCATGAATACACTCTGGCTGGAGACTAGTGAGATGGATCTTAAATCTTAATTTGATCAGTGTGACATTATGATATATAGGGCACATTTTCAGCAATAAAACGGGTGAAAATTTCCCATACTTACATTGAAAGCGTGATGCAAGCCAAATCTTAAAACCAGAATATCATCTTTCTTTAGAAAATGTTAAGAATAATCTTCTATTTCCGATTGAAGTTGAGCGGTTGACTTTTGTCAAATGTGTTGTTGTAAAGAACAGTGGCATTACTGCAGTGCCACAGTGAACAATTCTGTTTGAAAACATGGTCATGATCCTGTTAGATCTGAATTTTATTATATTTTAATATTTTTTTTTAGAGATTGTGCTTACTGTATTTGTTTATTTTGGTTTGTTATCTGGGGTGTATTCCAGAAATCTAGGTTTAACTTACCGTCACATATACCCTGAACTCTCTGTTGATTAACCCAAACCTTGCTTACTCGGGGTATATCGTTTCCAGAACTCCTGTTAAAGGTTGTATCTGTGATTTCAGGCCCAAAAAAAAAGATCACATTCATCTAATCCAGGGGTCTCCAACCTTTTTTCATTTGAGAGCTACTTTTTAAAAATGAAAGTGGACGAGAGCTACTCATGTAATACAATACTTAAAGGGATAGTTCACCCAAAAATGAAAATTTTGTCATCATTTACTCACCCTCAAGTTGTTTCAAACCTGTATGAATTTATTTTTTCTGCTGAACACAAAAGAAGATATTTTGAAAAATGTCTGTAACCAAACAGTTGATGGACCCCAATGACTTCCATAGTAGGAAAAAAAATACTATGGAAGTCAATGGGGTCCATCAACTGTTTGGTTACAGACATTTTTCAAAATATCTTCTTTTGTGTTCAGCAGAAAAAATAAATTCATACAGGTTTGAAACAACTTGAGGGTGAGTAAATGATGACAGAATTTTCATTTTTGGGTGAACTATCCCTTTAAATCTCTTAAATAATGTCTCATAACTCTCATAGTAACAACTATCCAAACTGTTTTAGACCTAAAATAGTTTTTGTAGGCCTTCTAGGCATATGTCACCCTTAAATGTCAGAGAAAAGAACAGAATCAGAGATTTAAAAAAATTATAGAAAATTGTACTTTGCATATTATACTGTAAAAACACATAATTATGCACTGTAAAAAAAAATTACATCCCGAGGTCCAAAATTTCTAGTGACTGATAACATCTAAATTTTTCAATTAGTCTGACGTATTATTTCTCATTGAGCCAATGTTAACAGACTATTGCAACAAGAATTGCACTTGGGCCAATTCAAAAATTTAGATGTGACCAGTCACTAGAAAATTTTTACAGTATAGTTGATTTTATAGTGCATGATAACTAGAGATGAAATGTCATGAAAATTTCATTTCATGATTATAGTGACCAAAATGATCACGGTTATCACAGAATCCTGTTCAAAAAGTACTAATACTACACAATGACATCAATTCACCAAGTTTTATGTCTAAAACCAGCAAATAACAAATAAACGTAGCATCAATATGCACTTTTTGTTTAGATAAACATTAAAATAATAACATTAAAAATGATAGCCAGATTTTAAAGGAGTGTCTTGCAACATGTTATCTACTAACATGTACAAGTTCAAATAAAGTTTTGACAAAAAAGTTTTTATAAAAAGATAAACCTCACATATTTCAGACTTTAAATCATTTAAGTTTGTAAAGTATTATAAAAAGAATGAGTAAAAAAAGATAAATTACTGACATTTACAATGCACATCAGCTTATCTTTTATTATTAATAGTAAAATTCGGTCCGATTTGCCCGTGGCGTCTGTCGTTGCTATGCAACCGTGCCCTGCGCTCTCCACAACGACAAAGAAGTTTTAATAGCTAACGGATTTCCACCACCGAAAAACGCTTACTGTTGCTCTGCTACAAGATTTATTTGCGGTGAAGAAAAAAACACTGTAGTGTTTGGGTGCACCCCCATCCTTCATGTTGACTCGCTGCGCCTGGAAAAAATTAGCGCGTCGCTTCAATTATTTGAAATAACGAACTTGAGCGCGCAAAAGACGCGATATGTGAACGGCCCTTGGCGAGCTACCTCCAATCAGGCCACGAGCTACTGGTAGCTCGCGAGCGACATGTTGGAGACCCTTGATCTAATCTTTCCTAACGATCCGCTAGCTGCCCGCCCCATAAGCACCGACAGGGGGAGGGTGCTGTGAGGTTTTGTGCTCGTGCACGGCTGCACGCGAAGTCGGAGCTGAAGAAGTAGCTGGCTCAAAACCTCACAACACCCTCCCCCTGTTGGTGATTGGTTGGAACACTATTTGTTTTGGTTTTGAGTGGTTGGTGAAACCAATTGTTTTTGTGTGCAGATCTCAGAGCCTAGGCTGCCAACAGAGATGTGTTTTTTTGACGGCATGCTGACGGGGCGGGCAGCTAGCGGATCGTTAGGAAAGATTAGATGAATGTGATAAAAAAAAATGTTGGGCCTGAAATCACTGATACAACCTTTAAGAGGTAGTTTAATCAACCTCCTTGTAGCAAAGTTAGATGTTAAAGGAAGAAGTAGGCGGGAACCAGCGAACATTCAAAGACTTAAACGTAGAGACAGCAGCCCCTCACGGATGACTGCTGTCACTAACAAAACACAACATAAATCCAGGCCTGGCCTCTCTCGTTCTTCACTGTAGTCGCTCCTCCGTGAGAGATACGAGACCGGTGCGTCGCGCAGGTATCGCTCATCATCAATCACTCCACCGTCCTCGCGCCGTCCTCCCACGGCCCTCGACCTCGTCCTGCTCGCCACACTCCTATTGGTAACCCAGAGCTAAATCATGTACACAGTGTGCACAAAAGGACATTCGGTTTGTCCGAAATCGTGTACTGTCTGAGGAGGTCCTACATTTGAATTTACTTTGCGACCGTTAAAAATTATGTTCTACTGTATAAAGTATGAATATGGGTAATATGAATGAAATTCGGATGTACTACATTCGCCATGTTGTTACTGTCATGTGACCTCCCAGCGTAAATTGTGTTGCTTCACCTCCATTCATAAATCCTCTCCCGTGCCCTCCTGGGATAGTAAAGTGTCCATCGAATGCATTTTATATTTATATTTTATAATTTATATAGAAAATGTCAAGTAACAAAAAAGACAACCTTTTAATCGCATATCAATGTTGTGTGAGATTGGTTTTAAGATTTGTGAGGGCAAATAAAATAAACATTGGTTTATGTAATATAGACCTTATTCAGAGCAGCGTCATGACAGGTATGAAAGCGAGGCTGTGAGGGATAAACTTACCGTGTTTTTAATGGCATCCGCTATAAAAAGCTGTATAAAGCTCCTAGATCACTTATCATTTTCCACAGCTCATGTTGTCTGGAGTTTTTCCTCTACTGACATTTCTTGGAAAGATATTTTGCAGTGTTTCGTCAGCAGAACAATGCATAAACCCATTAAATAACAGTACAACCCACTGAAGAGATGTATGTCTATCGCTCACAGCCTCGCTTTCATTCCCGCTAAAAATCAAGATGGCGCTGCTGTGAATTAAGCCTATTAATGCTTTTTAAAATAAATTATATACATTTATAAAGGAATATTATGCATGATCTGTGCCGTCACGCCCACAGGAGCGCCTCATCAAAAGGATATGTGTCCGGTGGTGAATATCTCTCACACTTAGAGGGGCGTATCTACAGTAAACTATCCCAGGAACATGAGCTCCGGAGCAGGTTATGTTCAGAGAGGAAGTTGCTATGGCTACTCACATACCCTGAAAGTTACTTCCGTTTTTGGAAGGGAAATCTGAGGTTATCCGTTTACTTATCCATAAACTTACCTGGGTATGTTGCATAACCTGCTGTCAGGAATAACCCCCGGGTATCATAAATCATATTTGCATACGATGCACTGGCTCTGTACTATGTAGTGCAGTATGTTGTATTGCAGTACTAGTATTTTCCAGAGAAGGGGATGCTGGAAGATGTTTTAATTTTTATTTTATTAAAAAAAAATTATTTAATATTTATTATTAATTTATATATATATTTTTAAAGACAAGTTAGAACAAGGAAACGGCGAAAATGAAATGGAGGATATAAAAAAACAAAGAAAGACCAAACTGAAGAGTGAGTGAGCTCATGCTAGATCACCTGCCACTATTTTACTTCCTGTGGGAATACAGTCATACTTCTCTTTCTCGCTCTCACTTTCATTGTCTTTCATTATTTTTGCTCTTTCCATCAATCTTCTGAACCTATGAGCTGGTGTCTTCTCTCTGAAAGCAATTAGCATACACAAGGCCCAAACAAACATGCTCACACTTACACAATAGAATCTCCTGTTTCCTCCAGCCAACACCCTCCCTGAGGGCTCTGTGCTTCGAAACACAACAGGCATCAGCTGTTGCGTGTGAGCTTGTGTGTGTGTGTGTGTGTGTGTGTGTGTGTGTGTGTGTGTGTGTGTGTGTGTGTGTGTGTGTGTGTGTGTGTGTGTGTGTGTGTGTGTGTGTGCGGGCTAGCGAGTGAGCGAGCTGGCAAAACTGAATTACATTTCTCAGTTCAGACCTTTTATTAATTACAATCATGTTAGAAGTTTAAATGAATTATGTGGAAATGTTTTCCACAATGCACTGACCACAGCGCTCAAAAATGCCTTCTTGTATTCTCTGGGGAACAATTGCTAGTTTGTTGCCTTTTCTCAGTCTTTCTGTTTTCAATTTGCTTTTTTTGAGGTCATATTTGCTAGATGGTGTCATGTTTGGTTGGTGTGGATTATATATAAAAAGTAAAAAAACATTTTTTATTAACTTAAACTATATAAAAAAAAATTGTTAATTGAAATGAAGATAATTATATATATATATATATATATATATATATATATATACACACATATACATATATACATATATATACACAGATACATATATATATACATATATATATATACACAGATACATATATATATACATATATATACACACATACTACATATATATATACATATATACACATATACACATACATACATATATATATGTATGTATGTGTATGTGTGTGTATATATATATATATATATATATATATATATATAAATATCTAAAATTAAATGTATAAAATAAACTTAAAAATATTATAACAATATAAATGTTTTTAAATTAGAAATAACTGAAATAAGTTTATGGTGAAGTAACTAAAACTAAAGTTAAGTAGAAATATTATTAAAAGATAACTAACAAAATGACAAAAGCTCAAAACAATATTACTGAAACTTAAAATAAATTGAAAACAAATATAAAAATAAAAGCTAATTCAAACTACCAATACTATAATAGTATATCACTAAAAACATTATTTATATTATTTACATAATTTTTTATATGTATACAAGTAATACAAACTAAATAACACTGCAAAATACATGCTGTTTTCTGCTTTTGTTTGGTCACCTGATTTATTGTTTTGATGTGCTATAGAATATTTGATTCTATAATAAATTACTGCTTAATATTTCTTAATACTCCAGAGTGTAATGTTTACTATTTAAAAAAATAAAATAATTCTATTATGAGAAACATCACAGTAATAAATGATAACCATTTCAAACAGTAGTACGCAACATCTGGTCATGTGACCTAATCAAATGATGAGCTGCACCAAATGTAGCTGGTCATCTACACTGTAAAAAATGATTTTTTGGTGAAGTAAATACTACTGAAAAAAAACAATGTAATTTACATGAAAAAGTTAGTCCAGGCAAGAATTTAAAAAACTAAGTAAATTCCATATCAGTACTTATTTCAAGCGAGTAGAAATGAAAGCGTAAATATCAACTCAATAAAATTAAGTAAAAATTACTCAACTTTTCTGATACTGGGGTTCCCATCATGCACTGGACCTTGAATAATTAATGAGGTTCATTTTTCACTGTTTTCCAGCTGTATTTACACTGTTTTATCATTGCTTTTGTTGTCAGGATTAGTAACTTGCCATTTTGTGACATTTTGAGTAAATTTTCTGCTCAAAATGACACATTCAAACACAAAAATGATCCATCAAATGTTACCGTCATTGTGTATTGTCTACGAAGTATTGAGGTACTGTATTTGCATTCACATGAGACTTAACATCTGACATGATGTCTTATAAATTACTTAGATAATCTAAGTAAAGCACATACTATAAATGATTGGTATAATTCAATATTATTGTTTGAGTGAAATGTAATGCAAAGGAATATTCAACTAAATCGATATCAATCAACCTTTTACTAGCCAAGTTAAAATTACTTATTATCTTTGTTACTTTCACTTAACTAGGTTAAGTAAAGTTTACTTAATTCCATATTCCAAGTAAATTTAACTTAAAGATTTCTAATTAAAGCTACTAATAAATGTTTAGGTTTTTACTTGGCAAACTTTGTAAATTTACTAGCATTTTCAGAGTGAAAAAAATTAGCAAGCTTTTTTCAAGTAAATCCTACTCCAAATTTTTTACAGTGTAGGCTTCATAATTCGTACAGTATTTGCATACTCTGCACAGTCTCCATACTATAGCGTAGAAATAGTAGTATTGCAGTAAGTAGCTATGCAGCACTAGAAGGGGATGCTGGGAAGTGTAGTCTGCACTAGTGTGCTTTCAGTCTGAGGTGAACGTGATACTCTCTTCAGTGTTTCTGTAATGAATAATTGCTGTCTCCAGCACCACTGCATGCTAACAGAATCCACTGCGGATATGAGGAATGTTTCAGCTGTTGATCTAGATGATTTACATCTAGTTTCATCCAAAAGTTGTTGTGTTTTTAGACACTCTTATTTTCCTTTGTATAGACAGAGTCAGAGGGGGATTATGGGATGGGTGTGGTGCCATGGCAACTGGACACATTTTGACACACCTAATTTTGAGACCACATCGATTATGAATTGTTTTAAAAGCATTACAATCGACCTATGGCAGAACATGAGGAAATAAACTCAACTTCTGAGTAAAATGACTGTGATGGTGTAAAGGTGAAACCCTCTTTCAGTTGTTTTGGTCAACATTTTCGCCACACAGGCTTATCTGTTGACCAGCAGGCCGGGGTTTCTCTGACTGTGCACTTTGCTATCATGGAAGTTGTTTTATTTTATGCCATATGCAGGATAAGAGATTCCAGAGATCCTGCTTGACAGACCATAGCTTGTATTAAGTAAAGTTAAAAAGACTTTTTAACTACAATGTTTAACTACAACACAGCACTTAGTTTGGCTGTAAGTTCTACATAAACTAATGTATGTTATGTTTATTCTAAAGTTATTTCTAATTTCATAATATTAGAAAATTTGTTGTGTTTTATCTTAATTATTTTAGACTAATTAGTATAGATTTTAATTTAAGCCAATTATCAGATATTGGTCAAAACATGAAAATAATTACTGGCTTATCAGGACAATTATTTATTTTTTACCAATATTTTTTTTGGGGTTGGTTATTGGCCATAACATTAAAATCATTAGCAGCTTATTGAATATTTATGCGGATACTTGCATATAAAAAAAATATCAGCTGCAGTGTTTGAGTTTCAAGTTTTCCCTGGTGTCTGCGCACGCAATAAGTGGGCGGGCAATATGCTAATGTTTCGTCATCACAACGAAACGGCTTATGACTCGTTTGAAAAACGATTCATTTAATTTACTCTTACTTTTGAAAGACAATAACATTTTAATTCACTTAGAGCTATGTTACACACTACATGAAAGGTCATTTTCAAAAATCCATAATAGGGGTACTTTAAGTTACGATAGTCTTTTCTTCCCTGTTGTGGTGTATATCCAAATCAATCGGCTTCTCGAACAAGAAACAATTATTTTGTCCATGTTGATTGGTTGGATGGTTGTGGTTTGCTATTGGTGGATCTCATGTGAGTGACAGGTTGCCCCGCCCTCACATCATCAGAGAATAGAGGAGATGCCGCTGCAAGAGGGAGGGGGAAGTCCCTCTTGGGGGGACTAAATGATAAATCATTTATAATTTAAATGTAAACTATGCTTTGTTTCGTCCCTTGTGAAAGAAAGCCTCAAACCGTAATGCTGGCTTTAGTGTGTCTGTTTAATTGCGTACAAAGGTTTAATCATTGTGGCCGAGCTCGTTAGGCTGAAATATGAAATATGAGGGTGGGACAGTGGGAATCGTTCTCTCACACGCTCTCGCAGAAGAATAAAGAATATGAATGGTGCACATTGTTGTTGTTGCTCATGTTTTTGAGGGGGTGGAGGTTTGGGTGAGTGAGTTGGGAATTTAGTTTGAATGAAAACAAAGCATGTGGTTCACTCAAACTGCATTATCCATGAGGGATTAAAGATGGCATCCTGAATCCATCTGAACATCATTTATATGTGTTAGTCTCAGAAGAAGATGGCAGTAACAGTAGATACCAAAGGTGGACAAAGGAAAAATATTACTGAACTTAAAGCAATGTTCTGGTCGCAATGAAATTAAATCCCTATCAATAAAATGTCTTTTCCATACAATGTAAGCAGTATGAATCCAATTCGATTTCAGATTCCAAAACTTAATACAATTCTTAATACAAATACAATTCACATATTCGTGTACACGTGTTTCAAGCAAAACTTCTTTCACTTCATTTTTTTTTATTTCGATAACACATCAGAAGAGCTTTTTAGCAAATATTTAGTAAATATTCAGTATTCTGCAATGAACAGTTTGTAAGATGATAAAACGGGAACATTCATAAGACGTAAAACGTATGTAAATATATGCATGGCAATGTGCATGACCATAGAAGTACCATAAAAGCCCCCAAAGTTTTAGAAAAATGGTCCATATGACCATAAGGCTTATAAAGGCATACGATAGCATTGTCAATAAGGCTGCAACCATGTCTTGAACAAGGGGCAATTTTTGGTATTAGAAAATAAATAAGAACAGTAAAAGAACTATAATGTATTGTAAAGTAATCAATTTGAGCTATTTGCAAATAACATTTTAATTTTAAAATATATAGACATCTTAATCACATGCCTAAAGTGTCGAGAATGTTTGTTGTCTAGTGACTTGTTGTGAATTACATGAATTACATAAATTATAGCCTAATATCTTTAATTCAGAGTGCTAAAATTTGACAAAAGTAAAGTTTGCATCACTAGATATTATTGTCATTTAACATTTCTATCAGAAAACAGTTGTCAGATATTAAATATTTTTCTCAGCCTGCTCTTTCACTGTTAAAAAAGAAGTGTCGCTCTGAAATTCATGATCGTCTTCTGTGAACAGTAAAGCCTTTTCCTTGATTTGATAGGTCATCTCAATCATTTTGACAGGCAGACCAGCCTAAAAATGTTACTTTAAAAACTTCAATGGAGTGCATCAAAACAGCATCGAGAATATCAAAAACCTGAGGGACAATTTATTCATTTCTAATTATTGGGGGGACCTGTCCGTCCCTCTCAGGGCCCTATCATACACTCGGTGCAATGCAGCGCCGGGCGCGACGCAAGTGTTCTCTGCTAGTTTCAGCCTGACGCAGTTATTATTTTCACGTCCTGCGCCACGTTGTTTAAATAGCAAATGCATTTGCGCCTATCTGTTTGCCCATGGGTGTGCTGGTCTGAAAAGCGGAAAAACTGAACGCTCCTCTAGCAAGGAAACGGATCTGCTCGTGCGCAGAGCGCAACTGGCTTTTAAAGGGAATGGGAAATTACACTCTGATTGGTTTATTGCACTTTATGCCCAAAACACTAACACACCCATTTTTCCTGTTCACCTCTAGTCCCTTTTTAATGCTAGTAGTGAGTGTACTTTCTGTTGAAGTTAGAACCTGAAAGACCTTTTTTTAGTTAACTTGGTTAGCTAAAGGCTATCATACAATCAGTTTTTTTGTGTATCAATGTACATGTCTAATATGTACACTTATTGTTACCTCCCATAAGAGTGTGTGCTGGATGTGTTTACTTTACCCCATGAAGGCTTGACTTGGATGTGAGTGTCAGTTATTTGCCTAATCTTGCTGAACATTTAGATGATAAGAGACTAGTTGTGGTGGAGTGCCATTGCTTACTTCTGTATGACTCTGACAGATAAGATGAAATACAGGGACATGCCTTACTCTCATACTGCAACACAGCTCCGGCCCAGGGTACGACAATAGACACAAGTTCATACATTAAACTTCCAGATGCTTCTTCAGAGTCATTGCCCGAAACAGGAAGCAGCTCAGACACAGTGTCCTATCAGTCATTGGCCTAAGAGGGAATTACTTATACATTTATTTGCAACTTTCCCATCTTCCATGTTTCTTTTTTTTTTTTTAATGGTACAATTACATTTTCTTTGAGAATGTTTTTATATGCACTACCGTTCAAAGCTTTGGGGTCAAAGTATCTTGCTCACCAAGTCTGCATTGATTTTATTTTACAGTAAAATTATATAATATAGGCGCCTTTCAAGGACACTTTACAAGCAAATGAACACATAAAACATAAAATAACAGAAGACCATCGGTTTGGCCTAAAAACACAAAAGCCCTCAATGCAAGCTTAAAAACATAACAAACGAAAAAATTACATTGACACGGAAGGCCTGTCTAAAATATGCTGTTTGACTTGAGACTTAAAACAATTTTGGAAATCCTGCGGAAGATGAGGGGCAGCATTGCTGAAAGCTTGAGATTACATGGTGCTAACATAGCGGCGGCCTAGATCCGGGCCACATCTGGTACATGTGGATTCAGCGCGTACCAGATGTGGCCCGGATCTGTCATACGCATGCGTGGAAGAACTTAAGTGAATGCAGAAGATGATCTAAGAGTGTGGGTGGGAGTGGTAAGAAATAAAAAGGAGCCAAGTTGTGAAGTGCCTGATAAGTATAAAGCAAAATCTTAAATTCACTATGTTGTTTAACAGGAGCCAGTGCAGTTGTTGGATCACAGGAGAAATGTGTTCTATGGAAGGCGTTCTGGAATATTATTATGAAGTTTGTGTAAAAGCTTGAGAGAAAGACCATAAAGAAGAGCATTACAGTAAGCAAGACGTAATGTGACTGGGTGCAGCCACGTTGAGAGGGCTGGACAAAGACGGTTAATGCTACGTATATGGGCTTGAATTTCGGTGTAGGATTGCGCGAATTGCACATCATTTTACTCATTCCTGCAGATTTTGTGATCACACCCAAAGTGCGCACACATGAAGCCGTCTCTAAATACTAAATTGAGTTATTTTTCACTGCTTATTGCGCTTTAACAGTCAAATACACACAAAATAATGTAAAAATGCCGTTCTTGGTAAGGATTCATGTAAACACAGTCAGTCGTTTTAAGTTAAAGTGATAGTTCACCCAAAGATTTAAATTAGCCCATTATTTACTTTTTTACCATTGTGTATATGACATTATTCTTTCAGACGAATACAATCGGAGTTATATTAAAAAAAATGTCCCGGCTCTTCCAAGCTTTATAATGGCAGTGAATGGCTGTTTCTGATTTGAAGTCCATAAAAGTGCATCCACCCATGACAAAAGTGCTCCACACGGCTCTGGGGGGTTAATAAAGGCCTTCTGAAGCGATGCGTTGGAAAAATATCCATATTTTTATATATCCAAAATATCCATATTTAGTTTTTAAAAAAATCCATATTTAAAACTTTATAAAGTAATATAACTAGCTTACAACAGAATGAATGTACAGTATTAGGCAGTGTGTCGATTTATGGGTCAATAAAAAATAACATTCTACAATAAAGGAAATGAAAATCTAGTTTAAAGTGCCACATTTTTAGAATTTAGAACATGTTAGTTTTGAAAAACGTTTATACCATTTTCAATAAATGTCACAATGTCATGTGGTGTAAAGCAGAAAGTATATGTCTTTTTTTACTTTTTGCAAATGAGGGTACTCTCTAACCTCTTCGCACAATCTCTCGTCTATGTAGGCCTCCGTTGTTGCTGTAGCTTGCATGCGTTCACTGTGATATAATGAACTGTTTTATGGTTTTCATGCATGCATCACTTGACTTAGATTTGGCTAACAAATATATTTTAATTCAGAAATATATATTTTTTATTATATAGGTATATTCTGTATGTACTAATCGCATTTTTTGAATAAATCAATAGATCCAGACACAAATTGAGCATCATGTCACTGGCCCTTATGTTCCCAGATCATGGCCTCATGCACTCCAGCAAATAAAATTTCAGATGAATTCATGATGCATGTATTTTGTATCATGACCGAATAGCAGTAGACTTGGTTAAGACTGTTGGTTTGAACACGTTTCTCGATTGAGAATAACTTATTATGTTGTTATCTGTGACACTGATACTCTGATGAAAACAGCGAGCCATTGCCAGTTAGCAAACTGCATTTCCATTCAATGCTTGTTCCATACAAATATTCTCAGCATTGCACATTTGCTTCATTTTACAGCTTTTTTCTGTCCAAGAACTGCCCACTGAAACAGGAAGAGACCATCTGACCAGCATGTACAGTGACCAGCCACAATTTGTTTTCTCATTTATGTGCAATTTAGGTAAATCTGAAATGGATGAATCCACAATACTATCCCTTTAAAAGTGCAGGTACAAACCTGCCAATCAGATCGGAGCTTGATATTTTGGCAAGTGCTTGATATTTTTGTTTGCAATAATCATCAGTTGGTCACTGAATAGACTGTGGGCTGCTACTAGTTCATATCCAGCTTGACAATGGGCTCTTATGACGTGAGTCTTTGGAAGGACGTTGTGGAATTTGGACTAGAGTCGCTGAATCAAAGTAAAAGTCGTGACGGCTTGTGGACAGCTTGCCATCCTCACGCCCTTATTAGAAGATCAGTTTAGCAGTTTTTAGGAAAAATTGGGTTTCTCAGTATCCCTCGGCCAGCTTTGAAGGTTGAATTACTGCAGCAGAAGGTCTCGAAGGCATTAGCTCAGTGTTAAATATTCTCGCTGCTCGACTGCTAATGCCACAGAGGTAGCACATAGTCACTAACCTCTCATGTGTGTAGAAGATCACAGTTCATGTGGACATTGACAATAGCTCGGTTAAAACCCGGTCTGTTGCCTTACATCACTACACTGTTAAAGAGGCATTGTTGAGAAAACCTTACAAATTTGACCAAACCTGATGTATTCAGATTAACATCACTATTATTATCTTATGAATTGACCTACATTTTGTTTGGTCAATCACAATCACAAACAAGGCACAATCACCTTACAAAGCAAAGATGTCTGACTGGGATACAGTTCTAGAATCTTGTACATATACGTCAACACTATCAGTGTTGGGGGTAAAGCATTACGAGTAACGTGGGTTATGTAATCAGATTACTTTTTTTCAAGGAACTAGTAAGGTAACACGTTACTTTTAATTTACAACAAAATATCTGAGTTACTTTTTCAAATAAGTAACACAAGTTATTTTGTTTTCCCATTCATTGACTGACAGCTCTCCTGTCCTGTTCACAATCATAAGTGCAGAGGCATTGTGTGTGAACATGACGGTTATTGTAGTTCTAGACTAAATGTGAGCATTCACTTCTCACTTGCTCAAAAAGAGATTCAGTATTCCTCGAAATGAATACAAAATTCAAACTTAGAATAGTACACAAACTATGTACTATGTAAAGAAGTACATTATTAGATTTAGTAATCTAATAATTACTATTATGATTTTTAATCCCCCCCCCCCGCTTTTCAATTATGCCGAAAACGCTTTTCAATTATGCCCTTCCAGACTCTCCTTGTTCTTCTGTGATCCAGAATGTTCAGCTGAAAAGTTTGTTAGAGATGCGCCCTCTACTATACATGAATTTGCACTTGTGTGAAAGGGCCTTTGCATTTGCCAAAAATAGAACTTTTGTTTTGTTTTCTTTTTAAAAAAACAAAACAGCAAGCCCAGCCCAGGTGAGGAAAAAAAGTCATGGAAAAGACACATAACACATTCATTTCCATAAAAATGAACTAAGTAAAGCAATTTGTTTCTTTTTAGGGACTAACATATTACTTTAAAAAGTAACTTTCCTAACCTGAACACTATCATCTTAAAGCAATATATACTATATATATCAAACCTCGGCTACCTGATTGTTTATATTGTAACTGTTTTATTGCACAGCTCAACAGTATATTTATTATATCCAACTTTATTTGCATACATACAGTACATTCACATTTATATATAGCAAATCTCTACTGCCTGATTTTATATTTTTATATTTGCAAAATGTAGTAATATTGCCCTATTCTTAATCTAAAATTGGATATAAATGTATGTAGTTTTATGTAGTGTCAAGTAATTCACTTTACTTAGTAGTTGTGACACCAAAGGTCCCGCAAAATGGAAAATGTAGTTGCTTTTTTTACTCATTATAGCAAGTATTAGTAAGCAGATGTCGACCAATTTATCTTTTTTGATGATGCTGTATGTAAATTGATCTAACGCTCGTTCAAAGTTCGATACATCATTTAAGAACAGTACAGCTATGTTCCTTTTTTAGATGCCATCTGTCTTTTAAGGTTGTCATCATGGAACATGTTTCCATCACTTTCCCACCATTCTCTCGCTATCTATTTCCGTCCCTCACACTTCATTCTCATAAGTCCCATCCAGATATTCAGGGCTACAGTTTTCTGCACGAGGGAACATACTCATTGAATAAGTCCAGTTGTTTCCACAGGTTTCATTGCAGAAGCGAGGCGTATAGTCCCACCCCACCCCCTTTAGTGGCATCACAGAGACTGGACATAATCTCCAATGATCATAATGGCTTTATGTAATATCTGGAGCAGCCACAGGTAGATAAACACAGACCAGCACAAAAGAGGATGAATGGGCCTACAAACATAAATGATACGAAAAAATCACAAATACCTGGAAGTGGTGAATTGACAAATGAACAGAAGACACACACTAAGCAAAATCATACTTTTAAACACCTTATTTGTATGGGATCTGCCCGGTTTGTGTCTTGAAATTGCTTAACAGAAAAAATACAACCCTCAAGTCAGCATGAAATGGAAGTTATGATAATCTTTTCTTCCCTATTGTGATGTGCATCCGCATGAAACTGCTTCTCGAACAAGGAAAAATGTGGGGCGAGACTTGATTTTGTCCATGGAAAAATGTATTGGATGGTTGTGGTTTGCTATTGGTGGATCTCATGTGAGTGACAGGTTGTCCCGCCCTCACGCCACTAAACACGTCATCAGAGAAGAGAAGTTATTTTGAGGAAAGAGGGCACGTGAATTTAACAAAAAACTAGATGTACCGCATGGCGGTACAAAATATGACCGCCGCTCAGGCCTGCACTGGCTTTCCACAAAAATAAATGACGTGGAGCAATTTGGCTGTATTGCGTGTTTATATATACCTAAAAAAAGTAGTAGTATGTGCATGTCTGTCTGTGTGTGTGTGTATGTGTGTGTGTTTGTGTATGTGTGTGTCTGTGTGTGTGTGTGTGTGTCTGTGCGTGTATGTATGCGTGCATACATGTGTGTGCGCGTGTGTGTTTGTGTGTGTGTGTCTGTGCATGTGGATTTGTATGGGTGTGTGTCTGTGCGTGTGGATGTCAGTGTGTGTGCATGCTTGCGTTTGTTTGTATTCCTGCATGTGTGTGTGTGACAGTATCATCCTAAACCAGCAACCCTTCGCTCAACACCACCATCTACAGGCCGATGAGTGTACAGTCACTAAATGTGCACATAAATGAATTTATTTTATACCCCCCCATGGATGAAATTCTACGAAACTTAGCAGAGGATACCCCCAGAGGATGTCAAGTTAAAGCTGCCGTCGGCAAGTCTGGCAGATTGGGTCGATTAGCCAAAATTTTGAATGTTTACAACTCTCATGCCCCTCCCCACTACCAGCGAGCACCCTCCCATCGAGGTCGTGCTCGTCAGTGCGTCACTGTGCGTGTGTACCTGATTTTCTGTGAACGCGTCCTCTTCAGCATCTATCAACACCATGGACTCGGAGGTAGGCTGCCCTGGCTAATCTATCCATAGATAGCAATAACCGAGGAATTGGAAGCTTGTTAGTAGATTTTCTCTCCGCCATCACGCTTCATGCAATCTCCAGGCGAACTTCAGGCGTGGCGTGTGCATGTGATATTAACGTGCGCGAGTGAGGGGGGATCTGTGGCGTGTGCACGACCTGTGATTGACAGTCAGATCTCACACCCCCCTGCGCTGATTGGACCTGATGAAGCGGGAGCGCTGGATTTTTGCAAAACAAATAACACGCTCCAGGTGGAGTTAGAAGCTCGGGTTTTTTTCTAAAACCACCTTATTTATGTTGTTCTGTCGGATTATAGTGTCGATTACACTGAATATGATAAAAAAAATGTTGCCGACGGCAGCTTTAATCATACACATGAAATATGGTGCAGTTCTGAACATCTCAACTGAAGATAGGGGCGATTAAAGCAGAATAATATTGCATTTTCATTTTTTATGGGAGGGGCGCAAATCACAAATGAGTGATTATGGGCTAGGTTGATGTGGGCCCTTAAGACCAACATACCATAAAAATTTCTTCATCCTCGGTGCCACGGTTCAGGTAGTTTTTTAGGAAAAACTGAATTTTTTGGGTTTGGGGCGGCCCAGCGCGGGGGGGGGAGTGGCCCCCGGGGACCAAACGGAATTTTTCCGTAAAAGTCTAGTGGGGCTACATGCCCACCAAATTTCATGTTCCCCGGTGTTTCGGTGTCCCTGGTATCGTTGACGAAAAATTCAGTAGATGACGAAAAAAAAAACGAAAAAAAACCTTTGACAATCCCTATATGACCGCTTTCGCTAGCTATGCTAGCGGCGGTCATAATTATGTGCATGGATAAATCAGTTTTAATAAACTGCAATATTCCATAATAAATTAAGAATAGTCCATTTGATTTGCATGGTGACTTTAAAGGTGTCCTATTATGCTTTTTCACTTTTTCAACTGTAGTTAGTGTGTGATGTTGATGTTTGAGCATAAATAAAGATCTGCAAGTTTACAAAGCTCAAAGTCCACTCTAAAGGGAGGTATTTTATTTAACAGAATCCACTTTCCAAGAACTACAACAAACGACTTGTTTGGACTACAACACGATTTTTCTGGATCTTATGAATTCACAATGTTACTCATTTAAATAATCCCCGCCCACGGAATACACACAAAAAAAGGGAATGAGGCTTGGCTGAGCTGTATTAGAGAAGACAGTGTTGTCACTATGTCAAAGAGACACTGTTTTTCCCACAACGTTTCCAAAACTTATTTGTTTGACTTTCCTAAAGCTGACGAGAGTGGTTAAAATAGATTTTACACTGTTTCTGAACAGTATTACCCTAATGTTTATCTGTGCACTGTACATTTTATGGAGAACAGCTTCCAGACCAGAACCACAATGCAGAAGCACAAAAGCTTTTCCTGAAATGAAGCAGTTCCCACTTTGTCGGGACAATCTGTTGTCTATAGATCACAACTTACAAGTATGTATTATTATTTGTAGTTGTTTTCTATGAACAGTTCCAATTATAAGTTTTATGTAGCTGCTATGATATAAACAAAGGTCAAAGCTTTACCTCCGCTTGTCTGCTAACTAACATTACAGTATTGATGTAGTGTTTACTGTAGCTTTTGTAAGCTCTTGCTTTTGTACGACTGTTCACCGCCCCTTAGGAAAATTAGCCATGGTTTTGTGATGGATTACTGTTTGTATTACCATAGTTTTTTTTATTAAATGGTGTATAACATCGTATCTAAAATGTATAAAAAAAACTTTAAAAAACATACCACTCTGAAACATCCTGTGAAATCCATGCTTGCAAAGTCTGTGCTTGAAATCCGTTCTACATGATCCTCTTGTTCGTTAACATTGTCAGGGTCTGAATCAAACCAAATCGGGCTTGAATTGGTTTGAAATTGACGCCATTGTTAATATTTACATCTGAGCTGAACTCGCAATTATGGACATTTCCTGAACACACACTAAACGGTGCAAATCACGACACACTGAGGCAGCTAACCAATCACAGCACATTTCGTATTTCAGAAAGAGGCGCTTTATCGAAACAGGAGCTAACGACATGTTCAAGCCAGGTAGGGGAAAGAGCTGCTGTAATAATGTAAAATATATGAAAAATAATGCATTTTCTGAACAATCAAGCATGACAGCATATTCTATTACACCCCAAAAACCAAATCAAGACTTCATAAAAGAGCATAATAGGACCCCTTTAAAGGAACAGTCTGGGATAAATACAATTTAAAGCAATAGTTCTGCCATTTTCATCTCTGAAATTGATTTGAGATAGGAACTGTCAAACTCAAAAAAAAGAAGAAAAAGCACCTTAAAATTGACAGCTCAAATAAGAAACCTTGTACTAAACAATATAAGCTGCACATTTTTGCTTTTGTTGCGTTGGCCCATATACTTCCATTGTAAGAGCTCAACTGTAAACTGTTTTTTTAAAGCTCTTATATTACATTCCTTGGTAACCGTCATCATGCCGCAGATGCTCTTCATATTACGCCCGGATTCCTTAAATGTTTTTTGTCCTGAGTAATATAAAGACTGCAGTGGACATTCAGACTTAGCTGGAATCATATTTTGACCAGTTTGTTGACTTTTACTAGAAAAATTTGGCAGACACATGAAGGATCTCTAGACATTGGCTTTTAAGGAAAGAGATGTTCTCAGTGTCAGCGAATATGTCACTTTGAAGCCAGTGTGTGAGAACATGCTGTGAGGGAGTCAGGAAAATTTATTCATTTGATGATTTGTGAGTGAAAGGCAAAGAAAAAGAGACGAAGGAGAAGATTGACAGAGCGTAAAGGGGTGAAGGTGTCTCTCTCTCTGTGTTCCAGCGCTTGTGATGGTTATTGCGTGTAAATCTTTAGCGTGAAGGAGAGAGGTGTCAAGTTGCGCAAACAGAACGGCCAAATGTGTGTGTGTGTGTAAACCCACTGACCTCGCCCTCTGGTGAAGAGCGAGCAATTAGGACCTGCCTGTGATACACACACACACACACACACACACCGATCATAACCATTTCTTGAGTGCTAGCAAATGAGAATGTTTTGCATGCTATGTCATTTTGCATGTCAAACAAACATATGATTAGATTAGAGCTGCTAATCGGTTTTAAAATGTAATCAAATTAAATAAGATCTGCTGATTATGAAGATAATAGAATATAGATCATTACTAATTATAATTGTTATATTTTGTATCATTTATTATTATTCAGATAATAATTGTGGTGAGAAGTATTTTTTTATTTTATATTGGCTTTAGAAGTCAATATAGAGATGCACTAGTATTTAAATTCTTTAATAAAATAATACAATTGAAAAATAAATCAATAAAGAAATTAATTTTCTGTTCTGATTGATAAAATATAAATAGACAATATTAAAATACTGTACTATTTTACAGAATAAATAAACATAATTGAATTTTGGTAATGAACATGAATTTATTATGATATTATAATGTACATTATGAGAAATGGATGTTCATTTGAGACTTGCTAAAGATTACATTTAGCAGTGCTATAAAATTATTAGTGTTTTTAAAGATCAACAGTAAGTGAGTGCTTGATGACAGCAAAGGAATCTAAATATATACATATACATATTAGTTTTTTATATCAATAAACATGTCTAAAATTCACAATTGAGTCTGTCTGAGGTAGACTTTGAGGTGAATGTGTCGTGTCTTGAAATACATATACACTGATGAGCCAAATCATTATGACCAGTCACAGGAATATAGTTGATCATCTCCTCAACACGACCACATATTAAGGTCTGGGTAGATTAGATGGTAAGCAAACAATTAGTTCTCGTAATCAACGGATGCAGGAGAAATGGGCAGGAATAAAGATCTGAGCGACATTGACAAAGAGCCAAATTGTTATGGAAAGCCGACCGTGTCAGAGTGTCTTGTGTGTTTCTCCTGGTCAGCAGTGGTGAGAATTTACCAACAGTGATCCTGAGGAGAGACAAACCAGTGACAGGGTGTTGGGAACCCACGGCTCATTGATGCACGAGGGACAGGAAGGCTATCCCGTCTGGTCGGAGCCAACAGAAGGGTTGGTTGATGGTCATGGGAGGAATGTGTCACAACACTCAGTGTGTCACACTCTGCTGCGTAACCGCAGACCTATCAGAGTGCCAATCATGACCCCTGTCCACCGCCGAAAAGCCTACAATGGGCACGCAGGCGTCAGAACTGGACCTTGGAGCAGTGGAAGAAGCTCCCCTGGTCCGATCAATCCCATTTCCTTTTACATCTCGTGGACGGCCATGTATGTGTGTGCCGTTTACCTGGGGAAGTGATGGCACCGGGATGGGAGAGTGTGATGCTCTGGACAATGTTCTGCTGGGAAACCCTGGGTTCAGCCATTCATGTGGATGTCAGTTTGACACATGCCACCTACCTACACATTGTTGCAGACCAGGTACACTCCTTCATTACAATGGTGTTCCCTGGTGGAAGTGGCCTCTTTCGGGCAGGATAACGCGTCCTGACACACTGCACACATTGTTCAGCGAGGAACATTATGAAGAGTTCAAGGCGAATGTGTCAGGTCTTGCTGTTCTTGGCAAATTGCACCTAATTTAAGATCCCTTATCAAATTAAAAGTAGTTAAAATGCTTTAAAAATGTATCCCAACCCTTTATTCTTTGTGTCCCAATTTATTTAAGTACAAGAATATATTTAATGTGGACGGCAAAAATATTCTTTACATTTAGGTGTTATTTCAAGGTTGAATTGCTATGTACGGGTCAGAGGGCATGATTAAAAGTACATTTTTAAACAATTCTACTAATTGAACACATCAAACTGACAGCTTTAACTTGGATATAACACTATTGTTGATGTCTATTGTTGAAGCTCTAAAAGCGTCCATTTGCATGTGCACACTGACTCACACATGCACACACACAAACCAGGCCTGGTTTTGCTTGAACAGAAACTCTAATGTAAACAGAGCTCACAGCCATCTGCCTAATGTCAGTGTGGCCCACACACACACACACACACACACACACACTGCTCTACAGCATTGCCTCTTGCCTGTCCTTTTGGTTTTCTCATTTCGTATGCTGTGTGCCGGAGCAAACCATTGTTTGTCAAATCTATTGTTTTATCCTATGTATAGCAGCATATAGTACAACATGTTCTCTGATATCACTTCAGATAAATCCTCTGTAGTTTTCAAAACAGCACAGATATAAACAATCCAGTCAGTTATAAGAGGTTATTAGATTAAAATGGCTGCTATAAACCTGCCTGTTTGACACAGAAAAGTGGCACTGAGAAATTATTTCAGTTTATGGCTTACTCTTTGTATCAAATGGTCACGCTTGGTCAGTGTATTGATTGGTGGATTACAGTGGAAGAAGTGTTATCGACTGATTGCTGTTCCACCATTAACAGCGCTTAATTTAGTGTCGATTGACCTCTGACTGTGTTCATGCTCCAGAAATACAGAGAGAAGGCTCGTTCACACCAAGAGCGATAACTATAAAGAAAACTACAATTGTGATAAAATGTCTTTCTCACTGAATTGGTTCAAAACACTGATTCACTCAATTTTCAATTGAGGTCCTTTTATTTGCTTTTATTTTTATGAAATCTCTTGTATTTTTTAATTGTTCTCATATTTTAGTTCTTAAAAAAATATATACAGTGCTAAATAATGCTTTTTATTACCTTTTTTTTGGGGGGTCAGTAAGATTTTTTTTTAGAAATAGAAATGAATAGCCTAGTTATATTCAGCAAGGATGCATTCAATTGTGCAATTTTTCATTGTTACACAAGATTAATCAAAGTCAAATCTATTAATAAAAGAATAAATGTCTAAATTTCAACAACAAAATATGAAGCAGCACAACTGTTTTCAACATTGATAATAATAAGAAATGTTTCTTGAACATCAAATCATGCAGCATAGATATTATATATATATGTGCGTTTTGTTGTTGTTGTTGTTGATTCTTGTCTTTAACAGTTAAACATAAAATCTACTCACCAACAATGGTGGTTAAGTCAAAATAATTGTTCCTCCAAAAAAAAAATGAGTTTCAGAGAAGTATTTATATATTCAGATTTTTTAAAAGTAAAATATTGTTACATTGCTTAAGAAATAACAAGATAAAAATTGTTTTAAATATTTATTTTTTTTTATTGGCCAGAATTACTGAAAATAAAATATCTGAATTGTATGGAATCTACTCCGGCAACATCAATGTTACTTTTTCACTATTTTAGTTAAACAGTATTTTCTCAATGAAATGTTTTAATGACTCATTTTCCCACAGCCACGTAATGTGTCCTCTGGTGTGACACGGAAGTAACTATTTAGCATATATTGATAGTCCGACAAGTGGTTCATGGTGATTCTGCAGTGCTTTCAGCAGAGTGTAATGGTGTGAACCATGTGACCTGGAGTAACCCCCATAATTCTCCCATTACCCTCTCCCTTCATTTACCCAAAGGAAGTAACAGTGTTGGCTTTGCTTCAGGCTCCATTTTTAGCTCCGTTCTGGCTCCCTTAGTGTAAACTTCTCTACAGGAAGAAGCCTCTGGGTCAGAGGTTGGCTTTTTTTCCCATACTACAGTTGAGTAAAGCCCCCGAGGACGACAGATGTCCCGGGATTCCAGAGTGCTGAGCTAAAGCTGGTTTGGTTGAAAGGTTCAACTGATCACTAGAGAGACATTGAATGTCTTTTTTCCCCCTCTTTTTCTCCCCTCAGCTGAGTGCAAACGTGCTGATCTTCCTGTGCACCAACATCATTGGGATCTGCACCCACTACCCAGCAGAGGTCTCTCAGAGACAAGCCTTTCAGGAGACGCGAGGCTACATCCAGGCCCGACTGCACCTGCAAAGAGAAAACCAGCAGCAGGTCAGTTCTCACAACAGGCTCTTAGTGCCTAACAATCAGTCAGTTCAACTTCAGTGTGGAGGTCATGACCTATTGGCTGGCACAGTTCAAAAGCATTCACTACCGTTTAAAAGTTCACTACCGCAAAAGATGACGTATATCTGAGTGAAATGGCTTCTGGAATAGGGATGTTCAGTTCTTGAACGAATCGTTCTTTTGAGCCGGTTCACGAATCGAACTGAATCTAACTTTAGTTCCGGGTTGATTACGCAAGACACACATCCGAATGAGCTGGTTCAACCAGCTGTCGGAGTTTGCCGAGGATCACCGAGGTGATGATACTATGCAAGCCTGAGGCATGTACTGGAAATATGCTTATTATGAGTACTTTTATTAAATAACATTTGATTAAAACCTGCAAGAACCTTTCCGTCGAGAGTAAATTTTACTGTAGTTTATTGTGCTGGCAATATTTTAAGTTGTTAAACAAAATCAGGACGTTTCAAGAAGTTTAATTCTTTCTATATACTTTAGAGATGTAGAACATATCCGCGTTTTTGCATCAATGTCTGTAATGTGTGCTGTAGACGCGGAAACCTTTAGCAATCTTATTCAAGGCTACTCAATATTTGTCAGTCATATCCGACATAAATGATCCGTGAATGAAACTGTGAGCAAATCACCATTAACTTAAGTAAATGAAAGGCGATAATCAACCATTTGCGTTCACACAAATTACTTTTTATTTGAATGTTTCAATATGCATGGACACAAATTACTTTATTTGAATGCTTCATTGATATAAAATGACACTGGGTTGTAAGAAAATAAATGCGTACTGACGTCATTGCGTGATGATGCAAGGAACCGATGTATCGGGTTTTTTTTTTAATTAAAAAAAAAATAATGTGCATGGATAAAACCTTAATAAGCATGGCAATATTCTGTAAAAAAATTGTCCATTTTGATTTCATAGGGGCTTTACAATTTCTAGGCTCTTTCCTCAAGCCTATCTGTCTTAATATGGATATTTTTTATGTAAGTCTCCCTTTTTAAAAATATATACTTTAATCAAAAATACAGTAAAAACAGTAATAGTATAAAATATTATTACAATTTAAATGAACTGTTTTTTTATTATTATATTGTTTAAAATGTAATTTATCCTGTGATCAAAGCTGAATTTTCAGCATCATTGATTCTTCAGAAATTATTCTAATATGATGATTTGATAATCAAGAAACATTTATAATAAAAGGCTGTTACCGTTATCGTCTCTGTGTAAACTACAAAAAGGCAAATTTATGAAAATGATGACGTCATGCGAATGCGTATTATGTGTTCAGTCTATAGACGCGTAGTGCTTCTTTACAAAGTGACATCGCCAACTACTGGCCTGGCATTAATACTGCGTTTTCACTCGTTTTCACGGATCCATGTGAACGGGGATCATTTTGTCAATGTTGTCGTCAGTACGCGAAAAATGCAAAGGAGAAAACGTTTTCGTTTTTAGTACATCGTTGTCGTGTAAATGTACCCTGAATCTGTTGAAAGTTCTACTCATTTATTACTTCTACCCTGTTAATTGCCCTTATATTCTACTTCTAACAGAGATAGAATAATAAAAGTCTAAACACTGTAGTCAGTGGACAAGCCACCAGTATGTACTGTGTAACATGTAAAGATCTACTTCATAAGGAAAGGATGGTTGAACTGCACATTAATCTATCATTCTTTCTCTTTCACACACACACACACACATTCCCTCTCTTCTCTCCTCTCTACAATTTTCAGGAACGCCTGTTGCTGTCTGTTTTGCCAAGGCATGTCGCCATGGAAATGAAGGCTGACATCAATGCAAAAAAAGAAGACATGATGTTTCACAAGATCTACATCCAGAAACACGACAATGTCAGGTGAGCATTTCTGTCATGTCAAACTGTGCCACATTAACTATCAATGGATTTGATCTGAATGTGAAAGCAAAGCATGCTAGTATTTTAACATGGCCTCATGGCCTTAATTACATCAGCACAAAAGAAAAACTATTTCAGTGGTGGAGAAACTCAGTTTCATTTGGAATTATGAAAAGGATAACATTCATTCAGTGAATGACCACAAAGACAGTTTTTTTTATTTAGAAAGAAATAGGCTCAGTTTTGTTTTCTGTAAACATGCAGATCCTTTGACTATTAGCATTTAGCTAAGGTAGTTCATATGTTGTTTATCATCTCCTGTTAGCCATTTCTCCCTTTCTTTGTTTATCGTCACTCAATTCCATTCATCTCTCCTATCTCTTTTACTCTTTTCTCCTTTCCTTCAGCTCTGGGAGCTGGTAATAGGGAGCAATGGGGCTTTTATTTTGAAAGGTGGTCAGCTAATTACGGTGAAAGAGAGAATAGTTAATTACCAGTCACTAAGCTAGCGCTAACCCCAGAAGATACTGAAATGAAGCCGCGATTCAATTAAAGTGCTCCACAGCGTCTGCCACTACACAGAGTGAATTTCCCCTCAGCTCAAGGGATTCACACACACACATGTACTTCTCTACCTAGTTGTTTAAAAAGATGATGTTATCGACCCATGTACATTCAAACATTAAAATTAAAGCTTTTTTTATTCTCTATCTTATTTCATTGTTTGATTGGCATGACTGTTTGCCGATCAATATTACCAAAGCATTTAATCAATACAGGAACATTGTTATGAATGTTATGTTAAGAAAAAAGCAACAATGCATAGTTTAAATCTCTCTCTCTCTCTCTCTCTCTCTCTCTCTCTCTCTCTCTCTCTCTCTCTCTCTCTCTGTATGTCAGTATTCTGTTTGCAGACATTGAGGGTTTCACTAGTCTGGCGTCGCAGTGCACGGCTCAGGAGCTGGTCATGACTTTAAACGAGCTGTTTGCCCGCTTTGACAAGCTGGCCTCGGTGAGCACGACTACTAACACATAATCTAAAGATGTTTTTAACTGGATCATTCATTGTTGCAGAATTATACGTTTATTATGGTGACAAGATGAAGTCTACAGTATATTTAATAAAATGTTGAGACTGCAAGATATTAGTTCTACATTATATTTACAGTTTTCATTTGAATGTTAATCTATGTTTGAATTGTAAAAAAAATATACAATACACTACCGTTCAAAAGTTTGGGGTCAGTAAGATTTCTTTTAGACGTTTATATAAAACATTTCTGTTTCAGGAACTATCTATCCGTCAAAGAATCCTGAAATGATAATGTGTCACAGTTTCCTCAAAAATATGAATCAGCAAAACTGTTTTCAACATTGATAATAATCAGAAATGTTTCTTGAGCAGCAAATCATCATATTAGATTGATTTCTGAAGGATAATGTGACACTGAAGACTGGAGTAATGATGCTGAAAATTATCACATCACAGAAATAAATTACATTTTATACTATATTACAATAGTTAGTTGAATTTTAACAATATTTCACAATATTACTATATTACTGCTTTTGCTGCATTTTTTATCAAATGAATGGAGCCTTGGTGAGCATAAGAGACTTCTTACAAAAAACGTTAATTTTTAAACGGTAGTGTGTACGTCTAACTATAAAGGCAAAAAAAGACAAAAACTACAGTATGACTAAAGCAAAATAATTAAAACGCTGTTTAATTATAAAGGTCAGTAAGCGGATGATGCATGAAATGTCTATGCATGAAAAACTTGTTTCTGTTTCTGGTGAAAATGCCTGACTAACATTATAAGTGGGAAAAATGTGTAATGTTGCAGTCAGTGGTGTTTTTTTTTTGTGGATCTGCCAGGGGTTAACCAATGTTTGAACAAATGTGGGCGAACCCCTGTGAACCACTGGTGAATGTGACACATGGTCCCTCAGGGTTGTGAGTCTGAGCTCCAGGCTGTGGGAATGATGCTTCCCAGTGGGCATTCTCAGCACGGGCTCCGCCACAGCGCACAAGGGGTTTTGAAAGCCCAGCATGGTGCATAAAAACAGACTCTGTGTCCTTCAGTTGAGCTGAGGTTGGAGCCCTGGTGGGTGCTAGACACAATGTTAGAAGGACAGCAGCATTTCTAATGTAGTGTTCATCCAACCTGAGTCACTTGAGCAGCCTGGCCTTGCTCCTTTTTCTTTATGAGTCATTGAATTGTTCACTCAAATGATTTGTTCAAAAACTCTTATTCATTCCGGAGCAACAAACACTACTGTGTTGCTCTGCTTGAACTTCACTTATTTATTACCTGTTTCTCGCTGTAACACTTGTGACGCATTTGGCCTTCGAATGCAGCCTTTGAAGGATGCAGTGTATGAATTGGGACGCAGCTAATATGTCACAAGCACACACAAAAATCACACACACTCTCTGTATCACACACTAAGCAGAATGACTACGCACTTTTTACACCTCAGCGTGAAGCTGCCATCTTCCCAGCTTGAACTTTCTAATTAACTTCTGTTCCGTCTTGTGTGTGTGTGTGTGCAGGAGAACCATTGCTTACGGATTAAGATCCTGGGGGATTGTTACTACTGCGTGTCAGGCTTACCCGAGCCCAGAGCGGACCACGCTCACTGCTGTGTGGAAATGGGGGTGGACATGATCGAAGCCATTTCGTAAGTCTCACTAAGCTGTCAGACAATATCGTTCATCTGACCTTTTTGAAATTTATTTCAGTTGTGGGGTATAATTATTATTATTATTTTTTTTAATTTTGAATATTAAATGTCAAATATTCAAATGTTTATTTTGAAGAAAATTTGTGAACAAAATAACACAATTATAATATTATTATTTTTATAAATAAATATAAATTAAAGGGGCTATATGCAGAATTCAGTAACCCTTTTTACTAGCGATACCGGTGGCCGTTAAGTGAACTGCAGCCAGCAACTTATTTCACGTAACGTACAAGAGACTGAATGTTATTAAATGGCCTGATATACTCACCGTGAAGTATAAAGAAGTTGGAAATAACTTTGCTGCGATTTACTGTTAATGAACATCCTAACGCCGACTATGCTGCTGTTTAGATGAATACGTATATATGTGCTATGTGCTTTTCTCTCAATAACAAAATACACACAACAAAAATGACGGCAGTGAGAAAACAGCAGTTAAGAAAGATCATAGCGATGTGGATATGTTTGAACCAATTCATTCACCAGCATCATGTCGACTGATGAGGTCATTAAATTCACACTGTTAAGATTGATTATAAAGTATATTTGAGACTATAGACTGTATAGATCTGGCTTTGTGAGACTATAGTTTAAATTAATCCCTTTTCTTTGCATGACACATTGGCATTACAGTACAGAATAGCTCTTTTGGTATTATCCTGAACATTGTATAAGCATTAGTTTCATGTGTCATTGAACAGAAGAGAGGCTCTCGGGAGCCCGTCACATCCTTTTGATTTTATCGGAAAAAATTTCCTGATTCTATACAAGCTGTTCACACATTGGCAATAAAAAAAAAAATGAATACATGAAAATTCTTACATATAACCCCTTTAAAGTTTAAGTTTAAAGTGAGACCCCCGGGGTAAGATGCCGGCCTGATGGTTGGGGCAAATGGCCAGCGTTTTATTCAATATAATGATTATTTATATTATTTGATAATAGTTATTTTTTAATTATTAAAAAGTATTAGATGTAAATTTATGGAATTATATATTGCAGCCACTGTTATTATTGTTAATTAAAAGTATTAAAATAATTTTTGCTCATTTAAACAAAGCTTAAATAAAATAAAATATTAATATTAGATGAAAACTTTGTTTTAGCAACTAACTAAAATAATTAAGATTAAGTACTAAATTTACTAGAACTAAAACTGAAAAAAAAAAAAGAAGAAATAAAAGAAATAAAAACAAAATGACTAAAACTTAAACTAAAATTATACAAATAAATGCTAATTAAACATATGAATAAATACTATAATAGTATATAAATAAAACTAAAACAAAACAAATTTCAGCGTGTAGTTTATTGAAAACATGTTTATGCTTGCGTCACAGATTGGTGCGAGAGGTCACGGGGGTCAACGTAAACATGCGGGTCGGTATCCACAGTGGTCGCGTGCACTGTGGAGTTCTTGGATTGAGAAAGTGGCAATTCGACGTGTGGTCCAACGACGTCACGCTGGCCAACCACATGGAGGCTGGAGGCAAAGCCGGGTGAGTCAAAGACAGAATATAGATACACACCTCATACATGTACACAGTTACACATAACACTGGACAGACTGTTTAGTAACTGCAAAATTAATGTTCCTCAGGAGGATCCACATCACTAAAGCTACTCTGCAGTACCTGAATGGAGACTATGAGGTGGAACCAGGTTTTGGAGGGGAGAGAAACGCCTATTTAAAAGAGAACAGCATTGAGACCTTCCTAGTGTTGGGCTGCAGTCAGAAGCGGGTTAGACACGTCATATTACAACAATTTAACTCATTCCCCGCCAGCGTTTTTAAATAAAGTTGCCAGTCACCGCCAGCGTTTTTGATCATTTTTACAAAAATGTCATGGCTTCCAGAATATTTTGTTGATTGAAATTCTGAACATCCACAGAATGGAGTTTCTGTACTCTTTCAGAAGATGTGTCATAGAAAGCTGGAAAATTCTATAAATGGCGGGGAAAGAGTTACAGATTCTTGTTCTATAACTTTTATCATCTTCAAATGCCACCATCTATCCACATTTCTGCTATATATATATTTATATATTTAAAACAAGATCAATGAAATTATTTTTATACTGTACATTATAATGTTGTGATAATAAATGATGGATTTTAGGTCATGTTTACGTGACAACGATGGATTTCTTTTAAATTTTTCATGCACAGATGAAAACATTGTCAAAACGATCCCCGTTCACACGGATCCGCAAAAACAACTAAAACGCAGTATTATGCTGCCAGGCCAGTAGATGGCGCATGTGCATGACGTCACCGTTTCCACAAATTCTTGTTTTTGTAGTTTACACGGAGACGATAACGGTATCATATTTAAAAACTTGCACTTTGAAACCCATTTTCTTTGCCCAAGTTTGCATTTTCAGGACCCCAAAATGCCATTGCCTTGCAAACGAACAGCCAAAAACATATACGTTTTGTTTTTAGTTGACAATTTGGACAAACAAATGACAGAATTTTAATATTGGTTAAGATTTATCGGTTACCTGCCGTTTTGGTTTATCTGTCAAAACACAAAAATCATTTTAATATTGCTGCATCCCTAATTTTCCTTCATCATTACATTCAAGAATCTTGACCACAGTACTTTTCCTTTGCCCTTGACTGTTTCAGAAAGATGAGAAGGCCATGATGGCTAAGATGCAGCGCACGCGGACGAACTCCAACGAGGGTCTGGTACCGCGATGGGTGCCTGACAGATCCTTCTCCAGGACTAAAGACTCCAAAGTCTTCAGACAGATGGTGAGACCCCACATGACCTGTCGCTCAATCTGCCACCCACTCCCTATGACACTCGCCTGATCGCTCTCTCGTGTTCCTTTAGCCGTCTTCCACCTCCTATACGTCCTCCTATATTACTCACAGATCTTTCTGATCTTCTTTGACTTACATTTGTTCCTTCTCTTCACTCAGGGCATTGATGAAACAACCAGCAAAGACAAGTGAGTGTTTTGTCTTGTCTTTTTGAGAATAAATGCAGTTGGGAAAGAAGAACGCAAAAGGCACAATTGTAACTGTTCTTCTGCTCACGAACACAGCCGTGGTGCTCAGGAGGCGCTGAACCCGGAGGACGAGGTGGATGAGTTTTTGGGACGTGCCATTGATGCTCGCAGTATTGACCAGCTCCGCAAAGACCATGTGAAGAAGTTCCTGCTCACCTTCCAAACCTCCAGCCTGGAGAAAAAGGTCAGGCTCAAAGTCACTGGCTGAGTTCCAGCTTCCCGTCCAGATCTCCCCACCCATTCAAGTTTAATTTAGCAGTGCCGATCGTCTAGCAGACTAACAGGATGGATGAGATCATGTGAGATCAAATGTCCTCCAATTTCCTGTTTGGTATTTAAGAAGGGGAAAACTAGGAGACTGAATTCTTTGGATTTGTTCAGAGTAGTTTTTAGCATGTCATGTGGTTAACAGGGTCATCTGGGTGGCTACTCACCCTCAAGTTGTTTCAAACCTGTATGAGTTTATTTCTTCTGCTGAACACGATATTATAAGGAAGATATTTTGAAGAATGTCGGTAACCAAGAAAGTTGATGGACCCCATTGACTTCCATAGGAGAGAAAAAAAAAAATACTATGGAAGTCAATGGGGTCCAACAATTATTCGGTTACTGACATTCTTCAAAATATCTTCCTCTGTGTTCAGCAGAAGAAATAAACTCATACAGGTTTGAACAACTTGAGGGTTAGTAAATGATGACAGAATTTTCATTTTTAAGTGAACTATTCCTTTAAGGCCCGTTCACAACAAGGACGATAACTGTAACAATAACGATAAAGATATAGATCTAAAAATCGTTCTGAATATATAAGAGAATAGCAAAGTCCTGCTATGACGATCATGACACTGAGGAACGATATTGTTGGACTCACTTTTCCAGCTGATGAATGATAAAAACATTGACAGCCAATCAGAATCCATTCTGCTTTAAAGAGCTCAAGCATTTAAAGCGGCACATGACAGATCTGTAGCGCGCTTATAATAAACAGAACGATATCATACGCTGGTGTGGATACTAATATAGTTATCTTTGTAGTTCGTGGTGTACACAGCCTTCATATTTGGCACAGATTAGTAAGTCGACATGTTTTGATGATGTTTTATTCCCTTGTCTTGTTTCTAGTATTCTAAGAAGGTAGATGATCGTTTCGGCGGTTATGTGGCCTGTACGCTGCTGGTCTTCTGTTTCATTTCCTTTATCCAGATCGTCATATTCCCTCAGTGAGTGATCAACCCACACACACACACACACACACACACACGTTTACTTAGCTGTCTAAATGAGGATATTCCATACACTTCTATTGTTTTTATGTTATAGCTAGTTATAACCAGGGCTTGACATAAACACCCGCCAAATGCGGGTGTATTTCAACAGTGGCGAGTAACGAACGCAGTCACTCCTACTAACCACTTCCACGGGTTGAATTGTATATATACATTTTTCAATTGTCTTTTAAAAAGGCATCTGAAATAATAAACTAAGTGCAATGTAGTGTTGTCAAAAATATTGTTTTTATGATACATATCGACACTGAAATATCTGAAACGCTTCCAATACTAAAACATCCACAGAATAGATAGACGATATCTATCTATAGATGTGCTCTGGCTCTCATCTCTCCGACAGCGAGAGACACACAAACCCGCCTCCCCTCACTCACTCGTTTCATTTGCTCTGGATCAATATTGTTGCTGTTACAGGGCTTTCATTTCAGCACGTATTGCGCATAATTTTACTCATTGCCGCAGATTTTGTGCTCACACCCAAAGTGCGGCACATAAAGCCGCCTCTCAATACTAAATTGAGTTATTTTTCGCTGCTTATTGCACTTGAACAGTCAAACACACAAAATAATGTCAAAATGCCGGTCCTGGTGAGTATTCACATAAACACAGTCAGTTATATTTTAAGTGAATGTAAACGGAAAGAAAACGCATGTGTAACAGTATAATGGATCCGTGTGTCAGGTCTTAAAGTGACAGCAGCCTAATATACCTTCTGCAATATTAAGAAAATGAGCCAGAGACTGTAGTAAATACACCAGTCCGTGAGTAATATGAATAAATAGTGCTCATAAATGGACGTCGAGACAGTATTCTCACTTGAAACAAGTGGAGGTTTGGATCCGCAAAATGGTATTCCTTACTTCACGATTCACTGAAATGTCGCTAATGTTGACCGCATATTAACCCTAAGATTTTTACAATTAAAAAACTTTATTTACTTAATACTGTTTTTACAAATGAGGACGTCCCCAAACTGACAGGTTTAGCTTACTTCTGGCAACATATTTGTCCCCAAATGATGGTTAATTAGTCTGAAACACGAGTCTGAAACCTCCTCTGTGTTCTGCAGTACTCTGGTCATGCTGGGAATTTACATCAGTATCTTCATCATTCTTGCCAACATCCTCTTCATCTGTGCCATTTACTCCTGCGTGAAGGTAAGCAGTCTAGGTGCGCCGCTTTTCATTCGCTTGCGTTTTGCAAATGTGTACAACTGGCCTGTATCTCTCTGTCTCGCAGCTCTTCCCCGCCGCCATGCAGACCGTGTCCAAGAAGATTGTTCAGTCTCGCACCAACAGCACACTGGTGGGAGTCTTCACCCTCATCCTCGTCTTCATCTCTGCCTTTGTCAACATGGTACGCAGAGCTGCCAAATCACTTCGCACACAATAGTAGTGTTTCTAACACTTCAGCTAACAATCTTATTTCTTCCAAAGACACCGTATGATCACAAATGTTGCTTTAAAAGAACAATTCTGTCATCATTTACTCACCCTCATGTTGTTCCAAAACACGTACGTACTTTGGCCTACGACAATAAAAGAAATGATGACCAGGGTTGTCAAGCTCCAAAAATGGCAAAGCATTAGAAAATGAGTGCAGTGAGCTCATCATAATGATTGTATATTTTGTAGCTTGAGTGTGTGTTTTGTGTTTCCTGCAGTTTTCCTGTGACACACGGAAGCTGGTGGACTGTGTAGCAGAGCGGTTTAACTGGTCGTCGTCAGAGATGGTGACTCCCTGTGTCATTCACAACTTGTCTCGCTCTGCAGCCAACGGCCTGGATATCTGTGTCAGCGACACTCCCTCCTGCCCCTTCCCCGAGGTAAAAAGAGTGTGTAGTCACACCAAGATCGGAAAACTGACACATTACAGGTTTCGTGCTGACTCAACCTTGTGTTTACCTGATGTTCTGCTTCAGTATTTCAGCTACAGTGTGCTGCTGACGCTGCTGGCCTGCTCCGTGTTCCTGCAGATCAGTAGTATAGGGAAGCTGGCTTTAATGCTGCTCATCCAGCTCACTTTCCTGCTGCTTGTGGAGTGGCCAGAGGTGGCGCTGTTTGACAACGCAGACCTCTTCGTGACGGCCAATGCCCTGTAAGTACCACTGCCGGCCACTAGAGGGCGTCGGTACTGCTCAATCTCAACAGAGAGAAGTTGCTTTGAAGTGGCTTTATGTTCTGATGAGAATAGTGGGCTGCAGTATTTTTGTAGGCCAAAACCCAGAAACGAGAAGTCAATGTTTTGTTTTGTTTTAAATGGGATTGTGGTTAAATGGTTTTATTCTACGACATTAAACACACCAGTAATACCCCACTCGTGATTTTTTTTAAAGCCAGTGTCTTGAAAAAGGCGGTTTCTAACAACTTGCTAAATGGTAATACAGGGAATGCAGTCGAGCAACCGTGGTGTAGTTCGTGTTATTTAAATAACACTTGCCTGATGGCTTATGCTACAGCTAACCCGGACGTCGAGGTCACTTCAGTGATTTGGGAAAAGCCCGTAAAAGTCCTGGCAGAAAGCGATGCATAAAGATGTAGTGTAACGACGCCCAGTTCCAGGAATGCACTAATATTTTGTTGGTAGTGCCAGTTTGCAAAAATTCTAAGTTGTCAACACTTCAGAAAAAATTTATTTCTATGGAGTGTTAAATTCACTAGCTTTTCCCTTACACTTGTGAGTTTTGCAAAGGACTTTTACGGGCTTTTCCCAAATCACAGAAGTGACGTCGTCGTCCGGGTTAGCGGTAGCATAAGCCATCAGGAAAGTGTTATTTAAATAAACTCCTGATGTACTTACAAACTTTCCAATGCCTCGTTTTATGAGTACAGAACATATGTGTTCTACTAGGTTGAACCATCCCTTTAACTAAGATTAATAAATGCTGTAGAAGTATTGCTCATTCTTAGTTTATGTTAACTAAGGTAGTTAACTAATGAAGCTTATTGTAAAGTGTTACTGTAATTTCTGCTTTTATTATTAGTTTTTGTTCAATATTTAACTTTATTTAAGTTAATGGAAATTATTGAATAGTTTAAGTTTTAGTTAACAATAACTAGAGTGGTTTGCAATAATAGTTATAAAATAAATACTTTTTGTTCCCCCAAAACTGAAAATGTGGTTCTATCTCTGATTTGAATATTCAGCTTGTGTATTTGTATTAAAAATAAATGCTGTAAGGTTTAAGAATTCTTGCGAATACAATGTGTACTTTTGCATATGTTTGTTCGTTAAAACAAGTGTTCTTGCTGTTCTTTTTTTATTTTATTTTAGAGTTTTCAATGAAACTCTGCAATGGTGAGACCTATATTCCTCTCTTATGCTTCCTATTAATCATATATGATCATTTATTGTTTTTACAAGCTCAGAAATGATTAATCTTTATGGTTTTCCCACAGGTCCAATCTCAATACAACTACTGAACAGTGGTATGTCCTCAGACTTCTTGAGTTTTTAATTATTTGAATTGCTTTGAATGTTTACCTGTAGACACTAAATCTTTCTTGTGGTTGTGTGTGTGCTGTATTCTGTTACATCCATGCTGTGATGTGAATAATTGATCCTGTGGCTGACCCGATCTCTCTTGTTGCAGTACTTTCAGGGTGACTAAAGTGTCCCTAAAGGTCATGACCCCAGTGATCCTCACTGTATTTGTACTAGCACTGTACCTACACGCCCAGCAAGTGGAGTCAACAGCTCGTCTAGACTTCCTCTGGAAACTTCAGGTCAGGATTTGAATCTATTAGTTGAACCACTTTTTTGCATTTTTGTTGCGGCATACTTGATTCACTAAGATATACAATAGCGTGTGTGACCAAAAATAATTTGTTCATACAATACCTTCAGAATTTGATATATGTACTGTAATAGGCCACAGAAGAGAAGGAGGAGATGGAGGAACTTCAAGCCTACAACCGTCGGCTTCTCCACAACATCTTGCCCAAAGATGTGGCCGCCCACTTTCTAGCTAGAGAGAGGAGGAACGACGAGCTGTACTACCAGTCGTGTGAGTGCGTGGCTGTCATGTTCGCCTCCATCAGCAACTTTTCCGAGTTCTACGTGGAGCTGGAGGCCAACAACGAGGGAGTGGAGTGTCTGAGGCTCCTCAATGAGATCATCGCTGATTTTGATGAGGTTAGAAGGCTGGAGATTAATGTTTGAAGAGAATGAGGGAATCTTAAATTATTAAACCAATCTGTGTGAGGAATATGAAAACATCTTGGCTTGGCTTTTTTGACTTGAATACACTACCATTTAGTTTGAGGTTGGTTATATATTTTTAATGCTTTTGAAAGAAGTCTCTTATGCTCACCAAGGCCAGAAATACTGTAAAAACAGTAAGACTGTGAAATAATATTACAATTCAAAATTACGTAGTTTACTGCAATATATTTTAAAGTTACATTTTTTCCTGTGATGGCAAAGCTGAATTTTCAGCATCATTACTCCAGTCTTCAGTGTCACATGATCCTTCAGAAATCATTCTAATATGATGATTTGATGCTCAAGATACATTTCTGATTATTATCAATGTTGAAAACAGTTGTGCTACTTCATATTTTTGTGGATAAATATTTTTCAGTACCAAGTTAAAAAGAACAGCATATATTCAAAACAAAAATCTTTTGTTACATTATAAATGCCTTTACTGTCACTTTTGATTAGTTTAATTCATCCTTGCTGAATAAAAGTGTTCATTTCTTTCAAAACAAAATATCACTGACTGTACAAGGTAGCGTACATTGATGAAACCCTTTCTCACTATAACAGATCATCAGTGAGGATAAATACAGGCAGCTGGAGAAAATAAAGACCATTGGCAGCACCTACATGGCAGCATCTGGCCTGAACGACTCCACCTATGACAAGGAAGGGCGCTCGCATATAACCGCTCTGGCCGACTACGCCATGCACCTCCGCGAACAGATGAAATATATCAATGAGCATTCCTTCAACAACTTCCAGATGAAGATCGGTAAGCGTCAAAACCTACAGGCTCACATAGGAGTCCAGTGTTCACTGATTATTTATTAGAAACAGTTGAAAATGTTTGGTTTGCAAAATCAAAGTCATGTGGTGCAACCAAGTCTCTTAAAATATCAAATAATTTGATACTGTTGATGTAAAATGTAATGCGACTCCCCACAAATAAAATGGTATTTTTAAATTAATTATTCATGAGATTTGTAACAAAACAAAAAAATCTCTTGATTAAGATGTGTATACATGTTTTTAAGGTGTAAAAAAAAAAATATATATTTTAAATTGTTTACAACCAGTGTTATTGTTAGCTAAAACTATTACAAATGTTTTTGTTAATTGAAATAAAGCCGAAATAAAGAAAAATATTTGATGGAAGAACATAAACTTAAAAAAAACTTTAGAAATTATAAATGTTGCTTTGGCAACTAACTGAAATCAAATATAATGACTACAACTGAAACTGAAATAAAAAATAAAATAAAAAATATATATAAAAATAAAAGCTAAATACTATAATATTATAATATAAATAATACTAAAAGAACACTGGTTACACTACATGATGTCACATGACATTCATTTAAAATGAAAGTTTTTCAAAACCATTTGAAACCAGCATGAATACTAAGGGCACTTTCACACTGGCAGTTTAGTTTGAAACGGGGCACGGTTTGCAGGAAAAATTGTTAATGTGAAAGCTGTCATGTGGACCCGGGAGCGCACCGGGAGGAGGTGGTCTGAGTTCGGTTGCACTCGAACTGTGCCGAGATTCGCGTGAATGTGAATCTACTACTTCCCTACTATATAGTATGAGAAAAACAGTATGTGACAAAAGAAGCAAGTCTGACATCATATGACTCATAAAAAATTAGGCGAAACTATATACTATACAATAAACTGCATACTATGAACACTTTATTATCCCATGAGGCCAAGGGAGAGGATTTATGAATGGCAGTGATGCTGGTAGTTCCCATGATAGCATGGTGAATGTAGTACGTCCGGTTTACATTCATACTACACACATTTTTGTGAATGGATTTGTGAATGGCAGTGAAGCGACGTAACCACAGAACGTATAAAACTATGGACGTAGTGTCCGTGACGTCACCCGTAGGTTTCTGAAGAGCATTTTTGAAGCCCAAAGTGGGCCGGCCATCGCCATCTTGGCAGCGCGTCACTCCCGGATAACTGAAAATGGGCAAAGAGACGGGATTAGCTGAGGTGACGTGACGCTAGCAGACAAACGACAAGTGGCCACGCCCTTAATTATGCAGAACTTTAAGGCTTAATATAATTTAAACGGATGAAATCTCTCTCCGACTCGGACCTCGGCAAACGTGCCCAGTGTGAAAGCCCCCTCAGAGTACATTTCTAAGAAGTTGGCATATGCATGTGTGTGCAGGGCTGAACATTGGGCCAGTGGTTGCAGGAGTTATTGGAGCCAGGAAGCCCCAGTATGATATCTGGGGAAACACAGTAAACGTGGCCAGTCGGATGGACAGCACAGGGGTCCCGGACCAGATTCAGGTAAACCTTCAATCCTGTAGAGGCTCACAGTGTCGTCGTCATCCTGAGTAAGTCACGTAGAAGTGATGTTCTGGTATTTTACAGGTGACCACAGACCTGCACCAGGTGTTGGCCAGTAAAGGTTACCAGCTGGAGTGTCGAGGGGTCGTAAAGGTGAAAGGCAAGGGTGAGATGACCACTTACTTCCTGAACAACGGACCTCCCAACAGTTAGCAGTGCACTAGAATTTCTTTGGATTCCCACAACTCCCCAGAGAGGAGGATTTCTCCAGGCAAGCTGAAGACAAACAAGTAGCCATCGCCATCACTTGATGAAAGAAAACAAACAAAAAAAGGAAGATTATTGAAAAAACAAAGCAGACTCCACACTGGAGAGTCGTGGCGGTCGTGGATATGCCTGTGCACCTTGAAGGACGATTGTTTTTAAGCCTCTCCCTCAGGCTGCTTGAAAGATGCAAAGTCTGTTTATTTAATAAAGGCCTTTATTTGCCGAAGAAAAACGCTGTACATAAGGCATTTTCTCCAGTTTTATTTTTGTGAATTTTTTTTTTTTCCCTGTTATTTTTATTTCAGGAGAATATAAATACAGGTACTCATGTTTCGTTCGGAATTCCTTATTTATTTTGATCTTGATGTTTTGTGCAAAAAGTCCTTTATGGAAAAAAGTTGGAAAACACATACACATTTATACCCGTACATAAACATGTACGCTCGTATATTTGTGCGTGTACGAATACAGTATCTGTATAAATTATAAAGAGAACTATTGACCAAAGACCAAAGTATTTAATAGAAAAGAAGTTTGCGGAAGTTTTGAATCTTATGTAATGCCCTGACGCCCTCGATTTCCCTGTTTTTATGGCGTTTTATCATTTAAAGTAAATCACACTGACTGACCAGCGATCTCTGTCACTGGCAGAGCGTTGTGCTCTGGATCATATGAAGGATTTAATTTAAAGACTTGCTTTTCCTTAAGAATGACAAATTCTAGATGGAAAAGTGTGTCGGAAAGCTGTGGAACAGTAGGGTTTTTTTGGGGGAAGTACGACCAGGTCTGGGCCTTTAACGTCCTCAAGGAAGACTTCAGTTTAGTTTTGTGTGTTCCGTCAACCATTTCTTCTTTTTTCAAAGAAGTATTTTTGGTACAAAATGAAATAAAAGGAAAAAAAGAGTTTTTCGGAGGCATCTGGGGAAAAGCCACGGCATTGGATACCACGGTACAAGACAGTTTATCGAGATCCAATTCATTCTAGAAGGACTTTTTTTTTAAATGAAAGAAATATATCTATAAATTATGACTGAATACTGTGCTTTGTAATCTCGAAGGGGCATAACTCTTTTCACTGTGAGGTTTCTATGATACGACTAGCTGCTTTCTTGCCAAACTAAACAGCTCAAAAGCATGTCTGATTGTGGTATCTTCTCTACGATTTTTGTTTGTTTGATTCCCTTAAGTTTTAATGTTTGGGTATTTTGTATCACCTCTGTATCCGTTTTTATTCCTATTCTGGTTGTTCTTATCTGTTTGATTATGATTATGATTCCATTCCAGCTGAGGAGAGGGAACAAAGACTTGAGAATTGAGACGTTCTAGCAAGTTGGTACTAACTGATCAACTGCAGTCAGTGACGTATGAACAATATTCCCTCCACTCCATCTCTTTAAGGAAAAAGCCACATGGGGAAATACATAATCAAAACATACACTTCAAATTCATTTAGATGTACTATAACACTTAACAGTTGCTAGCCTGCTAATTGCTAACATAGAACCAATAGAGACTTACCGTACACTGCATGCCTGCAGTGCGAATTGCAGTGCATTTGCCTTAATTGAACAAACTTCAGTATATGATAACAGTGCCTCTTTAAATCACACGCTAAAACCGCGCAATTCACCTGTTTGATGCAACCCATTACAGCAACGTTTGTTAACTCGGTCACCTCTTTCAGCGAATTGACTTGCATGATGGCCAAAGCACTGTCTTTCTCCTGCTGTGTGTTCTTCACTTATTGAAAACTTGCTGTGATAGTAGCTTGGTCATTGCATGTCAGTTGGTCACGTTCGTACCAAAGGCAGGGCGCCCCGTTGTTCCGTCCAGTATGTGCAATAAAAGCGTGCACAAATGGAGATTCAGCGTGAGGGAAGGAAACATACTATCTGATGTACTGTGAGCAAGCAGGAGTGTATTTTAGTACTACTGACTCTCACACTGGGGCCTCTGTCTAGATCAGGGCTGAACGACTCCTGATCGTTTCTTTATTTTCATTTACCTTTTTGTTTGTTTGTTTGTTTCATTTTTTACTTTAGTCGAAGGATTAGAAAAGGGACAAGCTTTTCAACTTTGCAAAGGAAAGTTGAGAAAAGACTCTTGAATATAGAAAAACTTTTCCCCTCAAAATAAAAAAATATCTGTTTTATTTGTTTTTTGTGATTGCTTTGTATTGTGGTTTTTGTTTAAAGGGATAGTTCACCCAAAAATGTATATTCTGTCATTTATTCACTTTCATGTCGTTCCAAACCCGTTAAGACTTTCGTTCATCTTCGGAACACAAATTAAGATATTTGTAATGAAATCTGAGAGATTTCTGTTCCTCCATTGACAGTCTAGGCAACTACCGCTTTGACGCTTCAAAAAGTTCATAAAGAGATTGTAAAACTAATTCATTGATTAAAACAAACGTGCTGCGTAACACATGAGAATGAACCTCATTGGTTCTTGAGTAAGCTTAAACGTGCTGCATAACATGAGAATGAACCTCATTGGTTCTTGCTGAAGCTCAAACTTGCTGTGCAACACGAGAATGAACCTCATTGGTTCTTGAGGAAGCTTAAACGTGCTGCGTAACACGAGAATGAACCGCATTGGTTCTTGAGGAAGCTTAAACGTGCTGCGTAACACGAGAATGAACCTCATTGGTTCTTGAGGAAGCTTAAACGTGCTGCGTAACACGAGAATGAACCTCATTGGTTCTTGAGGAAGCTTAAACGTGCTGTGTAACACGAGTATGAACCTCATTGGTTCTTGAGGAAGCTCAAACGTGCTGCGTAACATGAGAATGAACCTCATTGGTTCTTGAGGAAGCTTAAACGTGCTGTGTAACACGAGTATGAACCTCATTGGTTCTTGAGGAAGCTTAAACGTGCTGTGTAACACGCGAATGAACCTCATTGGTTCTTGAGGAAGCTTAAACGTGCTGCGTAACACGAGAATGAACCTCATTGGTTCTTGAGGAAGCTCAAACGTGCTGTGTAAAACAAGAATGAGCCTCACTGGTTCTTGAGGAAGCTTAAACGTGCTGTGTAACATGAGAATGAAACTCATTGGTTCTTGAGGAAGCTTAAACGTGCTGCGTAACGTGAGAATGAACCTCATTGGTTCTTGCTGAAGCTCAAATGTGCTGTGTAACATGAGAATGAACCTCATTGGTTCTTGAGGAGGCTTAAACGTGCTGCGTAACACGAGAATGAACCTCATTGGTTCTTGAGGAAGCTTAAACATGCTGCGTAACACGAGAATGAACCTCATTGGTTCTTGAGGAAGCTCAAACATGCTGCCTAACATGAGAATGAACCTCATTGGTTCTTGAGGAAGCTCAAACGTGCTGCGTAACATGAGAATGAACCTCATTGGTTCTTGAGGAAGCTTAAACGTGCTGCGTAACATGAGAATGAACCTCATTGGTTCTTGCTGAAGCTCAAACTTGCTGTGCAACACGAGAATGAACCTCATTGGTTCTTGAGGAAGCTTAAACGTGCTGCGTAACACGAGAATGAACCGCATTGGTTCTTGAGGAAGCTTAAACGTGCTGCGTAACACGAGAATGAACCTCATTGGTTCTTGAGGAAGCTTAAACGTGCTGCGTAACACGAGAATGAACCTCATTGGTTCTTGAGGAAGCTTAAACGTGCTGTGTAACACGAGTATGAACCTCATTGGTTCTTGAGGAAGCTCAAACGTGCTGCGTAACATGAGAATGAACCTCATTGGTTCTTGAGGAAGCTTAAACGTGCTGTGTAACACGAGTATGAACCTCATTGGTTCTTGAGGAAGCTTAAACGTGCTGTGTAACACGCGAATGAACCTCATTGGTTCTTGAGGAAGCTTAAACGTGCTGCGTAACACGAGAATGAACCTCATTGGTTCTTGAGGAAGCTCAAACGTGCTGTGTAAAACAAGAATGAGCCTCACTGGTTCTTGAGGAAGCTTAAACGTGCTGTGTAACATGAGAATGAAACTCATTGGTTCTTGAGGAAGCTTAAACGTGCTGCGTAACGTGAGAATGAACCTCATTGGTTCTTGCTGAAGCTCAAATGTGCTGTGTAACATGAGAATGAACCTCATTGGTTCTTGAGGAGGCTTAAACGTGCTGCGTAACACGAGAATGAACCTCATTGGTTCTTGAGGAAGCTTAAACATGCTGCGTAACACGAGAATGAACCTCATTGGTTCTTGAGGAAGCTCAAACATGCTGCCTAACATGAGAATGAACCTCATTGGTTCTTGAGGAAGCTCAAACGTGCTGCGTAACATGAGAATGAACCTCATTGGTTCTTGAGGAAGCTTAAACGTGCTGCGTAACATGAGAATGAACCTCATTGGTTCTTGAGGAAGCTTAAACGTGCTGTGTAACACGAGAATGAACCTCATTGGTTCTTGAGGAAGCTCAAACGTGCTGCGTAACACGAGAATGAACCTCATTGGTTCTTGAGGAAGCTCAAACATGCTGCGTAACACGAGAATGAACCTCATTGGTTCTTGAGGAAGCTCAAACGTGCTGCGTAACATGAGAATGAACCTCATTGGTTCTTGAGGAAGCTTAAACGTGCTGTGTAACACGAGTATGAACCTCATTGGTTCTTGAGGAAGCTTAAACGTGCTGCGTAACACGAGAATGAACCTCATTGGTTCTTGAGGAAGCTTAAACGTGCTGTGTAACACGAGAATGAACCTCATTGGTTCTTGAGGAAGCTCAAACGTGCTGTGTAAAACAAGAATGAGCCTCACTGGTTCTTGAGGAAGCTTAAACGTGCTGTGTAACATGAGAATGAAACTCATTGGTTCTTGAGGAAGCTTAAACGTGCTGCGTAACGCGAGAATGAACCTCATTGGTTCTTGCTGAAGCTCAAATGTGCTGTGTAACATGAGAATGAACCTCATTGGTTCTTGAGGAAGCTTAAACGTGCTGCGTAACATGAGAATGAACCTCATTGGTTCTTGAGGAAGCTTAAACGTGCTGCGTAACACGAGAATTAACCTCATTGGTTCTTGAGGAAGCTTAAACGTGCTGTGTAACACGAGAATGAACCTCATTGGTTCTTGAGGAAGCTCAAACGTGCTGTGTAAAACAAGAATGAGCCTCACTGGTTCTTGAGGAAGCTTAAACGTGCTGTGTAACATGAGAATGAAACTCATTGGTTCTTGAGGAAGCTTAAACAGCACGTGCTGCGTAACGCGAGAATGAACCTCATTGGTTCTTGCTGAAGCTCAAATGTGCTGTGTAACATGAGAATGAACCTCATTGGTTCTTGAGGAAGCTCAAACGTGCTGCGTAACATGAGAATGAACCTCATTGGTTCTTGAGGAAGCTCAAACGTGCTGCGTAACATGAGAATGAACCTCATTGGTTCTTGAGGAAGCTTAAACGTGCTGCGTAACATGAGAATGAACCTCATTGGTTCTTGAGGAAGCTTAAACGTGCTGTGTAACACGCGAATGAACCTCATTGGTTCTTGAGGAAGCTCAAACGTGCTGTGTAACACGAGAATGAACCTCATTGGTTCTTGAGGAAGCTCAAACGTGCTGCGTAACACGAGAATGAACCTCATTGGTTCTTGAGGAAGCTCAAACGTGCTGTGTAACACGAGAATGAACCTCATTGGTTCTTGAGGAAGCTTAAACGTGCTGCGTAACATGAGAATGAACCTCATTGGTTCTTGAGGAAGCTCAAACGTGCTGTGTAACACGAGAATGAACCTCATTGGTTCTTGAGGAAGCTCAAACGTGCTGCGTAACACGAGAATGAACCTCATTGGTTCTTGAGGAAGCTCAAACGTGCTGCGTAACATGAGAATGAACCTCATTGGTTCTTGAGGAAGCTTAAACGTGCTGTGTAACACGAGTATGAACCTCATTGGTTCTCGCACGTCAAGTGAAAATGCTTGAGCTGATGTGTGAGTTGATGAATTAAAAGCATGTGAATAAAAGCCTAAATTATATCTGTTTAGTGTACAAAGTGATCGTGTCTCTTTGGACTAAACTGCTCAATTCATATGGATTAGTTTTACGATATCTCTCAAAGTGGAAAGTGCATAGCTGTATATGGAGGAACAGAAATCTCTCAGATTTCATCTCATTTGAGTTCCGAAGATGAACAAAGGTCTTACAGGTTTAGAACGGCATGAAAGTGAGTAAATTATGACAGAATTTTCTTTGACAGAATAGTTTTTTGGGTGAACTTTAAATCCCTTTGTTTTGGTATATTTTAATCATTATATTTGAGTGACCATAAATGATGCATCATTTGAAGGGTTTTAGTCACCTTAAATTATTTATAGGCACATTGTACATTTCACCAATTTTATCACCATTATTGGGTGAAAAATGGGAAATATATATATATATATCATTTGTTTTCAATTAATGATAGTGACTTCAATAATCAAACTAATATCACTTTAGTAGCTTCAATAACTTCAATTATGAACTTCAATGACTTAAATGATCAAACTGATTAATTTCATGTTGAAACTTTACCTGTAAATAGAGATGCCTTGCAAATTGTAAATATTTTATGCATTTGGTGAGTTGAACCATTTTGTAATTCAAACACCAATGCTAAGGTAACTTAACATTTAATCTTATATCAGTTATTTCAACATTTTAGTCCATTTCTGATAAAAATGAAAGAAGAAAACAAAACATTAAGTTAAAAAAAAACATTATTTTTGAATGACAGCTGCTTCAGGTAAAGTGTAAAGTTTAGTCACAAATAGTTCATTGTTTTATTAATACTAGAGTTTGCCGCCATTATACAGGTAAATGCAAAGAATAACATTTAGCACATACAGTACGGGACTAAATTTAGTACACTAAATTCTCAAAACAATATGGCACAGTCATAAATGTGTGTATTGGATACACGTTACATTTGCGTATCCTCTGCACCTCTTGTTCTACAAGGCGACGTGACACAGTAGTGTTGAAGCATTATGGGACAGTGATCATTTCATAGCTTCATGGATCAGGGATCAAAACAAACTGAAGTCTGGGTAGGTCATTGACATCTCATTCACAAATCTGAGAAAATAAATGAAATGTATGTATTAAAGCATTACACAATTATTTGTTGACACACATTGGCCTACACAGAGTTTGGCTCAAGATTCATCATACTTTGTCATTTCGCTGTTTTTGCGTGGGAAGTGACGGATTTGAGTCCAAGGCTCCTGGTTCTTCAGGCCTCCAGTGGGAACCCACCAACCATACCGCTGGTTGTCCGTCACAGGTACACGATACAGTTCTTTAGGACCTGAAAGGGAAACAAGATCTCATCAGTGACCACCAAGAGTGTTGCAAATTAATGAAGATCTAAAACAGGGCTGCTAACTAACTTTTGAGTTCAGTTTGGAGTGAGAATTATAGTATTGTTTTAGATTTTGATTAAATTCATAAGCTTGCGATTTGATTCCCATCTTGATTTCAATTAGATTCAATGTTGATTAATTTCAATATACTGTATTATTTCAGGTTTCTCAAGGAAAAAAGTCTCTGAACTACTGCTGTACACTACAGCCTACAGGGAACCAAGTCAGCTGTACATTATTATTAAAAGTTAAAATTAACAACTGATTTGTAAACAATTGCATATAAAGGCAGTTTTGTAATAATAACTTTTTGTGATATAAGTGAATGTAATATAATGCAGGGTTTTTTTCTCTCAAATTGCTCATTTTTCTATAAATTTTTTCCCCATTCTATGGCCACTGAGTGGAATGCAAGGTTGTTTCGCCATGGAATAAAACAATTTAAATGATAATTGTGACTTTTTCTCTCACAATTGTGAGAGATAAACTCTCAATTGCGAGTTATCATGTCAGAATTGCTAGTTGTTTATAACTTGCAATTCTCACATTATAACACACAATTGCGACTTTTTCTCGCAATTGCAAGTTTATATATTGCAAATCTGACTTTTTTTGCAAGTTTATATCTCGCAATTTTGAACTTTTATGGCACTGGCGAATTTATGTCACAATTTTGAAATTTTTCTGAATTGTGAGATATAAACTAGCAATTGTGAGCTATAACGTCTAATTCTGAGGTAAACAATATTTTTTTTAATTAATAATTATAGCTCGGAAACAAACTTCCATAGAGTGACTTTCCTGAGGTAAACAAAGTTACGTGACATTGTGTACAAGCCTTTTTATTGGCGTCTGACCGAGCTATTACATGACATGATACATTTCAATAGGTTGTACCGTTTCTTTCAACATACCTTCGGATGTTCATTCATGTTTATTCTGTGCTATAACTATAGTAAAGAGGAAGAGATGGCGCTTGAACTTGGCGCTACAGCGATCTCTCACGCTCATTAAAGAGCCACAAAACTACTTTTTTCTTTGTTTAAATTTCGTAATAAAATGTATAGAAATGGAAAGCTGAGACTTTTTGTTTTATATCAAAAGTAAACTGCTCTGTCTTTTGCCAGTTGTCAGTGTCTTTGCTCCTCAATGTTTTTTCATTGAGGGCGGGATGCTTTAGATTCTAGAGAGCATTTGATTGGACAGTAAATCTGATGAGAAGCTGAAGTGCAGAGTGATGTCATCAAAATCATTTACCCATATTGAAGGAAGTGAGAGATTGTAAGTTTTTAATGATTATATCTTCTCAATGCGAATTTTGAGATTGTTTTGGAGCACACGTTACAGTTACAAATTACTTCATAAAAAAAGTATTCAGTAACGTAATCCAAGTACTATAATATGAAAGTAATGTAACTGATTACTTTGGGATTACTTCAAGGTCACATATATAAATAAAGTCAAGCAAGAAGAAATATATATTTTTTTTTTTAAGAATTTGGTCCAGTGTACAATATTTGCAAAATATACACACACATGCCTGAAATATATTTATGTAAAGGTCTATACAGACATCTAGTGGCTAATGTATGGTATTACAGATTATTTTGTTTTATTTTTTAACAAATTTTTAACTAAAAAAATAAAAACTCAACATTTACATTTTTTACACAATCTACATATTAGTTTATTTTAAAATAGGCCTACATGTTGACTAAAGCCGTGATCTTTCTTAATTTGCCTGACTGAACTTGGGGCGTTGGCAGTGGGAGTTCCCCTACGTTACCTAGACAGCGAACATCCCGTTACGTGAGAAAAGGACATTTTGGGTACTAAAAAAGCTACTCTCCTAATTTCTACAAAATAGCAGCGGAACTTCCATGAATTAAAAGCGATTTTACCCGCAGGCAGCATCGTTTCTACTAGTAGCAGTGATTCAATCTGCGTTTTAGGAGATTGTAGTCAGCTGTTATTTGCACACGCACCAGCGGGTGGCACACGTGAGTCATTACTGGCAACAGAACCAGGAACTACTGTACAATCAAGCAGCGCTTAATATTGTGTTATTATGCCAAAATACTTATTTATTTAGTTTTAAATGAAACCATTGTAATCCTGAAAGTATTCCCCCTTTTTTCAAAATGTAACTATAATCTGATTACTATGTTTTTTGACGTAACTGTAACGGATTACAGTTACTGGATTTTTGTATTCTGATTACATAACGCCGTTACATGTATTCCGTTACTCCCCAACCCTGCACATAGCTTATGTAAAGCTTACTTAACAGTAAGGCTAACATATTCACACTAAAAGCCAAACAACTTCAATTTTGATTTCATGGGGACTTTAAGACTAATTAAAAAAATTGTATAATGCACGAACAAATCTGAACATGATGTATTTGGTAGGCCTACTGTATATCAATTATTAATTTCTCTATTTTGAGAAAGAATATGAATTGCATGAACTAGCCTATACAAAACCTCTCTTTACTAATGCAGTATGTGGGTGTTTGATGTATTTAGTATGAAATTACACCCCCGAACGCGTCTGCTCATATCCTGATATCTGCTCTGGCTGCCAAGATGCAGGTCTGATGAGTCAGAAGGAAAAAAAAAAAAAAACATACTGGACCTCACTAGTAAATGTAAACAGTCAGATGTGCTAAAGACGCGCAGCGCCTGCATTAAAGTCGAACCAAAGCAGCCGAGCCATACCTCGCGTATCTAGTTTGTTTTGGGCAGATGGTAACATCCTGTCCCCAACAGGGTTCTGATAGCCCAGATATGTGATTCCGAAGAAAGCCATAATCAAATCTGTATAATTAGTACTAACGTTAACGTTACCAACTGAACTGAACGAGCACCGAAAAGAGTCGAGCACGAGCTTCACGCGCTAATGTTTCTTGTGTTGTCATGGATACTTGCACTGCCCCTCATTTCCTGTTCATTCATCAGCACGTTTAAAAAATAATGCTCAAATAAAAGTTAAATTTGATTACAGTCAAATTCAAAGCCATAAACACATTTCATGCTTCCTAAATATCACCTCTGTCCAATTATTAGTTCACGGTTCTTTAGTTAACAACTTGTTTGTATAGAAAATAAACCGGTTCAATTATTCAATGAGATGCACCTGGCATCTTACTGCTAGAAAAAATGTCAATACGAGCCATTTTCACAATATCTTCTGAGTAGGCTACGTTTACTGTGGTTACAACGCGTTCACTTTAGTGCAGGACTGTAGGTAAGTAACGTAACGTAACATACTTGAGCTGAAGCACCATTCTTTGAAGGACGTACTCACTCCTTTTCGTGACATATTTATCTTACAAATTAGAGAAATGCTTGAGTTCTCATTAATAGATGTGTTTATGGCTTCTTTGAACGCACCTGCTACATTCTCAAAATTCTCATATTTAGGCAGGCTTCTTCTCGGTTTGGCTGTGTGGTTCTTTTGGAGATATTTAAATATTTGATCGAGGGTATAGTTAGACTTCCGCATTTGCTCGTCTTTTCTTATATCCAAGAAAATATTTTTTCTTATTTTTTTAGTAAGATACCAAAATGTTATTAATGGGAGAGTTCCGTCTTTCAAATCACTTTACTCAGATATAGGGCTACTTTGATAAACCTATAATTATTATTTATAATTTAGTGGTGTCGTGACGGATTTTGTGTGAAAATGCGATATCATATGTCATTCGCCCTTGGCTGTAATATACTCACGCACACAGAAAAAAGTAGCTCTTGACTCGGTGGACTGTGGTGCTTTTATGGTTTGGAAGTTGCATGCTGCGTGAAACTGAAAATTTGAAGACGAATGAGAGCAATTGATCATGGGCAGTCACCGGTTGTAAAAACAATTGTTTTTGCTTTTTATGTGTCCATCTGCTTTAAGATATCCAGTATCCAAGTGTACACCTGTGCTTCAAAGGCAGTACAAAAAAAAAAAAAAAAACAAGTAGTAGGCCTAGTAGTAAAACCTAGTAGGCCAAAAGTTATATGTTTCCTTCATAATGTATTTATAAGTAGGGAAATGTTGAATGTTGTATAACATGTCACACTGAGGTACACTGTTGTCAATTTTCTAAAATTGAAAACAGTCATTTATTTTGCAGAAATGTTCTGGTACTACAACAAATGGATTAAGTTACATAAAGTTCTTGTTGAACCAGAATTTGTGATCCAGTTTGGTTTGTTTTCATACAGGATGCGTTTACGAAGTCCTCAATGTGCACTACACATAAATCTGAGCTTCTTGGGACTGACCCTTTTAATCACCATTCTATGGGTAATACAGCTGGATCTAGGGGGGTGGAGGTCTGCCAGCAGGTTTCGAGGCCTTTCCCTAAAGCCAAGATACAGAGGCAGTGTGGGTTTGAATTCCAGCAGCACTTGGCATTTTCGAAAGGATGCCTCTGCACCACAATTTGAATGGGCTTCAGTATTATCTGGAGATGCCAGCTGTCCCTCTGGGTTCTATAGCATGAAGGACCTCAGGCCTCACATACAGAGACCTCAGGAGGATCCTGAAGGACCTGGAGCGGATGGAAACCCCTTCATAACTGGCATCATGACTCATGTGGAGTTGAGGGAGAAGCAGGAGGGTCTTTCTAGAAATGGCTTTAACCAGTTTGCCAGTGACCGCATCTCCTTCCACCGTAGTCTTGGTGTCGACACGCGGCCCCCTGAGTGAGTATCATAAGAGGCAGACTGAGCAAAATTGTTCGAGAGAACTTTTGACCATGTAGTTCTAGATTACTTCCAAATATCCAATCCAATTCTCTGTTACTCTTTTTAAGATGCATTGAGAAAAAGTTCAGCAGATGTCCACGGTTACCCACTACCAGTGTGATAATTGTGTTCCACAATGAGGCTTGGTCCACTCTCCTCCGCACCATCTTCAGTGTCTTGCATACTTCACCTGCTGTTTTACTTAAAGAAATCATACTGGTGGATGATGCAAGTACTCAAGGTAAGTTAAGGCAAAGATACATTGCATTTTTAGGTCCTTGGTATGAATAAGGTTGACAATAAAACGAGCAAACAAATTCCATGGACTTACATTGAAGAAGAGGCCCAAGCCACATCTTGAGACTCTTTTGACTTGAGCTAGTAAGCAACCGCCCAGAACACCCTTGTAGCAATGCCAAAGCAGTCACCTAGAACACCTTAGCAATGCCTTAGCAACCATTCAGGACACACTAGTAACACCTTATCAACACCTTAACAGCCACCCAAGAAAATGGCAATGCCTTAGCAACCACCCAAGACACACTAGTGACATCTTGACAGCTACCCAAAACACCTTAGGTACCTTACGTAGGTACCTTAGCTACCACCCAAAAGACTAGCAACACCTTAGCAACCACCCAGAACACAATGGCAACGTCTTAGCAATTCAAATCATATTTATTTGTATGGTTCTTTTCACAATGCATATCATTTCAAAGCAGCTTTACAACAACAGCTTAACAGCCACCCAGAAGAAAATGGCAAGACCTTAGCAAACACCCAGAAAACCATGGCAATGCCTTAGCAACCACCCAAAGCACACTAGTAACACATTGATAACAACCCAAAACACCTACCAACACCTTAGCAACCACTCAGAACAACATGGAAAGACCTTAGCAATCACCCAAGAAACACTAGCAATGGCCTGGAAACACCTTAGTGACCATTCAGAACATACTAGAAATCACCCAGGACACCCTAGCAACACTTTATCAACCACCTAGAACAGACACTCTAGTAACATCTTAACAACCACCCAGAAAACCCTAGCAAAAGCTTAGCAACCACTTAGGACACCCTAGCAACACCTTGTCAACCACTCAGCATACTATGTGTTAAAACGCTATGTCTTATTCAAATGTGGAAATCTTGTTAAAACCGTATATCTTTCATTTGAAATCTTGTAGATTAAGGCAGTTTTCATTTCAGAACATCTAACTGCCCCGCTAGAACAGTATGTTAAGTCTCTTGAGATTGTGCGTGTCCTGAGGCAGCGTGAGAGGAAAGGTTTAATTGCTGCCAGACTCTTGGGTGCACGTGAGGCTGGAGGAGAAGTGCTTGCCTTCCTGGACTCCCACTGTGAGTACATACTATCGGGGACTTTATAGAGTGCAGTGCACCACAACCTTTGGCTCTCACAGAAACTGAACTGACTGGAGGTATCAAACCTGAGTCCTTTAAAAGGTGAACATAATATATTCAGACAGTCATGAGGATCGAGTCCAACCAAAGTTGATTTGTTAAAGTAGGCACATTAGTCAAATTCATAATCTGATTTAGTGTGTGTTTTCCCAGGTGAGTGTTTCTATGGTTGGTTGGAGCCCCTGTTGGACCGGTTAATTCAGGAACCTACCACAGTTGTGAGCCCAAGCATTGCTGTCATCAACAAGGACAATCTACAGTTTTTAAAGCCAGTGCCATCAGCCCTCACACATACCCGAGGGAAATTTGACTGGATCCTAAATTTTGGCTGGGAGACTATACCTGAAGAAGAGAGGGTGAAACGCAAAGATGAAACCTATCCAGTCAGGCAAATGATACACACACATACACACACACGCACACACACACACACACGTTGAGTTTCCATGTTATATGGGGATGTTCCATAGACATAATAATTTTTATTCTGCACAAACTGTATACCCCCTAACCCCAAAACTACCCATCATGAAAAACTTTCTGCATTTTTAAATTTTTTAAAATCATCATAGTATAATTTACAAGCTGTTTTCCTCATGGGGACAAAAAAGAAATATCCCCACAAGGTCAAAAATGTTTTGGGGGACATTTGGTCCCCATAATGTAGGGTTTAACAGGACCACACACATACAAAAACACATTTTTCTCAGTAACACACATCAGTTTAAATTGCATTTATATCGCTGCTGCATGAGACGCCAATTTTCATGTAGTTAATTTTTTTTCAGGACACCTGCTATTGCCGGAGGACTTTTTGCCATTTACAAGCAGTTCTTTGAACACATTGGGACCTATGATGACAAGATGGAGTTTTGGGGAGGAGAGAACATAGAAATTTCATTTAGGGTAAGACCGTCTCGCACATTTTTATCTTTCACATCCTTTAACAGCGTCATTACTCCAGTCTTCAGTGTCACATGATCCTTCAGAAATCATTCAAGTGAACTTTTGTTAACATGTATCATAAAATTAGACAATTTTGACATTTGTCATTTTAACTAAATTGCTAACTAAAACTATAAAAAATACATTTTAAAAATTGTTTATAATATACACTGTGTAATAAAATAACATAGAAAACAAAATATAATAAAATATATATTTAATAATATATAACAAATATGGCAACTAACTGAAATAAAATAAAATTGTTGAAGTACTAAAATGACTAAATCTAAAGCTAAAATAAATTAAAGCTAAATTTAAATTTTAAATAAAATAAAATGACACAAGCACATACCTCTTATGATTCCAGCATGTTCCCCTGGGCCTGCTTGTACTTTTATGTTACTTCCTGTTCTACTCCATGTTTTGTAGTTTTTTGTTGTTGACTTCTGTGATTGTGTGTCACAGTGTTTCATATGTTCCTTGTCGAGTCTTGTCCTACATGGATGCATGTTTGGTGCTGCTCATTCTGTTACCTCGTTTTTTAATCCACCCGGCGTTACAAGAACACAATTTCAAAAACTAAAATGAAATTGAATTTAAAACGACAGCGCTCTGGTATCATACATTATGCATGGGCTCTTTCAGGTATGGCTGTGTGGAGGTCGTCTAGAGATCATTCCCTGTTCTGTGGTCGGCCACATCTTCCGCACCAAAAGTCCGCATACCTTCCCAAAAGGCATCGATGTGATCATAATCAACCAGATTCGCCTCGCAGAAGTCTGGATGGATGATTACAAGAAGATTTTCTACAACAGAAATAAAAAAGCTGCTGCCTTTGAAGCAAATGTGAGAGAAGTGGATAATGTGTGTAATATTTTAAAATTGATTGCAAAATAAGTCTTATTTGTAAAGCTCACATATTTCTCTTTTACCTTTTGAGGAGCACAGAAATCATACGGGGACATTAGGGAACGCCTGAAGCTCAAAGAGAAGCTACACTGCAAAAATTTCTCCTGGTATCTAGAAAACATCTACCCAGAGTTCTTTGTGCCTGATTTGAACCCTGTGCTGTTTGGATCGGTAATGCAGTGTTATAATTGTATCATTTATTGCAGTAATAATTTGATAATTTACAGCAATATGCATGTGTGTGTGCACGTGCTTATTGTGTCTGTAGCTGAAGAACATTGCCACAAAAACTTGTCTTGATATTGGTAAGAAGAATCATGGAGGGAAGCCAGTGATTTTATTCATTTGCCACAACATGGGAGTAAATCAGGTATTCTAATGACCACTGCTGTCATCCTCACATTATTATTATCATAATTTTTTTTTTTTGTGGCTATTTACTTAATTGCTTCCATACTTTTTCACACTGAATTTGACCACTTCTAAACATGAAAACGTAGCCACAATAAACAGAATCACTCTGCTTTTTCTGTGTTCTTTTATCTTTGTAGTATTTTGAGTACACGTCGCACCAGGAGCTGAGGCATAACATTGATAAGCAGCTGTGTCTGCATGCAACGATCGAGCCTGAACCTGTGCGAGTGGAGCTGTGCAACTTTCAGGGTGATGGAACCGTCCCAGCTCCACAACAGGTGTGGAGTTTCATTCTTGTTTCCCAACAGGTATAGTACATATCAATATCCCAACAACCCTTTGCCCTGTGACATTGCAAAAAAAATTAAATAATGTACTATCATGGCACAAACTTATATAATCTCAAACTTTTGTGCACTTCATCATTTTAGAGATTTTAATTTGGTCTTTTGTTTGTGTTATCTTACCTTATACGTTTGTGATTGTTTGCAGATATATCTTCTCCACAGTGCTCTGTTTAATAAGTGTTTAATGGTGGAATATGGCAACATCATCATGAAAAGCTGTGACCCTGCCAACAGTTATCAGCATTGGTCTTTCATCTGATCTGTGTCCGCCATCAGATTACCCGACTCTCTTTAGGAATATTGCACAAAATAGAAGTGCAATGAATAGTTGCACAAATGTTGCATCATGTTGTGCACTACTGTAAGTTTGTGCAATGCATCAGGAGTTCTTATTTGATTTAGTAAATTCAGTCAAACGAAATTAAACGTGACCTGATTAAATGCACTAAAATCATTATTTTTTCGAATGATGCACACTTTCAGTGCACACGTTTATTTTGTTTATCACTGTTCAGTTGCTAACCAATGTATTTATTATTACATGCAGGCTGATAAATTAAAGATATAAAGACTTTTTGTAAGCGAGGTGTGCAATGATTTGTGTTGTGAACTGGATTTATGCTCTTTTTAATGGTTCATCTCTGAGCAAGACCACTTAAAGGGGTAGTTTACCCAAAAAGGAAAACTTTGTCATAATTTACTCACCTTGAGTGAGAACAACTTGAGGGTGAGAAAATAACAATTTTCATATTTCCGGGCACTATCCCTTTAAAATCCAATTGAAGATGTACATCAACGCAAGGTGGCGCTAATGCAATAGACTACAATAGAGTTTCTAGTGACGCAATGCTGCAGTTGTTAACGTAATAAATTACTCTGAATCTTAACGTTATACGAAATATGCCTAGTAGACGCATTTATTATTTTATTGTTTTTTTTTTTTAATCTGCAATGTCATGCTGACATTCTTTTTAGAACGGTACATGACTTTTTTTTTCTAGCTCTTATCAGCAGGACTGATTCCATAAGCGCGCTCGCGATTGCAGCGTTTAGCTGTCAATCACCGCCGTGATTGGTTCGTCGTCCACAAGCCCCTCCCCCTGCAATTTGGCCCCGCCCACCTTCCTTTATACTCGCGCGCAGTTGTGCGGGTGACGTGACATGCTCAAGCAATGATGGGCAGTCGAGCGAGCGCTGGTGAGTTCCTCTCTACACCAATAAGATCACTGAGATCCGCCGTGTCGTTTTAACAGGGAAGGAGGAAACTGTCTTTAAAAATGTCACTGTAGTCGCTAATGTTTCATATCTGCGCTCATACACAACGAGCCTGGTACAACTCTATAAGTTTAGCTTTTGAATCCTGGTATATTTGTTTTGTTTAGTAAAGAGCACTAAATGTAAGTACAACGTTGTTATGCAGTGTGTGTGTTTGGTTCTGCTGTTTACTAACGTCAGCAGCTCTAACCACAACTAACCAACTTTGCCTTATTATAGCAGTTGCTTTTAAATTAATTCTAGGTAACTGTATGTTTAAAGCATTTGTTGTGAATGTGATGCTTTGCTTGAAATCATTAGCAAGCTGTTATTTCAGTCAGTGTCAGGCTGAGCCCTGTTAAATAAGGGATTGTGCTAATAACATTATGGTAAGTTGAGAGAGAGAGAGAGAGGGGGTTGTGAGAGCTTGTGTTTTTGTGTCAGTTTATACCTTTATCTTTCCTGTATGCCACAGAGAGAGCACACACTACAGTCCCTGAACGCAGTGGTAGGATTATGTGTTTGTCATCCCAATGCAAATTGCTATGTGATGTGACTTGTTAAATTACTAGACTAGTCTATTGTTTGAACCGCTATAGTCAGTGTTTGTACGTCTGTGCCTCGAAGTGACTTGGCAAAATTATTGCATGTGAAATACCTTTGCAAATGCAAACCATTTTCATAGAGTATATTCTTCCAGGTGGCATTTACTGTAGGTCCAGTGTTCATATTGAGGCCGTTTAGTAAACAAGCTTGCTCTGATGTGTCATTTGTTGATAATGTGTTGCTTGTTTAATATTTCACACTTTACTTGTTGTGTGTTTGGCAGCTTTAGTCAAAGTGCTTTGGAGAACACCTTTAGAGTTTAAATCTGTGTGCCTGTAGTAATAAACCAATTAATTTATTAATTTAACAATTTAGAGGTTGGTGATTAACGGACATGTTACTTCCTTATTTGTCCAAACAATCTACCAAGTGCCTAAAACCTTTCTATACCACACAAAAAAATTGGGGATTGAGAAAATAATGTATACATTTTGTGGTCAATTTAATGTCAGTAAATTGCTTTATGTACTGTATTTATCAGCATTATATCTTCCATCTTGATCTCCATCTCTCAAATAAGTAAATAATTGCCCTGACAACATTTCACCACAAAATATTTATATAATATGTAAAACCTTTATTTTTAGAAACATGTTTTTGTTATTTGTCATGTAACATTAGGGGCCCTATCATACACCCGACGCAATGCAGCGCCAAGTGTTTTTTGCTAGTTTCAGCCCGACACAGTTATCTTTTTTTTTTGCGTCCTGCGCCACGTTGTTTAAATATGCATTTGCGCCTATTTATGCGCCCATGGGCGTGCTGGTCTGAGAACGAGGTGTGTTAATGGACATTGTTGGGGCAATGCTATTTTGAGGCAACTGAAATAGACTGCACATTACTAGTGCACTCAAAATAACAAAAAAAAAAAAATATTGCGCCATTGACTTTAGACCAGGCTTCAGTTTTTTTGTTTTTTGTTATTTGAAGAGCGCATTAGTAATGTGTGCCTAGGGTGACCAGACGTCCCGAAAAATTGGCTGCAGCATCTTTGTTCTTTCTTTTTTTGAAGTTCTACAAAGATACCGTTGGCGCGAATTTATATGCATTGATAAGCGAGCGCAAGTTGCAGCAGCCGCGAGAAAAAGTGAAGTGCAGGCAGCCAGTCGTAAAGGAGTGATTGATTTGGTTGCGGCACTGTGTGCAAGAAAAAATACTTCGGTCTGATGTCGGGTTACACAAAGCAAATCATCTACACAATTATTTAGTTTTCTTATTTAATGACTGACAATTTAGTTGTAATAATAATTTTGGCATAAAGCCTGTTTTATGCTTCTGCGTCGAATCGACGGCGTACCCCCGCGGACCCCTCTGCGTCGACGCGAACCTCGACGCGACCCCTCCGCCGTAGCTTGACGTGCACCTCCAAAAAATTGTAACTACGCGTCGCGGTGACGCAGACCGCAGGGGCTGTGATTGGTCAGATTATACATCATTTCCGGAGTAAAATATATTAAAAATAAAAAACAGTCATTTTAAATTGTCATAAAATATGTTTTGTTTTATTGTTTTTTATATACTAAACACAGCCTTGGTGAGCAGAAGAGACTTCTTTTAAAAACATTAAAAATCTTACCGATCTAAAACTTTTGACCGGTAGTGTATATGTATATATTTATATATATTCTTTTCTTTTTTTGTTGTTGCTAGAAATAAACTTCAATCAATCAAATCAATGTTTGTTTTGAAAAAAAGTTTGTTGTTTATTTACAATACAATGTTCACGGGTACATCATGGATATCAAGTAATTAACCAAGTCTGCCACGGGACACTACATTATCCTGCCATGGCACCGTGGTCGAACCCATTTTGTAGCCCAACCCGGTGATCTGTTGGTTTGCACCCGAAGATAAAATCTTTAAAGTCACTGCCAGTCTCTGAGCGAGGTCAATAGGCATACTGTGTGTAGTCTGATGCTGTATTAACGGCTTTAAACGATGAACAAGATCGTCAAATCGACCTTTCGACATCCGAAAATACTTAAAGTGCATTTCTTCGTCCAAGTCCCTCAGCGGTCGAACAACCGTAACAAATTCGCCAATCCTTCCCCTGTCTTCGTGCACTGGTCGTACAGACCACCTTCGCTGACGTCTTCTTTTTCTTCTACGATTAAACATTTGCAATAAAATCATTTGTTGTTCAACGTTGATTAGCTCCAGCTGCGACAACACTCTCTCTCTTTCGCTCGCCATTGTCGGAAATGAAAAAGCGGAACCGGCGCATGGAACCAAAACAAACTAGGAAAGAGATTCGCGAACCACACCACCCGAACCACAACACACTAAAAAAAATGTTATACTCTAATGTTGAGAAGAAAATTCTTACATGTCTCTTCATCCAATGAAACGGAATGTATGAAGGTAAAAGAGTAGCAAAACTCGAGAGCACGTAGATGTGAATTTGAGAACTCATCTTGTTCACCCCCTAGCGTTCTGGCGGTGAAATGCACCGCGATGCAACGCAACCCGACGCAGAACCATAAAACGGTCACGACGCCGTTGGAGTGACGGCGTAGCTACGCCGTGGAGTTGACGCAGAAGCATAATGAGGGCTTGGGTTATTAGCGTTAAAGGTCTGATTTACGCACTGTTACAACAGTCATTGTTTTTTTTTTTCCACAATGACATTTGAGTTCATGATTTTAATGTAGTTTTTTTTTGTTCCAGACTAAAGACTAATGACAGACTGTTGATCTTTGAATAAAAATATGTTTGGTTCAGGTTTGAAATTCATTATCTTTTATTATAGGCTATGTAGTCTAATACCATAGACCATAGTCTGTAGACTGCTGTCCACTTTAAGATGACCACAAAGAGCAAAAATGTCTTCTAAAGCCCAGTATTAAAAAAACAAACAAATTCTCATGCTCCTCTTCATGCAACTGCTTGCCCCTCAATCAGCTCCGTCTCAAACAGTATACTATAAATAAACCAAATATTCAGTGAAAAGAAATGCTCATTCAAATATAAATCTTCTCTTAAAAAAGATGTCTTGTAAATTGGTTGGTAGATGCTGCATAATCGGCCCCCACGTCTGTCCAACAATTGCTTTTCTTAAGCAAAACTGTTTTTTAATTTGCAATTATAACTGGAAATTATACATCTGTAACATAACTCCAGAAAGCTATAAATTCATATATATATATTTTTTTATCTAACTGAATGAACATAAGGACAACACAAGATTGATCTTCTGCTCTTTAATCTTTTCCTAACCTCTTGGCAGACAACATGAGTAACAGCAGCACCGTTCCCCTCTCACGCTCAGAAGTGTTTGGGGAACTGAGGAAAGAGCTACACGATGATGTGGAGTTTCACCAGTCCGATGCACATATCTTCATCATCATGGGTGCTTCGGTGAGTCCGTGTGTGTGTGTGGAAATATCTCTGTCTCTACTAATGAGGAATTGACACAGTCTCATCTGCAGCCTTGAATTGTCACTCATTTTGAACACGTTACATCTATTGACAAACCAAAAATGAGTGTGAATTCATGTATTTGGGACACTTTTTTATTTATTTTTTACAGTGACTACATTTGCATGCACCACAGTGTTCTGATGGTAATCATAATTTGGCAGTATTCTGTTTCTTGATGTAATCATGTTAACGGCGCACTCCAATCGCCCGATTTAAGACAGTATTCTGATTCCACAAATTCCCTAGAATATGCCTATAATCAGAAAACTGTTGCATGTAAACACATTATTCAGAAAATTTGTTGAAAGAAGATATATGTGTGCACTCCACTCCACACAATTTTCACATTTCTAGTAGGATGCATTACAACTATCGCAGGTGTTCATACAGTTTCATCACACTTTATTGCACAGAGTTTGTGTAATGAGTGTTTACAAATTGTGAAGCTCTGTCTCCATTCTGTAAACTCTTTAACTTCACCAATATCTCCTACCAGTCCTTCCTTCATTCTTTCATGCCCTCTCTTTTCTTCTATTGCCGAGTTACATATTACTACAAGCGTTTAACAATTGCTCTCCGCTTTCCATTTCATGACGATGTTTTTAGGCTTGTTTGAATGTGAGAAGTAATTAGTCAGTCCTAATTAAATAATTGTGAAAAATATACAGGAATATTCCGCTGTATGTGTGTATGCATATAAACATAGAATTGGGAATATGACTGTAACCCGAATATAGACCTTTAACAGAATGTGATGTGCATGTAGACATATTCATTGAAATGATTGTCAAAAAGTTGCCAATTTGCCCTAATTCTTGCTAATTTATTGATCTAGTTCCTATTTCAAATTCTTCCTAATAGTACATGGTAGTTTCTTTAGTATTGCACACCTTATGGTTTTACAGCACAGTCTGTTTACTGCTAGTCCAATAAAGGAAGAAAGTCTCTGAATTGGTACAATGGCCTTGGAATTTTTTATTTTTTTTTGTAGAAGGAAGTACAACTGAAATTAAGCAACCATGAAGGGACGTTGCCAACATAAGGCTTCTATTTATCATTCAGACAGAACAGGGCGGTTGAGTAATTCAGCAGTTCAGTTCACAGCTTATGGCCTTGAAAGGTGATCGGTCAGGTGTGGTGACAGAAGGTCTGTGATTGGCTGGACATGACTAAAGCCTTATCTAGACAGCCTTGATTAGGTTTGGTATGCATATAAATACAAAACATCAAGAATAAAAAGTGAAGTTTGCATTACAGTTGGTCAAGCTTTTGCACTTCTCACAAGAGTGTTTTCCCCTTTTCATCTTTTAGTGATGAAATTTAAACCCTCTTCCTCCTTTTTCCGGCTTGCTTTTCCTTGTGCCTCCTTATTTTGTTCGAGTTTTCAGTAGTCTGATATTACACAACTGCTCTGTGAAAGATCTTTGTTACTGTTGGCTTTTCCTGTTCTTATTGTTTGGGTTTTTAAATAGGTGCTAGTGAGCTGGATTACGCAAAATCACTCTCTGTCAGCACTTTCTTTCAGTTAGTGTGGAGAGAGAGGTGAAAGAGCAGGCTTGTGTGTTTGGGATGAGGGTGGGGTTTGAAAGATGGCTGTTTGACATGGGGTTGCAAAGGTTTGTGGCATACTGATTAAACATTGAAATCCATTCAGTAACCATGTCAAAATCCAGATGCAACATCACCTGATTTGTCAGGCCTGATTTGCTAGATGGGCTGGTCTGAGTATTTCAGAAACTGTTGATCTACTGGGATTTTCACACACAACCATCTCTAGGGTTTACAGAGAACGGTCAAAAAAAGAGAAACTATCCAGTGAGCGGCAGTTCTGTGGGTGAAAATGCCTTGTTGATGCCAGATATCATAGGACCAGACAGGTTCAGCTGATAGAAAGACAACATTAACTCAGATAACCGCTCGATACAACCGAGGTCTGCAGAAGAGCATCTCTGAACACGTCAAAGCTTGAAGCAGAAGAGCTACAGCTGAAGAACACACACCGGTGACATTCCTGTCAGATGAGAACAACAGACTGAGGCTACAATTCACACGTGCTCTCCAAAACGAGAAGATTGGAAAAACGTTGCCTGGTCTGTTGAGTGTCAATTTCTGTTGCCACATTCAGATGTTAAGAGTCAGAATTTGTCATAAACAACATGAAAGCAAGCCTTGTATCAGCGGTTCAGGCTGCCAGTGGTGTAATGGTGTACGGTAGATTTTCTTTGGGCTTCTTAGTACCAATTCAGCATCATATAAACACCACAGCTGACTTGGGTATTGTCGCTGACTGTGTCCATCCCTGTATGACCACAATATCATCTTCTGATGAATACTTTTAGCAGGATAACACGCATGTCACAAAGCTCAAATCACCTCAAACTGGTGTCTTGAACTTGTCAGTGTGTTCATTAAACTCAAATGGCCTCCACAGTCACCAGATCTCAATAGAGCAGCTTTTGGATGTGCCGGAATGGGTTTAACATCATGGATGAGCAGCCGACAAATCAGCAGTAAAACTGCTTGATGCTTTCATGACAATATAGACCACAATCTCTGAGGAATGTTTCCAGCACCTTGTTGAATCTATCAAGACCCAGACTTTCTACTGGCATGCTCTGCTGTTTACACTCCAGGATCACTGAGATACACATTCATCAGTTATGAAAAAAAAAAGAAAAAAAAAAAACTGTGACTACAGTGTTTTTTTGTGTGTGTGGAAACACTGTAGTCACTATCAGAGCAAATACATACTGTAAGATTGATCTGGTTGCTAAGTTTTAGTATGATTATGATGCATTGTTCATGATTAAAGTTACAAAATCGACGTGGGTGGATTTTTGTCAAGTCACCATTACAGAGTGCTTTTCACCACAGCAAATCAGCTGGAATGATTAATTGGTTAGATAGCGAACCGTTTATCGACTGATATCTGCCAATAATGAATATTGGAGAGATGGGACTCTCCCACAATGCTGTAAATCTGCCAAGACAAACAGAATAGTGCTGTCTCACCATGCACAGTGTGTTTCTCATGAGTCTGAATGGGTGTGGAGGAGCAGATCTGCTCACATCAATGACGTTTGCTTTGAGATGATTGAGTCACATTGAGATGGGATGGGTTGACCTGTTGTGTTTGTTTTTTTAAAACTTCATTTTATCTGTTCTTGTGTGTTTTGTATCTTTTATATAATAGTCATCTTTATATTCAGCTGTATTTATGACATGAGTCACTGTGGTCCCACACAAATTATGGCTGCATTTCAAAATCTGCCAATCTGTGTGGCAATTTGGTGCTTCATAGGCATGTTTGGACAAGACTGTTATGGTCCAAACGGCTTTTTAGGCAGGCAGTTCATTTTTATTTGATTCCTTTTAAATGGGTCATGACATGATATTTTTTTTATTTTTTTTTTATGTTCCTTGACATTCACAATAAAAACAAATATATGTGGAAAAATGGCTATTTACATCCTTCATTCTGACCCTCTGTCAAAAGATTTTGAATGAAGTATGACCAGGTCTAGTTTCTGAAATTTTATCTACGATAAAATAAAATAAAAACGATTTTAATCGTTCTTTTTTAAATCTCTTTCTCGACATGAATATAGCCGAGGTAGCTGACATGGCATTAAACTATAAACAAACAAACAATCTGACCAAGGGCTGCCAACTCTTGACGCATTCAGCGTGAGACTCACACAATCTCATCTCAGAATGGTATAAATCCCTTAGAGAACTATGTTACTTGCCACCTTCAATTGGATATTAAAAGGTGGGGTGGTCCCTCCCTCATGGAGGAAAGCAATTATTTCGGTCATACCGAAGGAAGGTAAAGATTGTGGAAATTGCAGACCTATCAGTGTCTTAAATGTGGATTACAAACTATTTACATCCATTCTGGCTAGAAGATTAGACAAAATGATTCCATAATTTATTCATCCAGATCAGACTGGGTTTGTCAGGCTGAGACAAACTCAAGATAAAATCAGGCGTTCTTTACATATTATGAGCCATATAACTAAACACAGTGTTGAAGCTTTGTTAGTAGGATTGGATGCTGAAAAGGCATTCGACTCTGTTAGGTGGAAGTATCTCTTTATGGTTATGAAACGATTTGGGTTTCACGAATCTATTACGTATTAATGCTATTCAAGCAGTATATGATAAACCTCTAGCGGGAATTAAGGTGAATGGTGATCTTTCTAACCAGATTACTCTAGAACAAGGAACACGTCAGGGCAATTAGCCCTATTTTATTTGCCCTATTCATAGAGCCCATTAACCAGTGGATTAGGCAAAATGACAAAATTATAGGTATAGAATTATAGGCCTTTGCAGATGACATTTCAGTTTACTTAAACAGCCAACCCAGTCTTTTCCAGAATTGATGTGTCTTCATGAGACGTATGGATTATAGGTGAACATACAGAAAACCCAGGTCTCCACTTTTATTTATAGGCCACCTGGTTTCATTACTGGAAATTTTTGTCTCAACTGGGAATCAGTTTCAATGAAATCTGGGAGTAATTTTAGCAAAAGATATATCACAATTATTTCAAGCTAATTATGCGGTCCTCTAATTACAAAAATTAAAGCTGAGATATCAAGATGTAATCTTTCCCCCTTTTTAAGCATGGGCTCAAGGGTCGAATCAGTCAAGATGAACATTCTACCGAGACTATTATATTTATTTCAGTCTCTGTCAGTGAATATACCAGTGCAGCAGTTCGTAGAATGGGATAAATCATTTTCAAGATTTATTTGGAAAGGGAGGAAACCCAGAATTGCTATTTAGAGCATTATGATCTATTCTTCAAATGTATGTATTCCTTGGTTCCAAGTGATTCAATACTTTAATGTAATTAATATATTTTTTGTGATTATCTTAGTATTTTACATTGATAAGGTTTGTACTTCTCTTTGGTGCATTTTTTTCTTGATTTTTTTTCAGTTTTTTGGAACTATTTCCAAAATGTATTATAATAGATTGAATAGGTTTATTATAATAATTATAATAATTATATAAAAAAATTTAGAATGGGATCATCATTTAGCCTTTGATCAATTAACACTGATCTCAGACCAGCTTTTCTCTTTGAGACTTTGATCTAGTTTTGAAAATATTGCACGATGAAACTCTGTATAGTGAAGTGTGTCAAATTGTGCCGTGATGTAACAAATGTGTTTTTTGTAGGGAGATCTGGCCAAAAAGAAAATCTACCCAACTTTGTGGTGAGTCCTCTAACTTATTATATACTACAGTTCATAATTTTAGGGTCGATAAGTTTTTTAAAGTGATCTTGTAAAGTCTCTTATGCTCAACAAGGCTGCATTTATTTGACCAAAAATACAGTGAAATATTATTACATTTCAAAGTAACTTTTCTGTTTGAATATTATAAAATGTAATTTATTCCTGTGATCAAAGCTGAATTTCCAGCATCATTACTCCAGTCTTCAGTGTCACATGATCCTCCAGAAATCATTCTGATATGATGATTTGATGCTCAAGAAACATTTATTATTATTATCAATGTTGAAAACAGTTCTGCTGCTTAATATTTTTGTGGAAACTGTGATACATTTTTTTTCAGGATTCTTTGAATAGAAAGTTAAAAAGAACTGCATTTATTTGAAATGTATATTTTTTGTAACATTATAGACGTTTTTACTGTCACTTCTGATCAATTTAATGTGTCCTTGCTGAATAAAAGTAACTATCTTAAAAAAAAATCTTTTTTAACAATAGTTTGTCTATTTATTTCTGTTTCTCTCTATAGGTGGTTGTTCAGAGACGGTCTTCTCCCCGAACAGATATATTTTGTGGGCTTTGCTCGTTCCGATCTGACCGTGGATGCCATACGCGCGGCCTGCATGCCCTACATGAAGGTCCGCGCTCAGAGTTTTGTCTGCTTACCGTATCAGTCTGTGTGTGTGTGTGTGTGTGTGTGTGTTCGTGTTCATACGCCCTGTTTTTTTCCTCCCTTCAGGCGGTCGACTCTGAGGCAGAGCGCCTCGCTGCGTTCTTCAGTCGAAACTCTTACATCAGCGGGAAGTACGCGGATGAATCGTCTTTCGCTAACCTGAACACTCACCTGCTGTCACTGCCTGGAGGAGCTGGGGCCAACCGGCTCTTCTACCTGGCCCTGCCGCCCAGCGTCTACCACGATGTCACCAAGAACATCAAACATCAATGCATGAGCACCAAGTGAGGAGCGAACGCATGCAGTTGCTTTTGTTTCATTTTTGCTTAATTATGTGTTTTATGTTCTTAATACAAGGCAAGATGTGTCCAAAAGTAGGTTAGAGGTTATGCGACGGACTTGAATAAAACTTTTTTTAGACAGTCAAACTTACAATTTTGACCTGACTGTCAAAAAATCCCCATTTACTTTCATTGAAGGGGGGCACCTGAGCCATTTGTAGGGACCAAGGGCCGGATTCCCGAAAAATTCCTAAGAGTAACATTTTTCTTAACTGCTTTTTTCTTATTTTCTAATTTAAAGGTTGTATCAGCGATTGTGGGTGACGTCACTTCTGTTTGTGTTTGAAGCAAGATCCAAACAAACAAACCAAGTTAGCTCGCCCCTCCCTCCCGTTTCGTGCATCATGAAAAAAACGATCATGCACGCGCATTTCTTAAAGCGACGTTAGCTAGAGCTACCCTAGTTTAGTCGAGCTTCGCTGATATTTTTTCAAGAAGGATATTTTCACACACAGTTCACATCCAAACAAGTCAGCACTAGCAGCTAGGGGTGTGACGATAACCGCATCACCGCAATATCGCGTTAATGAGATGCCTACCGCGGTGTGAGGTCATCACCGCACTTTTTTTTTTTTTTTTTTTTAAGTTACAGGAGTGCATATGGTGTGTGATATGAACTATAAACACATTCATTTTTGCTTATAATTTACTGTATTCTGCGAGTCCCATGTTCAAGTGCTTCTGGAGAAAAAAAAAACGCTTCCTGCGCAAGGGAGGGACAGTCCGTTAAACATATGGGGGATTTATTTTTTTGTGTGTTTCTGATTATTATTAATTAACTGCTAGGTTTCAGTACTTGTGATGTTTACAGATAATGTTCAATTAAATACAAACAAACACAGGCATAAAAGACAAGCATAACGTAAACAGTTGGAGATTTTAATTGCAAGTAGCGATCTCTCTTATGTGGTAGCCTATAGGCAATAACAGTTGACGGCGCTAGCCGAATGACATTATTCAAAAAATAGCCACGAATCTAGTGTATAAGCCAAATACTGTGTCGCCTTTGAGGCAGGTGACAATTAAGGGGAATCCGGTGAATTTGGACTTTATACCGGCAATATACCGTATTTGTCGCACAAAAGTATCCGTCTCGCGAGGAAATACCACTAACTTAAGACCACATCTTAGAAAAATTAACCATCCTGTGGCGTTTGCTGGACTTAAGTGCAGCACACCTACCTTAGGTCGGCGACACTGGCTGCGTGGCGTGTCCGTTTTTATTTCGGCTCCCATGTTAACAGGTTAGAGCTTGCACACTGCCTGCGTGAGACGCGCGTCTCAGTTGCGGCACGAGCCGCGCGGAAAAAAAGCGTGCATGCTATAAATAGAACCGACGCCTATTTTTCACGCAAGCCTGTTGGAAGCGTTTCCTGGCAAAATAGAATAGGAAAAAAATGTTTGTATGTCATTTTGACATGAATACATATTAATAAATTACATTTTGATGTTTGAAAGTTTAGGTTTTGACATAAATGCAGATATAAATGTAATTAAAAAAAATATTATCGATTTTCAAATATTGCACCTGTCAATACAGAACGAAATATTCTCTAGCCTATTTTGCCGTCAATACTGCCGACGCTGTCTTTGCTGTTATTTATGTTTAACATTAAGTATAGGCCTTCCACAACTCTCTCCCCATATGTCGAATATATCACCAATGAGGCTTACAGTATATGTCACCTAGCAGCAGCAGCGCTGTTTCTGGTGTGCAAAGACATAAAAAAAGCCACGCAGCTGACACGCAACAGAAACGCCACACTCACACCACGCAGCCAGTGTGTCGCCGGCCTTAATTAATAGTTAATTATTCATATTTACAATTTAATATAAATGTTAATTTGTTTATTTTTTAATAAAGAATACTGCTTTATGTTATTTATTTCCATTGTCATTTACAAGCTACATGCGTTCTTGATCGCGTCTGCAGTGTGTGACGCGGCCGCGGTGTTGTTTTTTTTTTTTTTTTTTTTTTGGGGGGGGGTGGGTGGGGCGTCGGTTAACCGCCAAACCGCGAGATTTGTTGCTTCTTTACCGCGGTAAGAAAAAATCCCATACCGTCACAGCCCTACTAGCAGCTACTCACCTGTCCTGAAAAAACGGCGTCCGATTTAAAAATTGTCAGTTCTTTAAGTTTTCTCCACCTTTCAAAAGCCTTCCCGATAACTATTCGAGTCTTGGAATAAACACGATGGTATTCCCTTGCCCTAATCCTCCTCCTCCTCTTGGGGATTGACTCAATTTCTCTTGATCAATTGTTCAATTTCTCTTGATCGTTGATAGACGCTGGCTTCTTCTTCAGCTCCGACTTCGCGTGCAGCCGAGCACAAGCGCAAAACCTCACAACACCCACCCTGTTGGTGATTGGTTGGAACACTTTATTTTGGTTTTGAGTGGTTGGTGAAACCAATTGTTTTTGTGTGCAGATCTCAGAGCCTAGGCTGCCTACAGAGACTCAGTTTTTTGACGGCCTGCTTATGGGGCGGGCAGCTAGCGGATCATTAGGAAAGATTAGATGAATGTGATCGTTTATGTTTGGGCCTGAAATCGCTGATACAACCTTTAAGAAAAAAGATACAAATATTTTGTACTGTAAAAGTTAAATGTGTTATGAATTTATTGGGTTGTTTCAAAGATTAAGCATTACAAAGTAACACAAGCTACATATAATACATATAGTAGCAAGAATGTGGACGAGTGACACAGATTGATCATTAAAACAGTGAACACTAGAGTGAATGCATATCCACGATGCGTTCGCTGTAGCTAAAACAGTCTAGAAAATAGTCTGAGCGTTTATTATAGTTACAGTCTGCAGGCAGCTCAAAAAGATGGGCTTTGAGGTGTTTTTCATTGAGCGAGTCTTTAGCACAGGGGGTGCCCAACCCTGCTCCTGCTGATCGACTGTCCTCCACAGTTCATCTCCAACCCTCATCAAACATCCTGCCTTTAATTTTCACGCGATCCTGAAGATGTTAATTGGTTGCTTCAGGTGTGTTTGATTAGGGTTGGAGATAAACTGTGCAGGACAGTCGATCGGCAGGAGCAGGGTTGGGCACCCCTGCTTTAGCATGTGTGACGTGTGGACTTGCATAGATCATCAGGGTTCCCACGGGTCATGGAATTTCTGGAATGTCATGGAATTTTAAAAGGTCTATTCCAGACATTGAAAGTCAGGGAATTTTATATATTTTTTGTCCAAGTCATGGAATATCAGGCAATTTAGTTTGTTGCTTTAAATTTTAGTTTCCATTTATCAAAATGTAATTTTTCTATACCGATTTTTTTTATCGCGCTGTTTCACACATCTTTTTACGGAGACCCTGAGGGGACCTTTGCAAAAAAATAATAATACGGACTTTCACGTGCGCACGCGACTATTGTGTGTGTGCACACGAGAAACTTTTGCGTGCGCACGAGAAAGTTTCGCGTGCGCACGCGTTACAATTTCCGGTTTGGTTATAGTGTCATTACTACAAATGTGGGAAAAGGGATGAGATGAGAGTGTGCTTGGAGCATGCCTCCAGAGATTTGTCTTATTATAGGGAGGTTGTTTGTGGACTGTGCTTTACTGTAAGAAAAAAAGCATGAATATCACATAAATGAATATCAGGTCCCACATCATGGATTACATAATCAGAGAGTAGCCTATTTCTTTTCGTTTTGAATTGTTTCGTTTAAAGACATTCCAAGCTATCTTCAGATGTATTTCTCATGTATGTGAGGCATACACCGAGTTTCGGTTAATTTATGATGAGATGCGCTCCATTTCACGTGCAATGCAAGTGACCGCGCCGGCGCCTCCATGATTATATTGTCTGCTATATATTTGCTTCTCATTTATTAAATACAGGCAATTGGTTGATGAAAAATTTATTAAAATTAAGATACTATTTATACAAAATGAAATTCACTTTAAAGAAAGGCTTTCTACAAAACAAAACAGCTCGGTGCTCCGCAAAACAGCAGCCTGTTTTGCCGTTCATTATAGGTCATGGAAATTCATCTTTTTAGTCAGTGAAAGTCAGGGAAAAGTCAGGGAATTTGACATTTGGTTTAGAGTGGGAACCCTGGATCATGCTCTTGGGCAAAATAAACAAGCCGACATTCAGGACACTCTATATCCTTCATTCCAAATATATACAAATTCCATTGTACGTCTTTTAGTTTGTCAAATTATTTGAAGTGCAGTTTTTGAAGAGTGCAAATGTGCGTTCGTTCTTTATTACGCCGGGGGAACGTAAGAGGAAACCTGCAATTGAATGAAACATCTGGAAATGAAGCAAAGCAATGGAGAACAAAATAATGAAATAGTCTTCAGATACTATGGTTGTTATTTACAGCAATAATCTGACTAATCCATTCTAGAATAGATTAATTAGTAGATGCTATTACTCCACCACCTTGACATCATCAAATATATTGTGGTTTGAATGACATATGTGCGACAGTTTTCAGGAAAGGGTCGTGACGAGCTAGTTAGTTTCACCAACGATGCATCGTACTATGGTGGTTATGTCGCTGTTTGGGAAACGCCCTAGCAACCACTCACACTTAATTGTTAAAAATTATAAATGCATTTTAGTTGTAATTTTATTAGTTGTCCTCTCTAACATCTAACATCATAATGACAAGATTTGTACAGGCAAGTACCACTCGCATCAAATCTAGCTAGACAGTGTTGAACAGTGTTTAATGACTAAAACTAAAACCATTAAAAATCGTTTCCATTAATTGAAACAAAGCTGAAATCAGTGCTAGGGAAAGTTACTTTTAGAAGTAATGCGTTACAATAATATGTTACTCCCTAAAAAGCAACTAAACATTACTTGGTTACTTTTTATGAAAAGTAATGTAGTGTTTCTTTTTTGTGTCACTTTGTCTCTGTTTGGATGGGCTTGCTTGATTTGTTTTTAATAAAAAAGTTTAATATTAAGCTGTTTTTGGCAAAAGTGGAATGAATAAGCTTCAGGCTGAATGAAATGTAAATTCATGCATGTACCGTAGAGGGCGCATCTCTAACAAACCTCTCAGCTGTGCTGCCGTTCTGGATCACAGAAGAAGAAAGTTCAACACTTTTACTTTAATTTTAGCTTATTCGTCTGGTTGAACAGAGTCATTGAAGGTCAGCAGCAAAGACGTTAGTTAATAAAGTGAGATTAAATACATAAAGTACATTCGTATTATTTAACATATTTAATTATTGCAGGTTTGTGTAATATTCTGAGTTTGCATTTAACCGTTTTTATTCATTTTGAGGAATACTGAATCTAAATATTGAAAACCTTGAAATAATGAATACTGAACTCCTGATTTCTCTCAACATGAGGACAGGAGAGCCTTCGGTCAATGGGAAAACACAGTAACTTGCGTTACTTATTTCAAGAAGTAACTCTGATTTTTATGTTGAAAATTTAGAAATAATGTTACTTTACTAGTTACTTGAAAAAGTAATCTGATCGTGTTACTTTAAATGCTTTAGCACCAACTGAAATGACGCCTGAAATGAATAAAAATTTGATGAAAAATTTAAAAACATGAAAATTAGAAGTGTTGCATTGGCAACTAACTGAAATAAAATAAGTTGAAGTGCTAAAATTACTAAAACTAAAAATGAAATTAAGTTGAATAGAAATATTTATAACAAAAACCAATAGAAATGACAAAAAGCACATAAAAACTGATTTAAAAAATACCATAATAGTACTAAAATATCACTGGCTAGACATGAGATGTAGTTTCTGTTTAATTTTCTAAGTGTATATGGATTTGCCTTGGCAAAGGCCTTTTTAAAGTGCAGGATATTTCTTGTGTTTGTATGTTTGGTAGAGGCTGGAACAGGATCATCGTGGAGAAGCCGTTTGGCCATGACTTGCAGAGCTCAGAGGAGTTATCCAGTCATCTCTCTTCTCTCTTCACCGAGGAACAGATTTACCGGATAGACCATTACCTAGGCAAAGAGATGGTCCAGAACCTCATGGTCCTCAGGTCTGTCTGCTTATCATTCTCTTCTTCATCCCTCTCTGCCTTCTGCTTTTCACTGGCTGTCACACACAGTTGTCATTTATGAATAATTAAGGGTTAAACTCCATTGGGAAGCTCTTCCTCTGTATCTGTCTCTTGTTAGTCATAGGTTTCTCTCCTGTTTCCTTAAAGGTTTGGAAACCGGATATTTGGCCCCATATGGAACCGGGACAGTGTGGCATGTGTGGTTCTGACCTTCAAAGAGCCGTTTGGTACCCAGGGCCGGGGAGGATATTTTGACGATTTTGGAATCATTCGGTTGGTTAAGTTTCCTTGCTTTGAGATGATTTTGCACCTGTGATATTTCATAGATGTTAAAACTTCTAAAAGGATAGTCTACCAAAGATGAATTCCGCCATCATTTTTAACCTGATTTTTTCTCTCTCTCTATGGAACACAAAAGGAGATTTTTATTTATTTTATATTTTTTGGTGTGAAGCACCATAAAAGTAGTCCGTAAAAAGAAACAAAGATGAAATGCACATTATTTCAAAGACAAATATAAAAAAAGGTGTTTAAAAATCCATTGCACTTTCTGTGCATGAGGATTCCCTTCAAAGGCTGAGTGGATATTGATATTCTAATGTATTCCTCTCTTTTCTGCCTCCAGTGATGTGATGCAGAACCACCTGCTGCAGATGCTCTCTCTGGTTGCCATGGAGAAGCCCGCATCCACCAGCTCTGATGATGTTAGGGATGAGAAGGTAATGAGCCGGTCAGCCAATCAGCTGTGTGCGCCCATCACTGTTATGCCACTTATCTGAATTATCCTGAATTTAGCCTTGAGGATCAAATAAATCACATTTATCCATCCATGACCACTGTCTTGTAGTTAACCATTAGCATAAAAGGCTAATTTGTCTTGCTTTGCAATGCTTTTTGTTTTGCCTTTTTCTTTGTTTTTGTTTTCTTTGTAATGCCTTGTTTTGCTTTTGTTTTGTCTGAGGACCTTTAACAGTGTGACTTGTTTTTCTCTGTCTGCTGCAGAGAGTTGTAATTTATAGTTTGTGTGTTCAGTCACATGGCATGAAGAAATTAGTGTTCATGAAGCATCCAACTGAACTGCTATTGCTAAGATAAATGGGAATGATCTCTGATGTCTCCTCTAATGTATTGTAGATTTCTGCCTACCTGTTCTCTAATGCTCTGCGTGTCCCCCTACAGGTGAAGGTGTTGAAGTGCATCGAAGCGGTCTCTCTGTCAGACGTGGTCTTGGGTCAGTACGTGGGAGATCCAGATGGAGAAGGAGAGGCTAAACTGGGTTATTTAGATGACGCCACTGTCCCTAAAGGCTCCACTCAAGCTACATTTGCCACTGCAGTGCTTTATGTGAAGAATGAACGCTGGGATGGTAAGTGAGCTTTACCAACACACATGTAATGATTAGATACACACAGTGTGCATCAGAGTATGCACTCAGAGTAACTAGCAAATATTTACAATCTGGCCAAAGACCTAAAATTTTGACCTTTCTAAGACTATTAATTTTGACCTCTTTCTGGAAGTAAGAGCAGCATTTGTATTAAATGAGTACATTTGAAGCTGTACTAACACCTTGGTCTTGAAATCACATTCGTTTTTTGGCTTAAAATACAAAATTAACTTTAAACGTTTTAAAAGTAGTATATCTGTTTCGAGTTGGTAAAATAAAAAGAAATGTTTTTGATAGTGTCATTCTCACTAGGCTGCATTTATTTAATCAAAACTACAGTAAAAACATTAATGTTGTGAAATATTATTACAATTTAAAATAACTGTTTTTTTAGCTGAATATATTTTACGTTTTAAATATATTCCTGTGATCAAAGCTGAATTTTCAGCATCATTACTCCAGTCTTCAGTGTCACATGATGATTTGCTTCAGGATTTCCTGCTGGATTTTTCAGGATTTTTTGATAAATACAAAGTTCAAGAGAACAGCATTTAGTTGAACTAGATTTTTTTTATTATTATTGATTTTCTTCCTGAATGTGTTGATATTTCATCAAGCTCTCTCTCTCTCCAGGGGTTCCCTTCATCCTCAGATGTGGAAAGGCTCTGAATGAGAGGAAGGCAGAGGTGAGGCTGCAGTTCACCGACGTTCCTGGAGACATCTTTGACTCTCAGTGCAGGCGGAACGAGTTGGTGGTCCGCGTGCAGCCCAACGAGGCCATCTACGCCAAGATGATGAGCAAGAAACCTGGAGTCCACTGCAGTCCGGAGGAGACGGAGCTGGACCTGACCTACCACAGCAGATACAGGGTAAAACACACCTTTGATACATCCATACTGTATGTTTTTATCCTATTAGACAACTTTGGCCATCAAATGTTTAAAACCAAAAACAAACAATCTTTATTTAAGTTACATTTAAGTTTTAGTTTATAAATGTACATTTCTCTATTCTCTCTTTACAAAGGATGTTAAGCTGCCTGATGCTTATGAACGGCTGATTTTGGATGTCTTTTGTGGCAGTCAGATGCATTTTGTACGCAGGTGAGTTTCTTACAAGCTACTGTATTGTACATACACACAAATAAAAGGTTAGCAGTTGGATTGATGACTCAGCCGGCCTGAAAAGCCTTCATGTAAACACTTCAGTCGATCCGAATGAATGTGCAGAATTTTACTCGTGTATACGACGCAGCTGCGTTTATTAGAACGCCAATGAGTTTGCAGGAATTAAATAAACACTATGAAGTAAATATTGTCATAATCCATCAACAGAATATCAATAAGCAATCGTTTGGTATAAATGTGTGGTATTCAACTGCTTAAACTAGCCCTTTCCTGTAGCTCAAACAGTAGAGCGTTGGCGCCAGCAACGCCAAGGTCATGGGTTCGATTCCCAGGGAAAGCAAGAACTGACAAAATGTAAAATGTGTACCTTGAATGCAATGTAAGGGTGTACTCACACTAGGCACGGTTGCCATGAACCGGGCCCGAGTACGATTGTCCCCCCTCCCCACTCCCCCTCTGGCCTGCACTCACATAGGGTTTCAGCATTCGTGCCGGAGCACGCTTACTTCATTATGGTGCGACGGTTTCGGGATAAACAGGAAGAGCGGCGCTCTCACTGAACACAATGGAGTCCAGCACGGTTAGCGCTCACACTGCATGCGAACCGCGCCCGAGTCCAACTGAACCGTGCTCTGGCCCACCTCTTCCAAGCGGGCCAGGGCCGGCTAATCGAGCCGCGCCCGGGCACGGTTCGGAGCACTCACACTAGTCAAACGAACCGCGCTTTGGTGGTCAAACGCACTCGGGCACGGTTCAAACTGGCTAGTGTGAGTACACCCTAAGTCGCTTTGGATAAAAGCGTCTGCCAAATGCATAATGTAAATGTTAAACCACAAGCCTGGAGAACGTTTTTACTTTGAAACATGCAGTGCTCGCAATTAAATCATCACCTTTTGAAGTTTAATAATCACAGTAGACCATATTGTGATTTCTGTTTTTCTGTCCCCAAATTTAAGACCCAGAAATGATAATGTACTTTTCTTGTACACAAATATTGGCACCCTTGATAAATATGAGCAAAACAGACTGTGGAAATTTGTGGAAAGTCTTTCATTCACAAAATTATACACTATTTCATTCAGCCAGTGGATCAAAAAGAAGTTAATATGCATTCAAACAGTCAGGACAATTTTGACTCATTTATTTCTTAAAAATGGGTTAAAGGCTGAAATGTAAGGTTTATCATTTTATATTTTTGTTTTTTGTCCAAACCTGTATTATATGAACTGTAGAGTTTTAAATTGTTATTTTATGGTTTGGATGTTACCATAGATCTTGCTCTTTCCTGCTTGTATGGTATTCATTTTATTTGGTCAGAAAAAAAAAAAAAAAAAAAAAAAAGGTTAAACTTGACTTGATACACTGTTTGTTTGGAATACACAATAATGTAAATTTGATTAAAGAATGTAAAGAACCGTCTCTGACTTTGACTTATTTTATTAAAGTGACGAGTTGAGGGAAGCCTGGAGAATCTTCACTCCTCTTCTTCATCAGATCGAGACAGAGAAGAAGCCACCCATCAAATACAAATACGGGAGGTAAGATTCGCTTATTTTTCTGAAAGTGATTGTTGACAAAGTGACATGACGTGTAATGCGTCTCATATTCTCTCTCCCGTATAGCCGTGGTCCTGCAGAGGCTGATGATCTGGTGCAGAAGGTGGGCTTCCGCTATGAGGGTACATACAGATGGGTGAACCCACACAAACTGTGAAAGAAGAGGACGACAGAGATGAGAGGAGCTGAAGCCTAAGACATCAGCCTAAGATGAGTGCCTGAAATAAAAGGCACTTAGTTATTTGAAGATGCACTCGTTTAAAGAAGGACCAACAAACAAGATTACAAATTAAATTTTCTTTGGATGTTATGAATTAAAAACCTGCTCATTATGTTATATAATGCTTTATAGGACATTCCTTATATTATTTCTTTCTATATTCCAGTGGACTCGATTCCATACTGTCTGTGTTCAGATGCTTTATTCCTTAAGAAAAACAAAGCTTCTGTTATGCATTCCTCTTTTCACAAGCAAGTCTTACCATTAAATGCTGCTCACATTTTTTTTTAAAGTGTTTATAGGCAGAGGCATGGTGTAAAAGTGCAATCTACTCCTGCACTGATAGTTCTCTTCATACATTTTGTCGTGACTTTGGTTGCAATCTTATATTTAAATGGTATAATTGGACCACACAAAAGAAAAGTTGCAGAAACGTACAGGGATTAGGAATGTATGGGTAATGTTGTCTTTGTTACTACTTAACAACATGAATGTATAGGACATTTCACTACGTCTTAAGGCTCCCACTGATTGGCTGAAAGAGCCATTATTATGTTTAGTCTTATTAAAGCAAATGTATTGGTAAAATGGTATTACATGCCACATTTCTTCTGTTAATACTTTAATAGATGAGCTTTGATGTTCATTGTTACATCGCTCTCAAAATGCATGGACACTGTCTCTCTCTGCTCGATATCATTTTTGGTTTCAGCACTAGTTAGACATTGAACCAGTGTCAAAAAACAACTTTGTTAGCCTGCATATGTATTGAGGGTATGTTTTTGACAGCACTGCATTTCAACATCATGTTAGGGTGCCTAAAACTACTTTAGAAAACTCTTTGTTTGGTGATGCTATTTAACTTTTCTGTAAAAGTTCTGCCCTTTGTTTTCTATTTTATTATAATAGACAGCTACTTTTACAATAAAGCCATAGCTAAGATGCCTCACATGTGTCTCATTGCTGCTTCTTTTTCCATCTAGTTTTTAAAGTTCAGATTCTCTTTGTTTTGGTCAGTTTTGGAAAAGACATTGAGTGAGTAGCCTGTCGGTTTTCCATGGTCATAACATTGGAATGTTACGACATTTTACAGTTGTGGAGTCAACAAGTTAATGGCGATTTTAGTAATGAATGCAAATATTTCTGGATATGAGGAGAATGGAGTTTTGTACACAAATAAGTACATTTGTTTGTATGTTATGTCATACACAAATCCTCCACAGCAAAAAACAAAACAAAAAAACATACACGGTAAACATGAATGACTGGAAATGTAGTGGAAATTCATTTATCAAAAATTTGTATAAATTATCTATTCATAAATAGGATTATAAATATAAACAATTGTTTGAAAACAAATAAACCAGCATATACATCTTCGGTTAGACTTTATTTTAAGGTGTCATTGTTACAGTGTAATTATATGTTTAAGTACTGAGTTAAATTAAGCAACTACATGTACTTACTATAGGGTTAGGGTAGGATACTACCAGGCCAGAAACAGACTGACAAAGGAGATCAGAGTTGCTAAAAGAAGCTACTCTGAAAAGCTGAAAACCCAGTTTTCAGCCAACGACCCGGCATCAGTCTGGAGAGGCCTGAGGAACATCACCAACTACAAATCACCATCCCCCCGATCTGTGGAGAATCAACAACTGGCTGACACTCTCAATGCATTCTATTGCAGGTTTGAGAAGCCCAGACTCACACCTCACACCCGCTCTGATGTGCACTTCACACATCCACCATCACCTCCTGCAACCCCTCTCCTCCCCCCTTCTGCCATCCAACCTGAGCTTAAGGTCTGTGTGGAGGACGTGAGCCGAGTCTTCAAAAAACAGAAGACTAGGAAAGCTTCAGGCCCAGACGGCATCTCATCTGCTTGTCTAAAAGCCTGCGCTGACCAACTGGCCCCAGTCTTCACGCAGATCTTCAACAGATCATTGGAGCAGTGTGAAGTTCCCTGCTGCTTCAAACGCTCCACTATCATTCCGGTTCCCAAAAAACCTAAAATCACTGGACTTAATGACTACAGACCTGTCGCTCTCACGTCTGTGGTCATGAAGTCGTTTGAAAGACTGGTGTTGGCCTATCTGAAGGACATCACTGGACCCCTTCTGGATCCCTTTCAGTTTGCTTACAGAGCAAACAGGTCTGTGGATGATGCAGTCAACATGGGACTGCACTATATCCTGCAACATCTTGACAGACCTGGGACTTATGCACGGATCTTATTTGTGGACTTCAGTTCGGCCTTCAATACCATCATCCCTGATCTTCTCACAGCCAAACTGACTCAGCTCTCCATGCCATCCTCAATCTGTCAGTGGATCTCCAGCTTCCTGACCGACCGGCAGCAGCGAGTGAGACTGGGGAAGCTCACATCCAGGACCCTCACCATCAGCACTGGCGCCCCCCAAGGGTGCGTTCTCTCCCCACTGCTCTTCTCCCTGTACACTAATGACTGCACTTCTAAAGACCCCTCTGTCAAGCTCCTGAAATTTGCAGACGACACCACCGTCATCGGTCTCATCCAAAATGGTGACGAGTCTGCTTACAGACTGGGGGTTGAACAGCTGGCTGTCTGGTGCAGCTATAACAACCTTGAGCTGAACACGCTCAAAACAGTGGAGATGATTGTGGATTTCAGGAGAAAATCCCCAGCACTCCCCCCTCTCACCATCATGAACAGCACTGTGGAAGCAGTGGAGTCATTCAGGTTCCTGGGCTCTACCATCTCTCAGGACCTGAAGTGGGCAAATCACATTGACTCCATTGTGAAAAAGGCCCAGCAGAGACTGTACTTCCTTCGCCAGCTGAAGAAGTTCAATCTGCCACAGGAGCTGCTGATCCAGTTCTACTCAGCCGTCATTGAGTCTGTTTTAAGCACTTCCATCACTGTCTGGTTTGGTTCAGCTACCAAATCGGACATCAGGAGACTACAACGGACAGTCCGGACAGCAGAGAGGATTATTGGTGCCCCCCTGCCAACCCCCCAGGACCTGTACTCTTCCAGAGTGAGGAAGAGAGCAGGTAAAATCATCACAGACTCCACTCACCCTGGACACCCCCTGTTTGAACTGTTACCGTCAGGACGGCGACACAGATCACTGGCCACAAGAACATCCAGGCACAGGAACAGTTTCTTTCCACAGGCCATTTCCCTTCTGAACACTTAACATGCCCCCCAAGGCATATGCCTGTAAGTGCAATACTCCCACTGTCTAGTGCAATATTCTCTTAACTCAGGTGATATTTATATTTATATTATTCATACTACTCAAAATACTGTAAATATGTTCATAATCTGTAACATGCACTAGACTCCCACTGTCTAGTGTAATATTCTTTAACTCAGGTGATATTTATATTTATATTATTCATACTTCTCAAAATACTGTAAATATGTTCATAATCTGTAAATGTTTATTCAGACTAAACCCAACTGTGACCCCTTTTTTTTTTACTTTTTATACTATTTTTATTTTATTTTTTTTTAAATATATTTTATTCTTAGAATTTGTATTACTATGTTTCTTGTTGTATTTGTATTTGTATATGTGCACTGGAAGCTTCAGTACCAAGAAAAATTCCTTGTGGGTGCAAGCACACTTGGCAATAAAGCTCTTTCTGATTCTGATTCTGATTAGGATTTGGTTTAGGGTTAGTTGCATGTAATTATGCATAATTTACTGTTATTACTATGTAACATATGTAACAAGGACACTGTAAAATAAAGTGTTACCAAATCTTCTATAAATGCGTTCTTTCTCTATAAACTTTGGTTTCGTGTAACTTCATTTCCATTGGGTTCGAACTTTTTTTTTTTTTTTAAAGGACTTTTATCATAGTTATCACAGGAAGGACTTTACTCCGAACATCCGTCTTCCGGTTATGGGCAACATGGTTGTAGAGGTGTAGCTGTCTCCATCTGCCTGCTTATTCGCTTCTGTTGAAGAGCGTTTGTGTCCATTTGACAGCTGAAATTATATCAAGTAATATATTTATCAAACAGCCCAGCGGTCAAAATGAATATACGCAACGCACGGGTGAGTAAATGAAAGGAGAAGCAGACATTAGTTCAGTCATTAGACAGTGGCTGTGTCTCAAATCCCGTTTTGGCGACATAGTACAACGAGGCATCGAGTGCACATATTCAGTGCTAGATGCTTGTCTTTTTATTTTATCCACCTTTTGAATTTTATTCGGTTTTATTGTGATGCACATTTCACACTCTTTGCTACTTTTAAAGGGGCCGCGTTCTGTACTTTAGTTTAATTTCTATTCCATGAGCTCCTGTACCAAAAACAGTCATAGTTTAGTTATGTATGACTTCTTTCCAGCCTCTCTCTGAATATTACAATTAATCGTGCAGTTTTTAGCTAATGTACTTAGTGTAAATGATTCAGTACAATTGCAGGTGACAGGTAGAGAGTAGCTTGACTGATTGATTTTCTCTCTTACATGTTTCCAGCCTGAGGATTTGATGAACATGCAGCACTGTAATCTGCTGTGTCTTCCAGAGAACTATCAGATGAAGTACTACTTCTACCACGGCCTGTCCTGGCCACAGGTCTGTGACAAACACTGATGAGATCTTCACCTCTGGCTTCTGGATTGTAATCTTTGAAACATGCCTTTCTGTCAAGCTTCTTAGATATGTTTTGTTAAACACGCTAAACAAGTAAATGTGAGTTGAATCATCTTATGGTGAACTGCTTGTTTTCTAGTTGTCATACATCGCAGAGGATGAGAACGGGAAGATAGTTGGATATGTTTTGGCAAAAATGTAAGTGTTGTTTTTCTTTTTTGCTTTCATATAGTGAAATATACAGTGGGTACGGAAAGTATTCAGACCCCCTTACATTTTTCACTCTTTGTTATATTGCAGCCATTTGCTAAAATCATTTAAGTTCTTTTTTTTTTCTCATTATTGTACACACAGCACCCCATATTGACAGAAAAACACAGAATTGTTGACATTTTTGCACATTTATTAAAAAAGAAAAACTGAAATATCACATGGTCCTAAGTATTCAGACCCTTTGCTCAGTATTTAGTAGAAGCACCCTTTTGATCTAATACAGCCACGAGTCTTTTTGGGAAAGATGCAACAAGTTTTGCACACCTGGATTTGGGTATCCTCTGCCATTCCTCCTTGCAGATTCTCTCCAGTTCTGTCAGGTTGGATGGTAAACGTTGGTGGACAGCCATTTTCAGGTCTCTCCAGAGATGCTCAATTGGGTTTAAGTCAGGGCTCTGGCTGGGCCATTCAAGAACAGTCACGGAGTTGTTGTGAAGCCACTCCGTCGTTACTTTAGCTGTGTGCTTAGGGTCATTGTCTTGTTGGAAGGTGAACCGTCAGCCCAGTCTGAGGTCCAGAGCACTCTGGAGAAGGTTTTTGTCCAGGATATCCCTGTACTTGGCCGCATTCAGTCGTCCTGTCCCTGCAGCTGAAAAACACCCCCACAGCATGATGCTGCCACCACCATGCTTCACTGTTGAGACTGTATTGGACAGGTGATGAGCAGTGCCTGGTTTTCTCCACACATACCGCTTAGAATTAAGGCCAAAAAGTTCTATCTTGGTCTCATCAGACCAGAGAATCTTCTTTATCACCATCTTGGAGTCCTTCAGGTGTGCTTTCATGTGTCTTGCACTGAGGAGAGGCTTCCGTCGGGCCACTCTGCCATAAAGCCCCGACTGGTGGATGGCTGCAGTGATGTAGAATACTTACTACAACTTTCTCCCATCTCCTGACTGCATCTCTGGAGCTCAGCCACAGTGATCTTTGGGTTCTTCTTTACCTCTCTCACCAAGGCTCTTCTCCCCCGATAGCTCAGTTTGGCCGGACGGCCAGCTCTAGGAAGGGTTCTGGTCGTCCCAAACGTCTTCCAATTAAGGATTATGGAGGCAACTGTGCTTTTGAATTTTTTTTGTAACCTTGGCCAGATCTGTGCCTTGCCACAATTCTGTCTCTGAGCTCTTCAGGCAGTTCCTCTGATCTCATGATTCTCATTTGCTCTGACATGCACTGTGAGCTGTAAGGTCTTATATAGGCAGGTGTGTGGCTTTCCTAATCAAGTCCAATCAGTATAATCAAACACAGCTGGACTCAAATGAAGGTGTAGTAGAACCATCTCAAGGATGATCAGAAGAAATGGACAGCACCCGAGTTAAATATGAGTGTCACAGCAAAGGGTCTGAATACTTAGGACCATGTGATATTTCAGTTTTTCTTTTTTAATAAATGTGCAAAAATGTCAACAATTCTGTGTTTTTCTGTCAATATGGGGTGCTGTGTGTACAATAATGAGGGAAAAAAAGAACTTAAATGATTTTAGCAAATGGCTGCAATATAACAAAGAGTGAAAAATTTAAGGGGGTCTGAATACTTTCCGTACCCACTGTATAAGATGTTTGCAGATAAATGTTTAAAGGGCGGAAGTGTGAGGTGTTGCATATGTCCATAAATAATTATAATGTAATAAAAATGATTATAATGAAATAAAACATTCTGTCCCACTTTATATTAAGTGTCTTTAAAGGATTAATTTTGCCAAAAATGAAACTGATCTCATAATTTACTCACCCTCAAGCCATCCTAGGTGTATATGACATTCTTCAGCTGAACATAATCAGAGTTATATAAAAAAATATCCTGGCTCTTCCAAGCTTTATAATGGGAGTGAATAGTAACTGAGATTTTCAAGCCCAAAAAAGCACATCCCTCCATTATAAAAGTAATCCATACGACTCCAGGGGGTTAATAAAGTCCTTCTGAAGCGAAGCAATGGGTTTTTGTAAGAAAAATATCCATATTTAAAACTTTATAAGCTATAATCACTGTCTTCTGATTACGGCCGTACGTGAGTCTAGTTCCAGTGGAAGAGTGACCTCTGACCCGATGCAGGAGTAGCCTAAGCTTAGACACCTCTCATGGTTCAAATTGACCTATTTGGTGTTTGCAAACAGCGATGATGTTTTTTTTTGTGGGCGGAGCCTACCTGGTAGCAGAAAATGACAGTTCTGCAGTAGCAATCTGTGAAACCCAGGGAATAGAAGGATAAAAGAGTTAATTTCGTTAATTATATCTCACAGTTCTGTCTTTTTTCCTCAGAATTGCGAGTTTATTTCCTGCAATTCTGACTTTTCCACCTCTGAATTGTGATATAAACTCACAATTGAGAGTTATAAAGTCCGAACTGGGAGATATAAACACGCAAATGCAAGAAAAAGAGTCAAGAATTGTGAGATAAAAATGTTACAGGATATGTTTGAAAGTTATGTAAAATGTAATAGGTTTAAATATTATTTCATGCTGTAACTGCTATGCATGCATGTCCCCAATGAACTGCATATGTGAATATTACGTAGACTAACTGTTTACATCAAAGTTTTGCTTTAATAGTAGACTAATCATTGCAGGTTTCATCAGTCCAGTCTGTGACTTGCAACATAAAGTCTGCGTTTAGCTTCAAAGGGTTTTTCAACAGAATTCTATAGAAATGAAGAGCGTATTTTTTGCATTCTGATTCCAATTTTTCTCTTTTTCCTCCACTTGTTACCGCTACATTTCTGCCAGCACTATGTGCGCGCATCTGCAAAACGTCTACTCCAAATTGGTCTATAGGGCTGGGAAACAAACTTACGCTCCTCCCTCATTTCTCTTTAAACATTCTCATTTTAGACTTCTAGACTTAGACTTTTATAGTTATAAAAATTGATTTTTTTAGGCATTTATTAACCCACTGGAGCCGCATGGATTACTTTTATGATGGAGGGGATGCGCTTTTTTGGGTTTCACTTACTACCATTTACTGCCATTATAAAGCTTGGAAGAGCCTGGATATTATTTAATATAACTCTTTTGAAAGAAGATAGTCATTTACACCTAGGATGGCTTGAGGGTGAGTAAATTATGGGATCATTTTTATTTTTGGGTGGTTTAACCCTTTAACTACTATGGTCACACATTTAAATTGATCATTTGATACAATGCACTTATTGTGTACACACGTTTTTACGTTGTACTTATATTTTTAACCTGCATGTAATTACATCTGTAATTAATTTCTGTAATTACATCTATAATGACACTGTTGGGCCTTTCCCACCCTTAAAACTACGCATATCACCAAACCTGTCCTAACCTCACCTGTATCCCACCTCAATAGCAGCACAAGCGTTTTGCAATAGATCAACACAATAAGTACATTGTACTTTGTAAGTACATAGTAGTTAAAGACATCTAATATAAATTATGACCAAACATTCTAATGAAATAAGATAAGTATTATTTTATGTTAACACTGTGTCTTAAATTCCAAAGGGAGGAGGATCCTGATGATGTGCCTCATGGACACATTACATCACTGGTTAGTGTTTGAAAACATTGGCTGTTATTTCTTATCATCTGTACTGATACTGTCTTTCATTCTGTCTGCATGTGTATAAATAAATGCACTGCTGTGTGTGTTAATACAGGCCGTTAAACGCTCTCACAGGCGTCTTGGACTGGCTCAGAAACTGATGGATCAAGCCAGCAGAGCCATGATTGAGAACTTTAATGCCAAATATGTCTCTTTACATGTCAGGAAGAGGTAGGATCTACCAGCGCCTTCACTATCTGTCATCTGAGATTCACGGGAGGGATTTTCCTAACCTTGTTGCATTTGTTTGTATTTCAGTAACCGGGCCGCTCTTCACTTGTACTCAAACACACTTAAGTTTCAGTGAGTATCACTTTATTATTATTATTACCCCCATTTTATTATTTTTGTATTATGAATAAATTCTGACTCTGTTTATTAAAACTAAATGAATTAATTACAAATTTTACTTCATAAATGGCTAGATGGAGTGTAATAGCATGGAATAATTGCAGAGGGATGCAAGAATGCATTCTGTGTTAATGAAGTAGTTCAACTTCAAAAACATGTCTCGAGACCAGCTTAATTAACTGATAGATTAAATATAATAATTAATTAGTGTGTTAAGTAGACGGCACTAGAATAAAGATTTTTCCAAGGCAGCCTGAGAAACTAGCTCCGTTTCAGTCATAACACCAGTTATTGTATGAAAAGGAACTAAATTGCAGGCACATCAAAGGTGCAAAGTCACATCGAAAGTGGATCGGACCGAGCAGCACAACACACCTGTAGCCAGTCAGCAGTAGGGGGCGTGTCCAGTCATGATGGGGGAGGAGCGAGAGTGAGCCAATCAGCAGTAGGGGGCTTGTCCACTCATGATGGGGAGGGGAGAGAGTGAGCCAATCAGCAGTAGGGGGCGTGTCCAGTCATGATGGGGGAGGAGCGAGAGTGAGCCAATCAGCAGTAGGGGGCTTGTCCACTCATGATGGGGGAGGAGAGAGAGTGAGCAAGAGGGAGATTTGAAGAAGTTCTGTAGAAAGAGAGATGGCTGAGAGACATTACAAAAGAGAAAAGCTCAGAGGAATACCACTGGAAAAAGAAGGGCTATGATCAGGCAAGCGCTTCAGGACCTGCTTTAATATTAGAATAGCTTTCCAGTGCAAGAGAGACCGAAGCGGGAAGGCCTGAAAACAGATGTTTCTGCTCCATAGGCGAGTATCATTGGTTTTGAGTGTGTTCAACAGAACCAATATATGCTGTTGTTGTAATGTTAGCTCTTGTAACAGGAGCTGCTGTGCTGCTGGCGATTAACAACAAACTCTTACTTATATTTACTCTTGTGTATGGTTATTTTTTTGTCTGTCCTTGTCGTTTGTTCGTCATATTCACTTTATTTTTCATGAAGCATTATTTTGCTTCGCTTCAGCTGATAAAGAGACATCCACTCTTGCATTGGGTTCATGCATTTTGGGGGTGTAGCAAAAAAGGAGGGTGTGTTTGTTTGGTTTGATCTCAAATATCAACAGTGTTTCTCTGAAATCATTTACTGCACCTTTAAGTGCATTTTTTTCAGTATATGTACTGATACTGCAATGTATCATAGTCACGCAAGATGTTTTCATCTCTGTTCATACTGTGTTGCAGGATTAGTGAAGTTGAGCCCAAATATTATGCCGATGGAGAAGATGCTTATGCCATGAAGAGGAATCTCACACAGATGGCAGATGAGGTATGTGGCGGTGCAGTTATACATAATTATGTGATGCCAAATACATCTTCAAAATATTTTTTCCCCTGAATTTAAATTTCCCAAATTGTAACCTGACCCTCTACACCCACTGAACATATGTGGAAGAATAACACAGGCACATTTTTTTATATATATCTTCTGGAAACGGCCCACACATACTCCATTTCCCTCCACCTGGATTTTCCCAACTGTTTGATTGGACTGTAACGTTAGTCATGGCTGCTGTATTTTTGCTGAACTCAGAAGGGGGCTCCTTTCTACTCAGACATTTGAAGTGGTTTTTGAATGCCTATTCAAAAACATATATTTTCATATATCTCTCATAGCTAATTATTGTAAGTTTCTCAATTATTGTAGGTGGGAAAGTGACTAAAACGCAGTCAAAGAAATTACACGCCTACATTTGGTCATTGTGATTGAGTCACACCTTCCACAGATTTTAAATTGAAAATTATACAGGGTTAAATTGGGTTCACCTTCAAAAAGTAAAAAGCTAATGGTAGTTTCACTCTCTTAAAAACACATTTAACACATTACATTTACCAGTATGCCTTCCTATAGTCAGTGGCTGACCCTGGTAGAGACATGTTTACTTGTATAAAAAAGTTTTTGACTTGGCCCCCACTATGCCGAACACTAACTTTTCCTGTTGTGCAGTTGCAGAAACCAGGTGTTCGCCTGTGGGGCTCAGAGGCTCCGGCGTCTCAGGACACATCTGTGACTGGCCTGGTGGAGAAGCTGACGGTGCAGGATGGAGATGGAGACAGCGGAGGAGAGAGTAAAGAAATGAGTGAGGTCAGCGAGGCCACGGAGAGCACAGACGTCAAAGACTCCTCATCAGACTCTTAACTCACATCTGTCTGTTCACACCCATCTTATAGGTTTCAAATCGGTTTACAGTGTTTATATGCTCTGATGCTCATAATTTTATTTTCAGAAAACAGGAAAGTGACCTTGTAAAAGTGGTTCACAATGTTGAAATTACTTGAGATTTGTCAATAAAATTGGAGAGTAAACATCGTATGTGGTGGTGTCATTATCCTGGCAAAACTTTATTTATGAAGAAATAGTTATGGCTTCTAAGAATAGTTCATTCAAAGCAAGAAAAAGGCCCTTTTTACCTCTGTAATCTAAGGATCAAGTAAAAACAGGATATTATCCCAGCCATGAACCATGAGTTGCTGCTTGTTGGTTGGTTGTAAATGATAGGACAACAAAATCAATTCACAGGACACGTCTTCAACTAAAAACGGAAATCTTTTAATGCGTTTTGGCCGTTCATTTACACGATAACGGTGTTTTGGGGGCCCGAAAACGTCTGTTGTTGTGTTGGGCCAACGTTGGGTGCTGACGTTGTTGTTTTTTCGTTTTCGTTGACAACGTTGGCGTCTGTATGCAAAAAACAAAACAAAAAAATCGTTGTGTAAACACCCCTGAGTCAACATTTTTCCTTTGAACTACACTTTTTCAAACTTTAGGAGTATGCTAACTTACAGGTGACCTTAAATGGAAACGGACTAAAAGCAAATAAATAATAAAATAAAAATGTTGTGGCGCCTTTAAGATTCCTGTCTAAACACTCGCTATGCCGCGCTAGTTTTGATGAACTTCTGGTTTGCCGTCAACGGTCTACAATAGTTTCACTGCTCCATTCTTCAATAACAGCCTCTTTGCAAAGGTCATTACATTGCGACATAATAAAACAATCCTCATTCAAATGTGTCGCACAAACTGTTAAAATCATAACTTACTGACATAACCGGGGTCCTTGTTAAAAACAAGCGGCCTAGTTTTCGGGATCCTCCAGAAGGATGTGCAGAACGACAGACGAGAGGCTTTTCCCCACAGCCGGAGACGGCACAAGGTTTGGCATACTTTTTTCTTTTTGGCATAACGTTACCTTACCCCACTTCATTCTGTGACTGGGGCCGCCCAAGTTATTGAATACGAAATACAGGCCTTGATGTAAAACCGTGGGATCACTATGTGGTCTAGTGGGTGGTTGAATAATTTACTGACAGATAAACGTTTCTATCAAGCTAACATCTTGTTCATGTCTAATATATCTAAATATATAGGCTATATATTTAAATAGGATGAGACTTGAACTGTGTGGTCCACCAGAGGGCAGCAATGTAATAATTTAGCCTATTCCACTTTCAGAATTAGAATCAGAAAGAGCTTTAAAGCTTTTTCTGATTTTAACTCTGAAAGTGGAATTGGCAAAATTATTGGAGGGTGCAATAATTATTGCCAAATGTTTACATACACGCACAAGGAATTTGTCTTGGTGACACAAGGTTACAGTGCTGAAGGAAAGTACAGACATAGTGCAGATATACATTACACAATAAAAATGAAACATAACACAATATTATAAAGACAACAAAATGTAAATAATGGAATATAGTACAATAATAGAAACAAAGAATATAGCCTATTTGTTTTGTACAAATGGACAGGTATGACAGACGATGTGTAGAGAGGGGAAAAACTGTTCTTGTGCTTCTGCTCTGTAGCGCCAGCCAGAGGACAAAAGCTCAAAGAGAGAGTGGGCAGGGTGTGTGGGGTCCAAAGTGATTTGATTAGCCCTTTTCCTCACTCTGGAAGAGTACAGGTCCTGAAGGGTGGGCAGGGGGGCACAAATAATCCTCTCAACCGTCCTGTTGTAGTCTCCTGATGTCTGATTTGGTGGCTGAAGCACTACAGACAGTTATAGATGAACACAGGACAGACTCAGTGACGGCTGAGTAGAACTGTGTCTGCAGCTCCGGTGGCTCAGCTGGTGAAGGAAGCTCAGTCTCTGATGGGCCTTTTTCACAATGGAGTCAATGTGAGTGTCCCACTTCAGGTCCTGAGAGATGGTGTTGCCCAGGAACCTGAATGTGGGGAGTGCTGGGGTGTTTCTCCTGAAGTCCACGATCATCTCCACTGTTTTCAGTGTGTTCAGCTCTAGGTTGTTATGAATGCACCAGATAGCCAGCTGTTCAACCTCTTGTCTGTATGCAGACTCTTCATCATCCTGGATAATGCCGATGACTGTGGTGTTGTCTGCAGACTTCAGGAGCTTGCCTGAGGGGTCTTTAGAGGTGCAGTCAGTTGTGTTCAGTGAGAAGAGCAGTGCGGAGAGGACACAACCCTGAGGAGCACCAGTGCTGATAGTGAGAGTGTTCCCAGTCTCAGTATCTGCTGCCTATCTGTCAGAAAGCTGGTGATCCACTGACAGATTGGGCTGGGCATGAAAAGCTGGGTCAGATTTTATGATAGAAGATCTGGTCTGATGGTGTAGAAAGCTGAACTGAAGTCCACAAATAAGATCATTGCGTAAGTCCCAGATCTTTTAAGATGTTACAGGATTTAATGCAGTCCCATGTTGCCTGAATCATCCACTGACCTTGCTCTGCAGGCAAACTGAAGAGGATCCAGCAAGGGTCCGGTGATGTCCTTCAGGTAGTCCAACACCAGTCTTGACGTCATGACCACAGACGTAAGAGCGACAGTCATTAAGTCTAGTGATTTTGTTTTTTGGGGGGACTGGAATGATAGTGGAGCGTTTGAAGCAGCGGGGAACGTCACTCTGCTCCAGTGATCTGTTGAAGATCTGTGGGAATATTGGGGCCAGTTGGTCACCAGTGCAGACTTATATACAGGCAGGTGAAACACCGTCTGCGCCTGGACTTCTGTTTTTTTTAAAACTCTGCTCACGTCCTCCACACAGACCTTAAGCGCAAGGGTTGCAGGAGGTGTTGGTGTATGTGTGAAGTGCAGATCAGAGCGGGTGTGAGGTATGAGACTGGGCTTTTCAAATCGGCGGTAAAACACATTCAGATCCTCAGCCAGTTGTTGTTTCTCCACAGATTGTGGGGTGGTGTCTTGTACATGGTGATGTTCCTCAGACCTGTCCAGACTGACTCCGGGTCGTTGGCTGAGAACTGGGTTTTTTATTTTTTTTTATTTGCTTAATCATGTTAATGCAGAGGATTTCAATCTTTCTCAGGTTAAGAAACCTTTGGTGGATAAAGATATGGATATACTATATTGTTTAAAACTAAGTGTGCATATTAAGCCTGGCCTATAATAACGGGGCCTTCCATAATAAGTTGTTTATGTACTTTGCTATGTTGTTTAGCCTAAATTGTATTAAATAATCATTACTGATGTACAAGTCGAATTTAGCTAGACTTTAGCTGCTTGACTGTAGCTTTGGTTAAAGATCAAATGTATTTTTGCTTAATGCAATATTTTTTCATAAATTAGTTTGGGATCAAACATTAATTGGCTGCCCCTTGTGTAGGAAGAGGAATGTAACTGGGAAAAAAAGCGCTTACTGAAAACAAAAAAACGTTACTGCATTTACATAATTATCTTAATAACAGTCACTAGAAAAACATAATTAAGAAAAAGTCCAGAGTGACATTTACACTGTTAAGTTTATTAACACTATAAATACATGAACACAATTTCAGACAAGCAAAAGAATACTTTTACCATGTGCATTATGTGTAGCCAAAAAACATTCAGACATTTAGTGAAGGGGTTAATATAAATAGATGTGCATGTTGAATTTTACAGTTCAGGACCTCATCAAAGTGCCCACCGTGGTGTGGCTTATTATTATGCAACTGCTGTCTCTTATTACGTAACACTACTCTCTCCATTACTTGAGGAGCACCATGGAATCATTTGGCCTCAAGAACTTCCCCGTTTCCATGATCTGTGTGATGTTGGCCTGCCCTGTCCCTCTGTGTGGTCTCTCTCTCTGAAGTCATGAGTGTGGCTCAGAACAGACTGGTTTCGCTTGACTCCAGGATTTTTGGAAGAGGTACCTGTGGGTGTGAAACAAACATAAGCTCTTTTGAAATTATATTAACACAACACTGGTACTACTTTCTTGAACCATCAGTACATTTCAAGATCACTGACAGCTTTTCAGTAGTCATCCCAATATCAAAGTAAATAAAATAACAAAGATATGTCTGTGTAAAAGGAAACAACTCTCCTCAATGGGGTTGTCACGATATCATAAAAATGTCTTATGATACTATACCAGCTGATGAAGGATCACGGTTCCAATTAGTATCACGATACAATTCAGTATTGTGTTAATTCATTGTTCAAATCTACAAAATGAACCATACTGGCTATTATTACTAATCAAATGAAATCAGTGTCAACAAAATTAGGGCTGGGCAAAAAAATCTATTTTGCGATTAATCGTTTTTTTAAAATGTGGTTGATTCAAAATCGATTCTCAAAAGCCACGAATCGATTTTTTCCCATATTTATTTATCTATCGACCAGAAGCCAGTATTAGCTTTCCTTCACTGATCATAGGCTTGCAGCCTCCATGTTACAGCTAATCCTGTGAGATTTTATTTTTGTTTTATCTTAAACATAAAATAACCGGATCCTGTTTGATCAAGTTATGCGAAAATAATGTCTATTCATTGTATGCATTTGAAATATAGAGTTGGCTTCTGTGTACCTAAAATAAAACGAGTTTAATATATAGGTTTGTGGCACTTAATTTCTTTTTATTAATTAACCACTTATAAACTTATGTTCACTGTTCTTTTTTTATAATATAGTATTTATATTAAATCTATATTCATTGAGTCGAATCGGGAATCGAAATCGAATCAAATTGAGAGCTTGCGAATCGAAATCGAATCGAATTGGAACATCTGAGTCGATACCCACCCCTAAACAAAATCCATCTTAGCTCTGCACAGTATTAGCACAGAAGCTGCATGAAATTATATTAAGATGTGGCATTAATGCATTTACACTGCAATTAAAATCGCATCAATAATGTTATGAGCTTAATGTTTTGAATAAAAAACTGATTATAGAAATATAAAAAGTTGAATAAATAAATAATGAATAGGCCTACTTTTAAAATGGGAAACAAAAATCACCAGTAGGTGGCAGCAAGTCTCTACTTTAAAAAACAAAACAAATCTAAAATGTATTTTTTATTTTATTTTGCTCACACTAGCACGCCCATTCAAATTCTTGGGGGTCAGGGACAGACGCACAACGAGTAATCTATGCAGAACCATAAAACAGTGCTTCTCAATTGATAGTTTATATATGTGTGTTTTGCAGTTCTGTTCTGATACATATACTCATATATACTGCTGTGTAAAAACTATGCTAAATGCAAAGTTAGCATGGAAAAATGAATGGCAAGTCAGCTTTTAAAAAGAAGAATTCATGTTTCATAGAAGCTAGAGAGTGTTTCATAGAAGCATAGACTTCATAGAAGCCAGTCAAATGTAAAAACTACACAAGGGAAAAGAAAATACCTTGAAATTACCTTAAAATACCTACAAATTATTGAAACAATATCATTTACAAAATGATAACATTTTCTAGATTCAGACTAGGGACGCTAACGATTAATCGAAGATCGATTAATCGTCGATAATTATTTAATCGATAACTTATCGATGGTCGAAGGTCATCATTAGATTGTGTAATTTTGAGGTGTGTGCGGCTCATGCGCAAAACACGTACAGCAGACACACAGGGAAAAATTAAGCAAGCACGCCGTAGTTACGTATTACGGCATCTGCTCTTTAATCGCTCTTGCTGTACTTTGATGTCACTGTAATCCGTCTGCGCGGTGTCAAGTTGAACACATTTAGGGCCTGATTTACTAAACAGGGCAAATTAGCGTGAGAGCGCAATCTCACAAAAACTCCGATGGGAGTGGAAAGTTCTGTGCGTGATGTACTGACGACACACAAATTAAAGAACACAAGTTTCAGCCGGATCATTTCCATAATGACTTAACGTCTGGTTTAAGACATCATTTTTTTGGCCCGTTAAACAATGGCGCAAATACCAGTAAATTGACGAGTGCAAACCTTAGTAAATCACCTTGTTTTGTTTATTTAAAAACTCTCCTCCCATTAATTTTGCGTCTGAAAGGGAAACTCCTACAAATGCATATATAAATAAGGTTAGCCGCAAAAATAACCCTGTACATGCTTTTTCACCGCAAATTTTTCACTGCGTGTCTTTAATAAATCCTGAGAGTTTTTTCCGCCAATAGAGGGTTTACGTTGGTGCAAGCTGTAAGTAAATCAAGCTCTTAATGTCTTCAACCCATGCAACAGATTAGGTAAGCTAGCTGTTTATTTAGAAACATAATTAAGCAAGAGTCAAAAAACCCTTGAAAGTGATTTTACTGAACAAAATAATTAATTACTTGTGTAAACGCCACAATGAAAGTACATAGAATAAACAAGTAATAAGATCCTGGTGGATGAGTAATGGTTTTCCAGCTCTGTTTCAGCTGTGCGCTCCTATTCTATGGCGCACAATAAATAAAAACCTGTCAGTCTGAGGTCCAAACCAATCCAAGCACACTCTAGCTGTAAAACAGTGTCAGATTGGTCTCTACACATCTTTATATACATTGAGTATACATCAAGTTATATACAATGATTTTACAGATCACATTTTCATGTAAAGCAGTTATTTTTTTACTCTATGAAAATAGAGCACATCTAATATGTCAGCAAATTTAAAAGCACCTATATTCACTGTAAAACCAAGCTTCTGCGCTTTAAAACGACAACTATTTTGTGTTGGTTAAGCACGTGGTTGTCAAGTAATGTGATAACTTAGTAGCACCCCCTCTGCCCGCTTTGGATTTAAGAGATTGGTTATCGTTTAACCGATTGTTAATTTAAACATTAGATTATGGGAATTTTTTTTGTAAATCCCTAATTCAGATGATGCCTTGTTATTAATTTTGTATGTATGTAGGCTTGTGTAGTTCATAGTAACATTTATACATAAACAAAGAAACGTTACTGTACATAATATATTGCTTGATTTTTATGGACATTTTTGTACTGTGTTGACTTTCCCCTTGATCGGAGTCCTGAAGCAAGACCAGTTGAGAACCACTGCCATAGAAGACCTTAGTGTGCCCCCATTGTTAAAAGAACAACAGTTCCCAGTTGTCCCTCCCTGACAATGGCCCCCACTCAAGTTTGTGCACACAGAAACTGATTAATTGTTAACTTGAGAGACTTCAACACTACATACCGCTTTGAGATAAGCCACGTTGCTCTGTCGAATCTCGCTGAGCAACTGATCCCGAGGTGTTGGGTCCACTTTAGGTGGCTGTCGCCTTCGAGGAACCGGCTTTAGAGTCTTTATCATATCTTTCAGGTTGGCTCTCTCATCTGCAGGTCCTTCTCTTGCCGTGCTTCTTTGTTTAGGAACACTCCTCAGCTGAACATTAGCTCTTCCCTCTTTCCTCTCATCCCTTTGGTTCAGTTCCAGAAGTGGATCCCTTCGTTTTGGAGTCTTTTTCAGTTGTACTTCCTTTAAGGGGTTTCCTGTGTCTGAACTTTGAGGATGCTGTTGTGGGTCAAGATATTGAGTCTTGCGGAGCTGCTGAGGAGGACTTGGTTGTGGTGAAGGTTCAGGAGAACCTTCAGGACTCTCCTCAGACCCATCTTGAGAGCCCTGCAGTAGGGACAACGGTATGTAGCCTCCTAGCATTTCCAACATGCCAGGGGGCAAGTTGAGAGAGTTCTCATACATCTCCATGACCTTCCTATGCTCTTTCATCTGCTGGAGCTTCTGGTCCTCCATTCTCTGCTGCCGCTGACGGTCCAAGTTTCTGGTTAGGAGATTGGTGACCACCATCCGAGGCCCGGGGAGTTCAAAGTGGTAGCCCATCTTCAGAAGAGTGTTATTAGCCTTGAGGAGACGAGACACTTCCATTTCTGCATGGTGTCCTAACATGTGCCTTTGGTTGTGGAAGCGGAGCTCAGTAAGTGTCTCATTGAACTGAAGGCAACGTATTATTGCCACAATCCCTTTTCCTGTGATGAAATTGGATTCGATATTTAGTGTGGTGATGCTTCTGTTCTCTCTGAGCATGTTAGCCAGAGCGAATGCCACGTTTTCGTCTGCACCGGTGTTTGCGATGCTGAAGGTCTTAACGTGTCTGTTCTTCTTGAGAGCATTGACGTAATCAAGGAGCATTACTTTGGGAATGTTTTCAATGTTGTTGAGATTGACATCTGTGACAGAGGGGTTGTTGTTGTGGATCTTATCCAAAGTGGTCTCCAAATTCGTTTCATTCCCAGAAGGTCTTGCGGTCTTTTTAACAAAAGTACTTCCACCTAGGGAAAGTTTCGGGATCTTCAGCTTGGATATGACCCTTTCCTCTTTCTCGGGAACCCAGTTCTCATATGAAGAGGGAGCAGGTTCAGACTTGGTGGAATCAGCTTTCGTCTCCTCATTCGCTTTAGATTCTGTCTCATTAAGTTCTGATTGTTCTGTCTTTGCTTCAATGTTTGTATCTGCAACCTCTGGAGGCGGCTGTAAACCTTCTTCTGAGGTCACCATGGGGTCGGTGGCATCAAGTTCTATCTCGACAGGCTGCTTGCTTGCTTTGTCCTCTTCTTCAACCTCCATTATCACTTCTTCAATCACTTCATCAACAACAACATCTCCCTCTTCTCCCTCAACCTCCTCAACTATCTCCTCATAGACATATTCCACCTCTTCAACTTTATCTTCTTCTTTTGCTTCAAGCTCCTCATCGGTTTTCTTCTGATGATGACAAATGGACAGAAGGGTCAAATCTGAAGAGTTAAACAACTTTTAAAGACTACAAATTATGAAACATTTAATCTCCAGCAACTTACTCAAAGCCTAAAAATAGAATGTCCTGTTTACAACACAGTTGCTGTTTCAAAGCATTTGTTGTTGTAGTATTTTTGGTCTCCTGGTTGCAGCAGTTATAAATAGTCAAATTTGATGATTAATAATCAGAGTTCGAAGCACTTCAGCAAAACAGTTTATATGACATGAAATGCTCTGAATGTAAACAACACAAACAATAACTTATCTTACCTGACTGGGTAATAGAGTTGTGGGAACTCTCTCCTCCTCCAGCATGCGTTTGGACTCTTTCTCCCAGTACATATATTCCACCAGTGATCTGTGATCAAATGATCCAGTGGGTGGTTTGTCAGTTTGGTCTCTCTGCCTCATTCCCACCGGCACTCTCTCGTCAGGAGCGATCTCTTCCATCTCACTCTGGAGCTGTTTGAGCTCCTCTGTCGAGAGGCCTGCCAGAATCTCATCCTCATCGATCTCTTCTTCTGACTGAGGCTCGCTGCAATCTGAAATAGAAAAAAATATACACTGTAAAATAATCGTTAAAAAAAAGTTAAACTTAGAATTTACATGTTTTCTTAAAAATAAATGTGACTATGTTGTGTTAAACCAATGAAAGCCGGATATCGGGCATCACCAAAACAGGTGTCTCAGTCACTTTCCCTGCCTGATATTAGTCAGACAATCAAGGGAATAAAAATATACAAACTTGGACACATTTTGCCTGAAAATTGTAATAACTATCCCTTTAAGTGATATTACACATCTTGTACTGAATTTCAGGACAGCTAATATGTTCAGTACAACAACACGAATGCGAGCTTGATATTTCTTAAATATATTTTAAAGCTCCATTACTTAAAACTACAGTGCGATACTACCACCAGATTTAGCACTGGTCTACTGGGAGTTAGTTAGAGATGGAGTAGGCTGAGTGTTAAACTCATTTTCTTTCAGCACCTCAGAGCTTTTTACAAAGATCACCTATTTTTTTCTCAAGATTAATGGCAACAAACGGCTGAATATATTAACAACAAAATACCTCGGACTGTCGTCTCATGAGAAGCGTCTCTCTGCCTCATTCCCAGCGGCACTCTCTCGTCAGGAGCAATGTCGTCCATCTCACTCTGGAGCTGTTTGAGCTCCTCTGCCGAGAGGCCTGCCAGAATCTCGTCCTCATCGATCTCTTCGGTGTATGACTCCTGATCCGTGTGCTCAGACATGTCCACCTTAGTGTTCTCAAGAACTCAACTAAAGCCACTGGTTTCGAAGCGCAGCGAGCGTCGTGGCAGGACTCAAGGCCTTATGCTGCATGTACGATCTAAAATAACCTCCATTCAACAGAGGGGATGGTATTTATGGAACAAGTGGGAGATACAGACATAGACTTTTTTCAGCAACTTGAGTCAGCTGGTCCGTCCCCTGAATTTCAACATGACAGACTAGAGAGAGAGAGAGAGAGAGAGAGAGTAGGGTGGAGAAAAACAGCAGCAGGTGGACATGCCAGTCAAGCGGCCCCGGTGGCTCAGACGCTAACTTCAGCTACAAACATTTTATTTAACTGGAATTACAGGATGACCAAAGAAAAATAGACATTGTAAACCTGGCTGTTTGAAAGGCCAGTAAAACAGGCCGGTTCCATGTGTTAAAAAGCTGCGTACCATCAGCAGTAGAAATATATAGTGATTTGACCCCTAATCCTCCACAGTTCTATGAGGACAGAAATAAAATCTGTCTGATGTTGAACACAACAGTCATGCGGGGAAGCGGGGCGGTCAGGAAAAGCAGGCTGATGTAGGATGGAAAGACTCCACAAACATTAGTGTTGTCGTCTAGCGTTGGAGGAAAAATACTTGAGCAAGTGTAGTTTGTCGGAGATGTTTGGAATGCTAAAATTGCATATTGACAAAGTGAGAGAGTTTCAAAAATCAAAAATTAAAAATAAGTGTGGGTTGACAGTCACCTTAAAACACAAATATTGCATAATCACAATATCCACTCATTTTATAATATTACACCAGGAAAACAAGGCATCCCATTACAGTGTTACATATTGTAATATTCTTGGTGATCCCTTTATAGATGGCATTCAGTATATTTTAAATCTATTAATACTGTATAATTTGTGACACAGATCAAAACCAACAAAGACTAATAGTCTTTTATTTGTGTTGAATAATCATCAATCATTTTTTGAAGGTTAGCTATAAATATGCTAACGGAAACAGCTTAAATCATTTATTTATGCCCACAAAGATTATATAAACTGACATGATATCCTTGTTCTTCCTTACTTTTACAAACTTTAATCAATGAATAGTAATAATCCTAGAAACAATCTTTCAATGGCATCGTTTTTCCTGTCTCTTCAATAACATGCAACATATTCTTAAATAATGATGTTTATGTGTATGAAAATATAGTATCTGCATTTGACCCTTGTATCAGTTTCATTTTTTTCTTACATTAAAAAACGCTCAACATGTTTTGAGCAATTACCATAATTCCCATGTAGAATTTTCTCCCACCTACACTAATTATACATCAATGTGTATTGTAGTTGTAATAATTCTGCAGTGTTGAAAAGAGGCTTATTGTTAGGTTGTAGCAAGAAGATTTGGTTTAACAGAAAGACAGCTAAACCAAACATGAACACAAAGCCAGAAACACCATATTGTGCACCAATATTGGCAGAATCTGTAATCTGTCTTTATAAAATGGTAAGCATGGGCAAAACCTATTTTTGCATGCATTCACAAACACTTGTGATGGATAACACACTTGTATAGGCCAAGCACATAGAGGCCTTTTTGTTTTAGTATTTAACCTGTAGAAGTTCCCTGATTGTGAATCACTGAGAAGTATAAAAGCTGAATTGGTGATGGATTCAAATAATGTGATCCATTTTCTCTTTAAATTCCAACAGATTTTATTTCAATTAAAGGTAAAGAACACAATAAATTAAACAAACAGGAAAAAAGCTAAATGTCCAATCGTTTGGAGGGATTTGGATAGCAACTGTGCCTGGCACTTAGACCAGTGACATTTGAGGTCTAAAGCTTGCACAAATACTCTTTGCCAAGCATACATTTCCCATAATTCCACATGACAGTGGCCATCCTTCTAAATTCAGATACAGGGCGATGGCATACAGTAGAGCACATTCATTAAAACTTGAGCATGTTTCCAAGGGCAACAGAATTAAAGCTGCGATTCTTCTTTTAAAATGTACTTTCAAGTGGCCCTTCATAACACAACACCATAATCTGTGCTTTCTCAAAGTAGAGGGGAAAAAAAATGGAATCAACCAAGCAAATCACTGTTTGATCAAAGCTTTGCACCTGTACACCAAATCGAAACAAAAGCATTAAATGTATACAAAGTATACCGGATTATTATTTTTTGGTATAATATTCATTACTTAGTGTACGTTAGTAATATAGAAGCGTGTGCTGCTGTATATACCTTTCTGTCAACACTTAAGTTAAGCTCTCAGAAGGATCATCCTTCAAAAATAAAATGTGAAAAAAATGTTCTCAAATATCACTCAGAAATGCATGGAACTGGCACAATATAATTACTTCTGAAAGCCACATGGCTTGCTGTCCATAGAAAGGCAAGATTGGAAAGTTTTTACACTGTTTTTCAAGAAAGGAAATGTAAAAATGAAACAGATAATAAAGCTTAGCCTCCAGCACTTAATAATAATAATAACAATAATTATAATGATAATAACAATAAGAATTACAACAATATCAACAGTAACCATAATAATTAAAATTTGTTAATCATAACAAGTAAAGCATAATAAAGCGTTTTATTCCCATTGTCAAAGATTCTGGCACAGATTGTTAAAACAATGAATAAAAAGACATTCATGAACCCGGTCCTACACGCACGCACACACACACACACACACACACACACACACAAAGTGTCAAACAGAATGGTAAGGATGTGTAAAAAGACTAGACAATCTCTCTCTCTCACACAAACTAAATAAATAACCATTTAATCCCAATAAGTGAACAGCAATTTCACTACAGCACACATCAATCCCCAGGGTCTCATTACAAAGCGTCTTTGTGTTTCGTCATTTCGAATGGACTGACAACAAAAGAAAGCTGTGGTTCACTGATTAAGAAATCGATGCATATTTCTGAATATTCCAGAAGTTAGAGCAATAAATATTTAGTGGGAAGGCATGATATCTCCGTCACATCACACGGCTTTAAGATTTCAGAGGCAGACTCAGTACAGTACAATGGCAAGGCTGCGAGGAAACGCGAAATACGTAAAAAGAGGGACGAGAGGAGAGAGTCTGAAAGCGCTTCAGTAAAGGCTTTTGAATGATGTGAAACACCCCCACCACACACACACCAAACCTACAAAATACACACATTTGCATACAGGTTTTGTTTTTTGTTTTTGTCTTATAAACACGCCACACTGGAAACCTTCTGTATAAAACCAAACCCATCCCTGACTGTGTCCACTATGGAATGCAAATAATGAGGAAATATTATATTAAATCTACTCGTATACTCTCTCTCTCCTCCAGTCTCTCTCCTTTGCCATTGCTGAAGACTCGTTTTCTCTCCCATAATAGAGAGAATAAAGATTGTTGAGAACTAGAAAGATTCGTTTCTGCATAGTGTTCACCCACCTTCCCCACAACCGTTCTTTGTCGAAAACACAAAATCAACATCTCACTTATATGTATCTATATACATGATTTTCCCCTTGATATAAATGTTTAGGAATGAAAATTGCAACCAAATAAAACATTACAAGGCATACATAATAATTAGCAAACCTAGCACAAATGTTCATATATAACAGTCATAAGGACATACTGCGTATCCTTAAAGGTAGGTGCGGTCACCATATTCATCTATGTAAATTGGAATAAAAATGTAAACCACAGAAACAGGGAATCAATAGGAATCTAGTCAACGTTTAAAGTGCAAGTCTGTTGCAGTTTCTCTTCGCAGAAAACAACAATGTGCCAAAAAACTGGTGCAAGTCTTCTGACGTGAACTGCTGCGCAATAGATTCGCCAGCGCCCCCTGGTGGCAGCTGACTATATGGCAAGAGCACATCTTTCGTACACTTTTTCTGTCTGACCCATCGAAGCATGGTACTGATTTTGGACAATCTCCCAAGACAACACAATCTCTTTTGTCTGAAGAAATAGCAAACACATACACAGAAACCCGTTTGGTCCTCAAGGAAGAAAGGAGACAAACTGAAGCCTGGGTCAGAAGCATATGGAGTCGGGGCGAGAAGACTCTCCATTGTCTCTCCTTTGGCAGCCCTGTGGGCATCTCAAGGATCTCTCTGTATCCGGCTCCAACCGCATACTGAGATCCGAGTGCCTCACCTTAAGCATATCTCCTTACAGGAACAGGTGGTCGACCTTGGAATAGGATTCAGACATTGGACTAGGAGATCCAACTGAAGTCTTTCTCGCTTCCCGCTCTGGCGTCTCCTTCCAGAGCCGAGTCACTTTCCTCTTTGCCATCGTCTATTGCTCTGTCGTCTCGCTGCGACATCCCTGAGCCGGCTCGCCATTTCCCGTTCTCCTCCTCGCCTTCACCTTCTCCCATCAGCTCGGCCTCCACCATCATCTCCTCTTCCCCGTCTCCGTCTGCGGTGTCATCAGGGAAACGGTGGTCCCCGGGATACAAGAGTTCCTCTTCTGGGGAGCCGTCCTCGCCGTTCTGGTCCAGCAGGGCAGCCATGCCTCGACCCGAGCAGTCTGCGCAGACGCCGTGGCGTCGAGAGCCATGTTTGATGCCCACGCTGGCGGCCGACATGAAGACGCGACTGCATACTTTACACACGTACTTCTTGTCCTTACTGTGCACCTGAGAAAGAATGACAACGCATTGTTGAGAGACAGCAATTCATGTCTTTTACAAAAAAGTACTGTGGCAAAACCATTATAACACCATAGTACAACTACAGCTATAAGATACGAGAGGCTTACAGTGACCCTGTTTAAGCCTGGAATTAAAGGGATAGTTCCCCTAAAAATGACAATTCTGTCATCATTTACTCATCCTCATGTCGGTCCAAACCCGTAAGACTTTTGTTCGTCTTTGGAACACAAATGAAGATCTTTATGAAGAAATCGGAGAGATTTCTGTCTCTCCATTGACAGCTACGCAACTTCCACTTTGATGCTTCAAAAAGTTCATAAAGAGATCGTAAAACTAATCCATATCTTCATAATTTTCATAATTCAATCTGTTCATCATATAAAGTAGGGTTTTTCAAACTCAGTCCTGGAGGGCCACTGTCCTGCACAGTTTAGCTCCAACCCTGATCAAACACACCTAGCTGTGAGTTTCTAGTGATCCTGAAGACATTGATTAGCTTGCTCAGGTGTGTTTGATCAGGGTTGGAGCTAAACTGTGCAGGACAGTGGCCCTCCAGGACCGAGTTTGAGATACCCTGATATAAAGCGATCGAGTCTCTTCAGATATTTGGACTAAACCGCTCAATTCATATGGATTAGTTTTACGATTTCTTTATGAACTTTTTGAAGCATCAACATGGTAGTTGCGTAGCTGTCTATGTCAGAAAGCTCTCAGATTTCATCAAAAATATCTTCATTTGTGTCCTGAAGATGAGCGAAAGTCTTACGGGTTTGGAACGACTTGAGGGTGAGTCTTTGCCTGATGAAGAATTTTCATTTTTGGGTGAACTATCCCTTTAAGATGTTTCTCAGGTGATCTGTGGCTGGTTGCAAACAAGTTAGTCATCTAATTTTCTGTTCAACAGTGTTCACGACTCAATTTTAAATCATAAGGTAGATTGGTTAAATTTGAATTTGGAAAGGTGGCTGTAATGCAACATTTTGGATACCAACTGCGTAAATACCAAGGAAGAAGAATCTGTAAAGTGGCTGTGTTTATGGAATAGGCACCTGATCACAGGTGGACAGTGTTAAAAACGTGTAAACGGGGTCCGACGGGTTATTTCGAGGCCGGGAAACACTCAAATTATATTTGTTAATAGTCAAAATTGCATGTGACCACACTGGATTTATACAACCACAACAGTTAATCATGCACAGCCAAAGTTCAGTTAATACAGGTACGGTTAACAAGCAAGTTAATGAGATTTTTGCTCAACATGACATGCCAAAGCAACAGCAATATAAAACACCCCACTGCTCAATAAATAGTTTGATATATTAAGAATAATTCTTTCACCAAATAATATAGTTTCCCAACCTTTTTGTCCTTAATTGTACCCCACAGCTCCTTCAGTACTTGAACTTAATCAACAGAAACCAGAAATGCGTTTCTCTCTTACCTTAATTTACACTGGATATCATTTAGCATAATCAGTAATATTAAAGCTACACCATGTAACTGGTTGTGTCTTGGCTCCGCTCCTCTGTGTGGATGAATGTAGTTTGAGGCAAAGGTGTACGCAGATAGAGGACATCAGAACCAATGGACAAATACATTGTAGTTATTTAGTTTTTACCATTTTGCAAGGGTCAATGGTCAATTTTTTTAGTTTGTTGTGACAACAAATGTTCAGCTTTACACTGCCCAGAGCCAGAGTCACTATTCTCTGTGGACGGACATGACGTGACATGCATGGTTGAATGATGGATTTTTACCCCAAATCCATACAAATCATTTTTATATTACTTCTATACTACAAACAATCACTACTGTGGGTAAAACAGTATTCAGACTCACCAAGTAGCTTCCTCTCATCTGTTATTTTAAACTGCATTTGGTTTGATATTGTTTTGAGATATATTGTTGTAATTTTAATCTTTTGAAAGGTTCACGAAACAAAACTTTGCCAGTAAACTCAAGAACCTGCTTCAGTGCATCTTAGGTGAAACCCTGGTTGGGAATCACTGATATACAGCAGTTAATTAGGCTATTTACAGTTGCCTAGCAACATGCCACATTCATGTAGAATGTACGTGTTATTCACAATTTATCTGCACTTTATAATGGCTTTGAACCACTGATCTATATAAATGACTGGATTGCTCATTGACGTCATAAAAAGCGAAGCCACCGCGCCGCCATATTGGTGTTCCCTAGTATTCCCTCCCATTCTATTGAATTAATAGGAAATCTTCTGATTTTAATGAGAAAACATTACCTAACGAGTCAGCGTTTTAATATCTGAAGTCTCCTTGAACAAGTCGGAAATGTATTAAAAGTTACGTTCATGTTCATTACAGTAGCGAATGTCAGATCAGCTGACGGATGAGACACCTAAGCATTTATATTTCAAAAATCTCACAGTGATTCTTCTTAAATCTAAATATACAGATTTATGCTTTGCAAGGTATGCGCACACAACTTAATTAGTCATGTTCAGTTATTCACTGTGGTTATGTAATTATGTTGCTAAATAATACTGTTTTTATTCGTACAGTAACTGTAAATGATTCAACAGTGTTTTTGTTAACAGCATGTATTTCGAAGCAGTGAAGACAACACATTAAACATTGGTTAAATGAATAATTAGCTCAACAATAATAATAAAAAATAACACTAAATTCATATGCAAACTGACATGCTTGTAAAAAGCCGCAGAATATGAGCTGACCTGTGGCTTTTTAACGGTTTTCAAGATCTCCGAGAGTCTGAAGTGGATGTTGGTCAACAAAAAGACATCAGGAAATAATATACATGCTTCACAACGTATTCAGACAAATGATGCTGACTGCGTATGGATTTAAAGACATGATTGTGCATGGTAAACCTTTTTAATGTAATATAGTGCAATTTAGTAATGGGATTGTATGTATTATAATATTTATTGTATATTCTTTTCAATTTCTGCTAATAATCCCAGATATATGTTCATACTTAATATTTCCTGCATAATAAAAATGTGTTGGCAGTGTGCAGTAGACACACCCATCCATAATGATTTCTATATATCACTTATTCTACCCGAAAAGACCATAAACATGTTCGAAGTATCAATTAATGTACATACATATATCTTACAAAGATATGTGCGACTGAGTCGCTGCAAATCGGGTGATTTTAGCTCAATGTTTTAAGAGAAAGAGAATCGTAAGATGGCGCTCGAACATTTCCAGTGGCAATGAGCAATCCAGTCATTTATATAGATCAGTGCTTTGAACACATTTACATTTAGGCGTTTAAAAGATGCTTTTATCTTTTTTGCTTTTATTCAATGTAATCAAGACCGTGACGTTGCTAATGCCGCGCTCTGCTGTGGTACATTCACTTTATTAGCGTTACATGTATACATGTACTGTGCTAACATGTCTACACAATCATCTCGAACAGCAGCAAACTGTGTATCCACTGTCATGGCTTGCTTCACAGGAGAAAAGAAGCATTTCAGCCAAGTACAGTCTCTTATGCAGACCTTTGAATTTTTCACCACATTTTAAGGAAGCGTTGACAACATGCGGCGGTGTAGCATATCGGGTGCGATCCATCATGCTGCGGATCATGAATTAAGCAATGTTTAGGTGTTAAACGTTTCAGCGCTAAGCAGAAGCAGCGCTGTCTGTTATCATGTCACACTATTACAGGCCCTTTGATATGCTCAAAACCAGAGCTAATTTCTGTGGCACGTCGCTTAGCCACACAGAGACCAAGAACGTGCCAAAGCATGTTTATGAGTGCCTCCCATGAGATGATACAGTAAATGCAGGCTTTAAGAAAGAGAAAAGGAGAGGAGGTGTTAAAAGACTCCTGGCAATAAGGGCAGAGAAAAACTGAGATAAGAGGGGTTTATGGGATATGGCAGAATCTTGTATTTAATAGGGGCCCACTAGAGACTCGAATGTCTCCCACACAAACATCTTTACAAAAAGCACATATGCTGTTTAGTCTTTCAAAAAAATTAAGAATTAAATGTTTAACCATGTGCTTCAAAATTTGTAATATTTAATAAAGAGCATTTTATTTTGAGGTGTATTTACATCCACATTGCTTCCACGGCGTTATCTTAATCAGTCTGCAGTGCCGTGTACTTTCAGCGGCGTATACTTTAGTATTTGCTGCAGTTGCTCCGCGCTCACTGCCGCCCCCTGTTGGTACTGCACTCACCAGCGTGTGGCGTTTCATGTGCTCCCTCCGCGTGAACTTCTTCCCGCAGATCTCACAGGGATACGGCCTCTCGCCCGTATGCGAGCGCATGTGCCTCTTCAGGATGCACTGGTGCATGGCGGAAAAACTGCAGTACGGGCACTTAAACTTCTTCCTGATCACTGTGAAGTCGTTTACTGTGGATAGAGATGAAGAGATGTGAGGAGAGCTGATCAGAGTATGAACACATGCAGGTTAATCCACTGGAAGTATGAGAGTTAATATGTGAGAAGTGTTAAAGCCCTGCACAAGGCATTAATGCCAAACCTACTTACCAAAGCACTGGGCTAATCTCTCTCTCTCTCTCTATTGGATAGAATGACTTTAATTAACAGCCGCCATTGCTGCATTAACATTATGAGTTGATTCGTGTTAACCCTAATTATTTTAATGGGTGGTGTTTGGGCTTCTTCTCATTTTAGCATTTTGTAAAGCCACAAAGGATGAAAGAAGAAAAAATCTACATCAGAATGAGCCAGCTGTAATGTTGAGGTCATTTTTTTGTACCATTAAGTTTTTCAGTTTCCGCCACTGAATAAAAATAAAAAAAAGTAATTTTTTCTCAGAATTTGTGTGATATAAAGAGTTTGTGAGATAAAAAGTCACTATATAAAAAATATTTAATGGTGTAAACAAGCTTCCATAGCATTGTAACATTATTTTAATGATAATTAAACATTTATCAACCCCAAATGTTACATTTCTGTGATGCAGAAATTTGGCAGTTTGTAAACATTATTCAATAGATTAGGCATCATAAACTAACACTAAACAAAATCTAGGCTAATGCTAATTTGTAAATATAGTATTGTTCATCAATTTATGTTCATTTATAATACATTAATGTTCATTTATAAAATTAAAAATGTATCTATATAGCAATTAAAGTTTCCAGCCATCGTCAGTGTTTTTGACCATTTTCACAAAAATGTCATGGCCCCGAAAATATTTTGTTGTCTGAATATCTGAACATGCAATATGTCAAAAGAAAGAACAGAGCTTCTGCTTTAAAAAAAAACCCTAACTGTTTTATTTTCCCCTCATGCATTCCTTTTGTATCAACACTTGAATGTGGACAAGTTTCATAAAAAAAAAATTTAGCAAAAAGCTGAGAAATCACGTTTTTGTCAAACACTACTTCCAGATCAGACTCAGAACTATGATAAAAACACACATGGAGTCCATCAACACCCCTAATGCTTCACAGTCCTGTAGCTCGTCCTGAGTTGACATGTCATTCAGTAACATTAGGCAGTTTTGATTTATATACTGTTTAATGTCGATGATTGCGTTATTTTACAGATGCATATGATGATTACATAATATGCAGGGCTGCCAACTCTCACTCATTCACCGTGAGACTCACGCTATTGACACTTTTCACACGCTCTCACGCCACACATCCGCGAAACAAAGAGGACACAGAGACCGACAGACAAGACAGAGCAGGTTAGGCCTACTTATGATATATATATAAAAAAATCTCAGCTCTCAGATTCTGTCAATTCTATTACGAAATTCAAACCATAAATACCGTTTTGGCGCTTGTAAATGTGACGTGACAGATCCCTAGCGCCTCAGTTCAAGCGGCACGCGAACCGATCATCTCTAGCTAGTAAATAAACACGAATGAACAATGTTGAAAGAGACAGTACAACTTACCGAAATGTATATTCCTCATACATAATATCGATCAATCAGTGTTTTTCAACCACGGAAAGGGGTCAATAAAACAGTAAAACAGCTGCAGAACAATTATGTCACATAACGTACCTCAGGAAAGCCATTTAATGACCATAATATAGGCTATAGAACATTAGTTGGCTAGAAAAAAGAGCTATGTACTAAAATTGTTAATGTTAACAACATCAGCATTGCGTGACTACATTTAATGCCCTTCCGATATTTATCCTTGTTTTTCGCATGGGCCGGTTGGAGTCTCTTTTTTCACTCCGAAGTCCGAAGTCTTTTGCATTTTTATCCCAAAAAAGTTACGGAATGCAACTTTAAATTATCTTAAATTACCCGGTACTGTCTTAGGAAAGTACACTAAGTACATACAAGTGCACATACAAGTGCAACCTATTTTATAATAGTATTCAGTGCAAAAAAGTACGGTAAGGTCACTCATAAATGGTCAGTGTTCATTATCATATTATTATTATTAATGGCACTTTCACATCAGTTACTGTACATTCTTTCCAATCCTTTCACTCCGTCATCTAGTGGCAGACACTGAAGATAGCCGATGCTCTTCTATCACTTACAAACTGCAAGAGAGATAGTCTCCCTAACTCACCTGCCCTTAGCTACCAAAAACAGCCCCAAAAGACAGTTTCCTTAGCAACCACAGCCCTGAAACAGATTTTACTGCTCAAATTCAACAAAGAAAGATGAAAAACCCACAATGCAGCATAGCATAGCATCCCATTGTTTGCTGAACAATTGCTCCACAAATTATCAACCCAAACTCACAAAACCAAACATCAATTCCACATGTTCTCGTTCTAATTCTTCCATCTTCTGTTAGCAAAAGATTCAGTCAGAGGCAACCATGCTTGATACTGCGATGACTGTAATGTCATCAGACAGTGATCTAGACTGGCTCAGCTAATAAGCCGATGGGCAACATTTAGGTAAGAACAGACCCGGAGCCCAGGTTTACCTGTAATCCACACGCATGAAACACCTGATGAGCACCAACATGTCTCAGTTGAGCAAATTTACTACTTCAGAATATGAACAGCTGCCCTGGTACTTTGACAATCTACACTTTTTAAACACCTGATTTATGACAACAAGCTGAAATTTGAAGTAGCAAATAAACCCCATGCGATCCTCCAGACAAAACTGTAGTACTACAATTACAATGTGTAGCTTGTGCTCTTTTTTTTTTTCTTTGATAATCAAATAACCACACAGTTTTCATGATGCTTTACAGCAAAATTTATTGTCTACAAAATTACAACCAACCAATTACACAATAGAATTATTCCAGAATACATAATTTACAGAAATCTGTGCTTAAGTTCATTTCGGTAATAAAAATAGTGCAATTCAAAAGAGCCGTGACAGATTTCTGATGCGTTTTCACACCCACCGTTCAAATCCTCTTGACACAATATATCAGTCATTTAATTTCCTGAGGAGAAAGTGTTAAGACCTTGAAAACTTGCAGTGCAAATCTCTCTCTCTCTCTTTGCATAGTTCCTGAACAGTGATTCCTTTCACAAATCACCCAGCATTCAACACAGTTGAGGTGGCAAATTAAAATTCCAATTTCGAATATTTGTCGAATTTAAAATAAAAAAAATCCACAAAACAGTGGAAAAACACACGTTTTAATGTTTTTCTTAGCCTATCCAGTTGAACCCACTTGATGTGGCGTCGCTGCGTTGTTCATTCAAAACACTGCAGAAATAGAGAAGCTCAATGCAGAGAAGGTTTTGGTTATGTTAAAACCGTTCACACACAGATAACGCATTTTCTGCGCTGCTTCTCCATTGTTTTCTATGTAAACATGCGCTAGACGGACATCTTTGACCGTTACACTTGCGTCTCGCACAAGAGAGCCATGTTTAGAAAGCCATGTAAAGTTAAAAGAAGTTCAACATTTAAAAAACATGTCTCGAGACTTTGTGGGGTTTTTTCCATTCCACTGCATCTCATGTTTTTAAACACAAAAGTGCTCTATGCGATCGGCGCTTCGGCACTTTTTTTTTATTAAACTATGCATAAATACATGCCGCTGTTTTGTTCATAATTGTTCATGCAATTTACGAAATTAGATTTGATTTATTAACGTTATGCACTTTTTTTACACAGTCATGTTATTTCATTGGTTTGAATAAACAATTTAATGCAGTGCATTAATATTTTGCTCATTGCGCGCTCTTGTGGCCTCAGGAGACAAGCCAAAAGCTTTTTTTCCCCTTCCTGAAATAATGCCTTTTAAATTTGAATATAATTCAAATATTAGTAAGATTTAAATAAAAATTCGAAAGTAGTTTTTCAGCCAATTTGACAGCTCTACAACACAGCATCACGCTTAACAGTTTGAAAGATAACTGTTAGATCGCACTTTCACTTTGAAACTTGGAAAGTTGTGTTCCAAGCAGACATGTTGAATGAGGAAGAAATGCAACAACGCTTTACATACGACACATATATTGGAAAGTATTTCAGAGCAGAGCGTGATCAAGACCTTCAAGACCACAAAGATGCCAGACAAACATCTCCATATTTTCTGAGGAGAAAAAAAATGAAATTGGGAGACTCATGGATAATTTTAGGGCGTGACAATAATCCACTTTTTTTTTTCACTGCCGTGTCAGTAAGAATGATGTTGACACATTCAGTTACTGCCAAATTTGATTTACTGCATAAGTGCGACCTACACGCTAGAGTTTACCCTGCATCAGAAAATACTGCAAAACCATTGATTTCAGTTAGGACTGTCCATCACAAAGAGAAAAAAATGCCAGTGACACTCAAAAGTTGTGCAAATGTTAACTTTTGCTGCAATGCGCACTTGACAGGCATGACCAATCGCAGAGATTCTTTGAAAGGTGAATCGAGTTTCAGAAATCAATTCGCTGTATTTCAAACTAACTTCTAAAGTCTTCCACACTCTCCAAATGGATCTAACACATCCTGAATTCTCCATCAGAGCTTCCCCTAGTGTGTAAGCGCCCACTGTTACACTAGTAAACACGTCATAACTATATGACATATGTTGTGTGAAAATCACAATTAGCATATCTTTGCCTCCAGGTATTACTACAAGATTAGACTGTCTTGAAGATTTCCCAGAACTCTCTACTAGACAAGTTTGTGGTCTGACCACTCAATGGCACGGCCAACTTTAAAGATTAAAAAAAATTAATCTTAATTCACTTTAGACATTTCCGTCTTCAACAGTCACTAAAAGTGGGTAACTCTCGAAACACAACCATAGTTCCATCTACGTTAGCAAGGGTCCAGAAAACACCCTAAATGCCCTTTCACTTTTCCTCTGGCTGTGTTAAGAGTCAAGACTTAGGAACTAGCGTGAGATCACACAACTTAAAAGGACTTGAGTTTTTTCTTCTTACATCTCCTTTATCTGTGTGATTTAGGGTCAGCATGAGAAGAGAAGAGCTAATTACTGACATAATTCAGTGTACTCGCATAGTCATGCACACACATTTGAAAAAGACATAGCAGGGTGAAAGATTTAGGACATTCCCTAATCTTCCCTCATCCCTAATCATCTCCTTCCACTCAAGCGCAGAATGCAAGAGAGAGATTCCCCTGCAGAGGGCAGCATTGTGCACAGGTTTAACAGCTGAATTCACTACTCAACATCGAGACCCTTGTGCCTGAGTCCGTATTGCAGTCTAAGCATAAGATTGGTTCACTGGTAGATGGGTGCAATGCCACCCAAAATAAAAAAGGCATTGGCATCCAATGCACCGAGATCACTGTGTTCTCCAGTCTTTATAGTGAGAACTTGAATAATCCTGCGTGGTACAAAAAGCAGACAGCTCTATATGCGACAAGAGAAATGCCATAAAACGTCTTTATTTTGCATAGCAATTGTGCCTATCAGCAGACATATGCAGTAGTCATAAAACAACCTGACGGTTTAGATATTCCAAAAACATATAAATCTGACATACTCTAAAAAGAAAGGTAGAAATATCAACAGTGCTGTGGCCAAAAATTGGGGAAAGGCCTGAATTGGGATGACCTGAAGTTTGTAAAACATTCCCTTATTGAAATGACGAGTCTTGCTGGTTTGGAGAATCAGTCGTCTATACGGATGTGGCCGTGGTCATCTTCCCGTAAGCTGTGCAGGTTCCACAGCTGCTCGCTGGGCGAGATTCCCGAATGACAGCAAACCTTGGCATGGGTGGCCAGGTTTTTCTGCGTGCTGAAGGTTCGGGAGCAAGCGGGGCACGTGTACACGCGCTCGCTGGAATGCACGGACGACAGGTGGCGGTTCAGGTCGGTGCGGTCGCGAAAGTGCTTGAGGCAGTAAACGCATTGCATCAGCTTCCGCTTGAGGTGGATGGTCTTCTCGTGGCGGTCGGCGTTGGACTTGAGGGTGAAGCTGGCGGGACACTGCGAGCAGTGGTAGCGCGCCGGCGGAGGGTTGAGCGGGGACGCGGCCACTACGGGGCGATGGTGGTCGAGGCAGTCCAGCGAGAGGGCCATGAGCGAGAGCGTGTGGCTGTATTCGTGCTGTCTCAGTTGAAGCAGGCTGCTAAACAGTTGCTTACACAGAGAGCAGGCGAGCTCCTGCCGCCAGCCCGGCCCTCCGCCCTGCACCTCCGCCACACACACTCCATGCTTCTCCTCCACCATCTGATCTTCCTCTACAGGAACCTGGATGCGCTCCAGCCCTGAGAGAGAGAGAGGTGAGAACTAACGCCAGGATATCGGCTTATGTATGTGAAAAAAATAACAGGCAGTCATGTGGCGGGCCATCGGCGTCACAGACGCCACACATACCTGCATTGTTATTTGGATTGTCGTCTTCCTCTTGCATTTCCTCCTGTAATAATACACACAACATGCAAATCAACACTTGTGTACTTCTGATCCCAGGTCTGTATAGAGGTGTGTACTCCTGAGGCATGCAAGTTCATGAGGTAAAACACACAAACAGACACACTGGAAAACGAGGAGAGAGATGGGAGCCTTGAAGGAAAAAAGAAAAGCAAAGAAACAGTCGAAGCAACAGAACCTGAGACACACACACAAAAAAAATATAGCATGCAAAGAAAGCTGACGGTCTTTCGTGCAAAAATATTTTTTAACCAGTATTTTTTCTTGGCTCATTTTCCGTAAAATGTATTAGATATATTTTATTATATATATTATAATTCTAAAATGTTAACCTTAAAACAATTAAAAACTCTTTATCAGTAGGGTAAGAAAAATAAAAAATAATTCAAAATATATTTTCTGTAAATGTATCTTAAGTGATGTTTAGATATTTTTACTGAAGAAAAAGTACCATTTGGCGAGCAACCAGCAAGATTTACGTAAAGTTTTAATGGCTTTTCTACTATTTTTATGTTTGTATTCTATTATTTATTCATTCAACAGGTGGAGACAAAGAGAAAACCCCTGGCCCACAAGGGGATATTTAAGAGGTGTGAGTTTGTTTGGAAGGTGGAGGGTTACAGATCCAATTGTGTTTTTTCAACCGTCCTGTGAGATGCATGCAACTTGAATGTCTATAGATGTGGCCCTTCCCCCTTATTCTCGTTCCGCCCTCCCTTGCATAAGAGTGACACATTATGGTTTAAGCAAACAGATGGCTTGTCCACAGAGATGGTACAACTTCTTGGGGGGGAGGTCCTGTGAAACCAAATGCCACCTCAGCACACACGGGGAGAATGCAATTTCCTGCTCACTCTAAAGAAAACTAAACCCAAAAATCCACCCTTCCCCTAAGCATTGTCCCTCTCTATTGATTTCTACCACCACCAGGATCCCCCTCTTATCAGAAGACCAGAAGCTGGGGAAGTTGTGATTTGATTCACAGAATGACAAATGCACAGGGCGCACTGAGGACGATAGACATCCTGAAGTCGGTCACTTTTTTTAATTTAATTTTTTTACTGATTTTAGGGGGGAAATATGTAGAATTCTGTGGAATGGATGTGAATATGGTCAAATGTGTTAGTTATTAAGATATTATATATTAAGGCGGGCATAACCCATTGGTTCATGTCCAAATTTAACTTTTACATTTGGTCCCCTCAATCTTAAATACTCGATTACATGATTGGATAAAGACATAATGAAACCAACATTTTTGATCTATGTTTCTCACGGAAAGGAAGAAAAAGCAGAAACATGAATTAAAAAAAGCAACAGAGAACATGCAAGAACAGAGCTGGCAATGCACACAAAAAAAAGAAGAAAAAAGCAACAAATCTTCTACAGAAATCCGACAGATTCTTAATAAAGAGGATACAGTAATATACCAAGAGACACACACAAAGCTGAAGGATAAGTGGCCTATAGGGTGTTGTTGGACTTACCTCAGTGGGTGAGGCCTTCAGGGCCTGTTCCGCATTGAGGTTGTCTGGGGGGCCCCCAAACTGTGACATACCGAGGGCCCCTGGGGGCCGCAGCACAGATGGCGGAGGCGGCAGTAGAAGAGGAAGAGGAGGAAGAGTAGACTGAGGAGAAGATGAAGACGCCCCGTGTTTGCTACCAAACAGGGCCCCTGGATGGTGGGAGCTGCTGCTGCCATTGGAGCAACGAGGCCCTGAGGAGCACAGGAAATGAGTCTCACCCACCTACTCTCAGACCAGCGGCCATCTTCCATACAGCAGCAGAGAGAGAGGAGGAGGAGGAGGAAGAGGAGGAGGAGGAGGAGGGAGGAGGGGGCAAGGGGCACACATAGCCTTCATTTAGAACCAGAGAGGGAGAGGAGGGAAGAGATGAAGAGACCGGAGTGGGGTTAGGGCTTGGCCTCTCTCGCTCTGTTTTTTTGGTCCTCTCCATCCACCCACGTGCACACACAAAGTATGACTGTATGTGTGTGTGTGTGTGTAAGTGAGCTATAAAGAAATAGGAAAGAAGAGGCTTTTAAATAATGGCGGAAGTTCTCTTCATTTTAAAACCACATCAGGCTACTTGCCAGAATCCGTGCGAAAAGTTCAAACGTACACGAAATAGATTGTAACTGCCTTACTCGGCAGACACCAAGAGCAGCAAAGGTTCAGCGAACAAAATGAAATATTTACACCAATTATATAATGTTAAGGGACAAATGTGTCATTTTTATTTGACTTCTCCGATGGATGATTTGTCTTTAATTACTGTATGGAACAAAAAAGCTTTGATGTACAATAATTAGGCATGTCAATTTAATGTGTTAATTCAGTGCATAAATGTAAAAAAATAATTAATCCTGCCCTACGACCTGTATGTAATTCTGTAATAAGGAATTTTCCTAGCAAGTTTCACCTTTTTAAAGCTTTACTTGATACTGCGTTCGCAATGGAAAAAGATGTCAGTCTGCATCAGACTCTTGAAAAAGAGTTTTTGTGATTTACTTGTCTTTCACAAGAATTTGTGTTGCATTGAAACTCTGCATTATAAAAACAAATATATTTCCTCATTAGCCCTGTGCTAGATCTATACTATATACAAGGTCATATGAACAGCCAGCATGTGTGAGACAGGTACTTTCAAGCCACGGTTTCTGAATGTTCTTCTGGTCTTTCTTCTTTTTTTTTTGGAGAAGAAGAATGTTTGTGGACTCCTGTTGTTGGGAATATGCCGGAGTTGCTGGTTAAGAGCTAAGTGGACAGATGCACATGCTACAGTAATGCACAACCACGAACAGATTCCTGGAATTCTCCACTCCTACACCGTCCACTCCCATCCAGCACACATCACCCCCTCATTTCTCTTTCCTCATGTCTGCAATGTGTGCTACAAACTCCTCGTCAATTAACAGCTATTGAAACCGAATGTATGGTTCGCATCTAAACATTAGTCCGTCGTCATTCTCATTTGTAAAATTCCCAACTAAAGTGCACTCGAGTGCTTTGATGTATGTTGCAAAAATTTCCAGGAACTTATTTGGGGGTAAGTGAAAATGTGGTGTAGGTTTGAGTGATCGGATCTGGGGCAGCCATTTGACCAGATTACCACCGATAGATATTGTCCATTACAATAGATATTTAAACACTGATCACAGGGTTTTGATCAAGCCTGCAAAGCTTTGTCTCAGGCTTTGCCTTAAAAATAAACTAACTTTCACCTCTCTCCTATTAGTTATCTAAATAAAGTAACATGTCCTACGGTTGGTTTCCCAATCTAATGGAATCTACAGGGAGAAAATTCTCATCTGAATGTAGATGAGAGGATACAGGAAATCATTTGTTATTACAGCTCGTGATACACCAGACTTGAGAGAAACTAGCACAGGTTTACTGGCACACTGAGGTTAACCACCAGCTGCCATGTCTTTTCTGAGGGAAACGGTACAAACCTTCATGTTACGTTCCCTTAATGATACCTAATTGGTAACAATGCTTTTTGTTTGGTTTGGAAGACACGCTACTCTTAGAACTCTTTGTTGCGTGAGCTATGGCTGCGGAAATCGCATACTCCGTATAGTATGAATGTCATCCGGACGTACTACATTTGTGTTATCATTGTCATGTGACCTACCAGTGTCACTTAACTGCCATTCACAACTTTTCTCCCATGGCCGTATCTCACTGAAAGTAGTAGGTCATCCGGCGGGTACACTGTATATTGTTAATTTGTACATGCTACTCTTTTCATATACTCTTTCCCTACTGTATAGTAAGGAAGAATGCTGTTCCGGATGCGGCTTATGTTTAGCATGGGCAGATCAAACACGAAACTGTCTAGCTACAACCCACCGAAAAGAGTAATGATCTATGAATTCTGCAGAAAAGGAAGCAGAGAAATAGCTCGAACTGCAGGACAGTTTTACCTTCATTAGCGAAGCACTTACACCCAACAGGAAGGCACATGCTCAGGTCTAATTTAATGAAATTTCAGGCCAAAAATAACCAAACATTCAGCTCACTTCTGCTGACAGCTTGCCAACAGATGCACAATTACGAGCACCTTCATTTGAATTCCACCTAAGCTAAGCAATTGAATATACTTGGTTCCAACTAATCTCCAAATGTACTCCAGCATGTCCTATCTACAGCAATTTAAACTGAATTTGCTCAGTTGATCCATGTCAATACTTCAGAAATGTTTTACAATCGAGAGTGCTGATTTTATTTTTTGCATTGCCAATCACTATTTCTAAACATCTTGAGAAAATATGAAAGTACATCAACTGATTAAAGATATGGGGAAAAGAAAAAGGTATTCTAAATGTAACAGTGCATATACTACAGGCGGCCGCACACCGGACGCGCAGCTCAGCGCCGCGCCGCGCCACGTCTAGGACAACTCTCACTTGAAAATCCGATAACATCAGCAATTTTCTGATTTCTGTAAATAAATATAAAACTAAATGTATATTGCAGCACAGGGTGAAGTCCGTATATACATTAACTACGATTTGAGACACATAAATGTAAATTTAATATAAAACTATGTAAATGGCGCTCTGTGGCGCGCCAGGATTTTGAACACGGTCCTGAGCCGCCGCGGACAGACGCCGAAAGGCGCCGCCGGTGTGTGTACTCTCATAGAGAATAATGTGTTCGAATTTAAAAGACGTGGCGCTGCGCGTCCGGTGTGCGACCCCCTTAACAGTCAAAAGTTTGTACACACCAACTTAAAATAATTATTTTCCACATTTCACATTAATGGTAGTCATCAATGTATGAAATCAATACATACCTCCCATTTTTCCATTTATTATCAAAATTAATATTTTATCATTAAAATCATTAAAATATAAACCTTTTGATCAATATTTTAAAAGACAATGAGAAAAAAAAGATTTAAAAAAAATTTGTCCAAATTTAACTTGTAATGTAGGTGTGCTTGTTACATATCTACAAATATGACAGTAAGGACAAATTCAGTAGGACAGAATACAGTATTAATATGGTATATGTATATTCATAATCATAAATCTATTTAGTTATCTAAATATTTGATGCATACTATCCCATGTGCAGTAGTGTACATTGTTCTGTATTGTATTGCATTAGAGCATTGTATATTTTACTGTGTTGTAGTGTTATCTGTGTATCATTTATTGTTCACACTGTATTGTATGTGGTTTGGATTGTACATTGAGTGTGTAGCTTGTTCTTTGGAACAACTCAGTGATTCCTAGTAAGTGTAAATTTGTATATCCGTATGCATGAAACCACACACACACACACACACACACACACACACACACACACACACACACACACACACACACACACACACACACACACACACACACACACACACACTCCCCTGAGACTCCGGCAGTGGCGTTGAAGAGGACAGGTTGTCAGCCTGCTGTCAGTGTGTATAGATCAATGGAGAAGACAGGCACACACCTAAAGCAAGTTACACCACTAAACCTGACCCAGGATCAGCCAATAACACACAATCTGGGTTAATAACAGCAGCCTGCAGGACGCAAGGGGACCCCTCGTGACCTGCTCGGCCCCATCAAATCAATTCCTTTCCCAGAGACTTCAACAAATCTACTTTGAAGTTTGTGAGAGGAGGGCGACTAGTGATCCGTCAGAGCGGGCACGGTGCGGATGAACGAGCGCTGTTGTTTTAGAGGGTGCAGAACCCCAAACAATCATTGGTTGATCGGTTACATATTAACGAGAGTGTGTTTGTGCCGACTTCAACACACATCCCTTCATGTGGAACATCCTCAAGATCTTCCGTGATCATTGTTTAATATTGAGATTCTATGAACAAAAAAGAATGGATTTTCATATCTCTAATAAAATCACAAAGAAATAAATCTATTGACATTATTATACACTGGTCTTACAGAGACACTTTATCCAAAAATGATAATTCCGTCATTATTTACTCTCCCTCATGTTTCAAACCCACATAATTTACTTTCAAGCTTCAAAAAGGACCAAATTTGGGTTTGAACTCGAGAACCGGATCAATCCATTTCGTGAATGAATCATATAGACCAATGTGAACTGGATTAACTGATCTATTAAGAAGATCTGACTTAAGTTTGTTCAGGAATCAGGAATTGCTACTTTCCACACGAATGTCCCAAGAAGAACTAAAGCAGATGTCATGATTTTTAGCGAATAACGACACATTTGTTTTCACACACAAAAAAGGTTATCTTTTGTAATCCAACCACATTATTTAGAGTCCACTTTTCACAATCCAATCAATACGCAATTAAAAATCAATTCATGCGCAGCAATTTTCTTGATGAATATCCTGTTTTACTCTGAAATATGTCACACTAAACAGTAAAATGGTGACTTTAAGCCAGAAGTAAAGATCACAGGAACATTCTGCCAGTGCTGGTGGAAGGCAGGAGGATTTGTACATTAGCGAGATGATCAGATTAATGCTCCTCTACATCGTCTTTTAGCTAGAGTTTGGGAGACAAAAGCTCCTGTGGCGTGAGTGACAGCCACTGTGTTTCATCCTCAAGAGTGGCCATTAAGACTTAATGTAGTTCAGCAAACACACACTCTTGAGCCTGCCCTAAGGGTTTTAAGAGCAGGAGTGGTTCAGAGTTGTCCTCCCTCTCCTATTCACAAGACTGAACTTAAACAGACAAAAGAGACAATTACCAACCCAGGACAGAGGGAGAGAGAAGGAGACAAGGAGACACAAACTCTCAAAAGGAAACAGCCAAAAATAACAACACACTCACAGACCCACAGACATTCAATACTTTGACAAAGTGATTGAGTGTGGGCAAAGATTGGGTTTGGCGAACCCAAAGCTTTTATGAATTTCAGTGCCATTCATAAAAGCTCTGGTGTTTTTGGAGGAGGTATTCTACCACAAAAATGCTACAACTCACACACACTTCACCAAAAGAACGTGTTGAGGGTGTATGGATGCATCTAAATATGACAAACTACACTAGAAATTCTAGTTATTCCTCAGTTAGTATATTGTATATGTTTTGAAGTACATTCAAATGTGAAATTCAACACTGCGTTCTGTCTGCAGCATTTTAAAACAGTATTTTTACATCTAGAGTCATTATGACTACACTGCAATACAGACTATCTCTACAGGGTAGCAGACATCACATCATTTTTCACTGTCCCATCATAAAAATATGATATTAACACACACACACACGTTTTGTTTCCATGTTCTATGGTGACTTTCCGTAGACATACCCGTCACAGAAAACGTTATGCATTTTTAGAATTTCATAAAACATCACTTAGTATGATTTATAAGCAGTTTTCCTCGTGGGGACCAGAAAAAATCCCCACAAGGACACAAATTTTGGATATTGCCATCCTTGTGGGGACATTTTGTCCTCAGTTACCTGAACCACACACACACACATATGGAATTTCCTGAGAATGTGTATTATCAATGTTCTAAATGTCAATATTTCATCATGCAATTCTGTTAATATTTAAGTGTAACTGTCAATACTGTCTCCAGTGTTGAAAAGCAAAGTCTTGTTAAACTAAATCTGGCATTATATCATATCATATCATATTATTATATCATAGTGGCACGTTATATTAAATAATGACACTATGAAAAAATATGATGCCCCAAAGTTAAAAAAATTACTTGATAATCTCTAGACACAGTCAACTAATAGGATTTATTAAGACACAGGGGCACGAGGTACACAAAGACATACAGAGAGAGTTTATATAAGAGAGATTTCAAACACTCTATAGTAGCAAAAGAGCATATACCATCCTAGCAAGAGCACAACTGTATAAGATTCTATAGAAACTCCAAGGTTTTGGACACATACAATACAACAGTGGGTCTTGAAGCACTCAATGACGGCACATGAATCCTTTACCATTCTAGCAGGACCACATACAAGTTCCTATAGATCCTCTAGAAACATCAATGTTTACAGAGAAGACCTACAAAAACTCCACTATAGCACATACAGCCCGGCGGATAAGAACCTAAAAGTCCCTACAGGACCCTATGGTTTATGAAGACCTGTCTAAACCTATTGGAGAGTCTTCATGCACCCAATGATAGCACATAACACACAGCATATATTGTTCTAGCAGGAGCACATCTACATCCCAGTGGGATTCTATCAGAACTTAAGACTATGGAGACTCCATGAGTGAGAGCAGCGAACCACAGTGTGACTTACGGGAAAGAGAGTGTCCTCCCTTGGGCAGGTATTCGAACAGAAGCGGGTTATCCTCTCCGAGCATCTCGGCCCCCAGAGACAGCAAGCTGTTCTTGCTCATGAGGGCGGCCCGGAGGTTGGCCACCGATCCCCCTCTCTCCTGGGACACGGCCTCGTCCCGCTCCGCGGACAGAAACACGCTGTCCCCCGCGCCGGCCTCCTCCTGCTTGACCAGGAGGTCCATGCGCTCGCTGCGGCCGTCCGACATGTTGGCTTCCGTCACTTCTGCACCTGAGAGGAAAGAGAAGGAATGTTAAGAAATGCTCAGAGACACAAATATACACACTCACATTACAAGATGGGAATTTATCGACTAATTTGCAAGAACAGGTTCAGGCCTAGACCAGAGGATAGTGCATTTTGTTTCTGCAAATGTGTATTCTTAATTTAGGACTAAAATGTTAAGCATGACGAATGCGGCTGTGTAAAAATATCCATATTTTCCAATTAACTGGGACTTTTATTTGAACAATAATGTAGAACTTCTTAAAATCCCAAGATTGATCTCATGACTTGACTGGATCCTGTAACCCTGGATCACAAAACCAGTCACAAGTCGCACGGGTATATTTGTGGCAATAGCCAAAAGAAAAATCGATAATTTTGACCCATACAATGTATTATTGTATGGGTCAAAATTATCGATTTTTCTTTTATGCCAAAAATCATTAGGATATTAAGTAAAGATCATGTTCCATGAAGATATTTTGTAAATTTCCTACCGTAAATATATAAAACATTTATTTTTGTGAATGAATGCTGCACAGTCGCGGACATAAATGTAGAACTTTAAAGGGGATTTTCTCAATGTTTTTTGCACCCTCAGATTCCAGATTTTCAAATAGTTGTATCTCCGCCAAATATTGTCCTATCCTAACAAACCACACATCAATGGAAAAATGATTTATTCAGCTTTTTTTTTTTGTGATGTATAAATCTCAATTTCAAAAAATTGACCCATGTGACTGTTTTTGTGGTCCAGGGTCACAAATCTTATGACCAGGTTATTTTAATGAATGGTTCAAAAAAGACAAATTACCATTTTGTATCTGAAAAACTGCCCTGTATATTTTACATCAGCATTTTCTTCATGTAAAATGAAATGGATTTTCATTCAATTTATTTTCTAAATGCATGTTACTGTATGCAGTATGCATTTTTATGTTGACCATGTAATTTTTTATCAAAATGTCTCCACTTTCTTCTCTATGGTGCCGTATGCAGGTTTTCTCCAATCATTTTGTTCGCCTAATCTTTCTTAAAATCGATTGCAAGCTTGCATTCAGATCTGCTCCATCCAATTAACAACCAATTGATTGAACCAAGTCCAGCGCTACATTTGATTTAGTCCGTTTTGCTCGGATGTACATCACAATACTGAAGAAAATATCTGTCGCTCCTCCTGATTCATTGAGACTTTAAAACTGAACTATACCCAAATGAATCAGAATCGAAATTGGAATTAAATCGAATTGAGTTGGCAAAACGGAACTGAATTGAATTCCAGCCCTGAATAAAAAAAGACAACTGATAAATAAACCATCAAAAGAGAAACCAATTTCATCCCAGCCGTTATCATTTTAAACAGAAAAAAAAGCCATGTCAGTTTTACCTCCCTATTCATAACTACTGTCAAATCAGGCAACACAGAGAAGGCTGCCAAAACACACACGTACACACTCCACCTGTCAAAAGACAAGGACAACTGCTTGGATGTAAGGATGTCCAAACTGTAAGAACAACGGTAAAAAAAAGTGGCAAGACAAAAGCAAAAAAAATATTTACCAACAGAGAGCCAAAAAGGCTTGTTTAGACTCAACTGACAGCCTAAAGGAGAAGAGCTTTTCAAAACAGCTGTCAGTGAAGCTCAGATCACTGGAAGCCTCAAAGCAGCATGAGTGACAGCCCAGCCGGCGAACGGCTTCAGTCACGGCACCGCAAGACCCGTGCACAACCTGCCATACTTCACACCACTTCATTACACCTTACTTTAGGACAGCATGTTTGCAGAAAACACACACACAGCTAGGCTCTGAAGCATGTATTGTGTTTACACAGTATTCTCTGGGGTCTGGAAGAATAGACAGAGAAATGGAGACAGTGTGAGGGGATGAAACATAATGAGTGTTATAAACCCCCTCCCTCAGCACATACACACTGTAACTTCATCTGAGGGCCTCCCAATGACAAGCATCAACTTCATCAACTTTGAGTTTTAGAGGAGGATTTGGCTCATTTCCAGAGAGAGAGAGAGAGAGAGAGAGAGAGAGAGAGAGAGAGAGAGAGAGAGAGAGAGAGAGACTCTCTCTCCCTGTGTTTGTGTCCTTGTGGGGAAATTTTTTTGGGACAAACCCAACCTGTGTGTGTATGTGTGCGTGCGTGTGTGTGTGTGTGTGCGTGCGTGTGGCTCATGAAGCAGTGACCCCCATAAAGATCTTATCATCTCTTCTGGTGTCCACAACCTGGAGTTCACAAAAAGGTCACTCGTGAACAACTGAGTCTCTCCATCATTCAAACTTAATTAAAATTTATTTTTGGAAAACAAGTGCTGTTTAAGCAGATTCTGTAGATTATAAGTTTCCAAAATGTACCTTAGTGGTCTTGCCAAGCTCGCATAAAGCTGGTTAGCATAAAGGATAGTGACTAATAAAATGTGTTCAACAGACTGTTCAAAAGAGTCCTCAAGATAACGAAAAGGAAAACTGTTTTTAAAAATCCAGTTGAAAAAACAAATGTGCAGAGTTCTTAGAAATGTATTCATGCTGCTATATATCATTTTCAACAATGGTTTTTGATTTAATAACTCTAAAAATGTCATGTGTAACCATCAAGTGACCAGAAATTACATTTCCTTACACCTTGAATATGTGTAGGTAAAAAAATTTTTTTTTTAATAAATTTAATTAATAATTTCAAGTTTGAACCATAATGACATTTACATCCCAAACGAACCTTGGCATGTTATAAAAAGGTCAAAAGGACTTCATGACACGCTGTATCGGGGGTCTCCAGGGGTCCTCTTCAAGATCATTCTTTCAAATAATAATAGGAAGTGAAGCTGTTTTCTTAATATATTTTAAGAAATAATAATTATTTTCAAGAATTTCATCCCTTTAATGATTTTGTTTTACTTCATTATGATATCAATTGTATCACCTGACATATATGCTGCCCAAAACAACGAATTAATTTATGTTTGCAAATTACATACACATTAATCATTGAATAGGTGTATTTAAGTCATTGCCTGAGTAAAGTGCATTTTTATTGCATTTTTAATATGTAATTATTACATTTGGGGGAATAAATGAGTGTCATGTCATATGGTCTGATCCACTTTAGAGTTTATACTGGCCGAGATCCGCCCATTATCACAGGAACTGGTCTGCTCTGACCAACATATAAGGCAACCAACCACAATTTGTTTCGTTTTACACGCTATTTAGGGACGAGTTTATCAAACCTATTTTTGTTACCATCACAAGTCGACAGCACAAAAATAAACTGAAGTGGAACAGAGTCTTGAAATAATTAAAAAACATTGTTGGTCCAGGACTGAGTGTATAGAATATCAATTTAACTTTAACTTAAGTCACAATGTGACTTAAGAAAAACTGAATATCTAACTCTACCATTTAAAACTACTAACCTGGCAATGTGAGAGTCTTTTCAATAAAAAAATAAAATAAAATAAAAATAACATAGAAAGAAAGAGAACACATCTTATTCTAACTGTTTGAGGTGCTGAAAGAAGTAATTGTGAAACAGAATTAGAGAGAGGATGTGGAAGATGTAGAAATGAGAGAGGAAGCAGAAATGTGGAGGTGAGAGAGAGAACTACTAAAACAAGATAATTCCAACATAATTTCCAACATAATTTCACCATTTCAAGATCATAATTTGGTTAATGTGTAATTTATGAAAATGTTTCTCATTCATATATTCTGTGCAGCTGCAACACTTGTTGCTTAAAGAAATGTTGAATGTGTGTTCATGAATATCTGACTGTGTGTGTAGCTCAATTGCCACAGGGGAACATTCCACTAAAACCAGCGGATTAAACGCAATTCAGAGAGGTGTGTGTGTGTGTGTGTGTGTGTGAGCAAAGTATGTGAGAGCGAAAGAGTGTTAATGGATGCACCCATCATACAATTGACCCTCACCGACCCAGAGCTTTAGAAAAAATCATACAATCAGCCAAACATAACCTGTGTGTGTGCCAGAGTTTGAGGGTGTAAATGTGAAAAAAATACAGTAAATAAGATGCATGTGTAAAGGACGTAGACCAGTAAGATTTGTGCATGTAAACCTCACTCCCATGACCTCAAGAGGCCCACTAGCGCCTCTAGTGTCCTTGTTAGTGCGCCCGCCTCCCACATCGGAGACCCCAAATCCAACTCGGAGCGAGTTGAGTAGGGCCAGTTACATTTGGTGCCGTGACCCGGATGGGAGTGAGGATTAGGGGGGATGAGTGTAACAGATGTAGGCCAGTAAGAGCTGAGCGTCTAAACCTCACTCCCCTGGCCTCAAGAGGCGCGCTAGTTTCTGACGCTATGGGCTGTGGTCTTTAGCCTCTATGTTAGCGCGCCCGCTTCCCACGTCGGAGCGGTAAAAACACATGGTCAGGACACATTGAGCCTTAGTTCTCAAGTGGGAAATGTGGGTTTGAATAGTGTCAGATGAAATTGTAAAAATAAACACTGCCCAACTTAACTTACGGTCAGTGGGTAATAAATTGGAGTTTGGCTGGTAACTTTACTAGGAAATGCAACATAAATCCAGTAATGATAGTCTACCTATAGATGGGAAAGAAATGTTGTTGACAAATGAGCAGAAAAAGGACAAGCAGGAGAAAGAAATGAGCAGTGGACAGGTAACACACACACACACACACACTGATGTGCACAAACATGCACAGGCAGAGTTAATTAAGTTGGGGGAGTGGGGAGACGGAAAGCAGGAATTCATTAGATAAGTTCACCCCTCATCTGTGGGCCGGGGCCACAGGAGTCAATCAATAAAATGGATCTGCCGCTCCCAAATGCCCCAAGACACGACGCCCACAATGAAGAGAGGAGAAACTCGCCCCTTTGACCCTGATTTCTCCCCCTACACACCTGCCCTGACCTCTCGCCCAACACAAACACATTACAGCCAACACAATATTGAGGCATGCCGTTATTTTAACCACAACATATTCCACTCTGTTGCGCTCTATAACATCTCACTGTTCATTACGTCCCACTCAACGCACCACATGGAGATACAGGAGGGATCATTCCCATAGTCGTTATGAGCCCACTGTGATTCACATCTAAAAGTACAAACACACACTATACACTAATGCATGAGGAACAGTGGTAGTCTATAAGAAAATACTATCTCTTATACACGCATCAACAGGCAATACGAGCACAGACGGTTTAAAAACACATATAGAAACCTATAGGAGAGTCAGTGAGCAGTGCCAGTCCTGCTCCATCTGGTACCAATCCTGGGAAGATATGCAGAGTCATAAATGTGCACAATGATAGACAAATAAACGTGAACAAAGTACCAGCTAAGCATGTGTAAAATGCACAAACTGCCCAAAAAAAGTACAAAGACGTTTAAAAAAAAAAAGTAAAAGACATCTTCTCCAAAGCAGGGGGTTTCAAAAGGGTGGAGCAAAAGTGATCTAGGGTCAGTGGAACCGCCTAGAATTCAATTTAATTTAAATTATTTCATTTTGTAGGCTTATTCATCTGACTTTCACGTTTAATATTACTCTAATAGACTGTCAGTGGGTAGAAAAAGACACACTTAATAAAAAATGATTCAATATGAGTATCAAATGTTAAAAAAATATAGTAGGCTACTTAGATATATTACCATTCAAAAGTGTTTCTTTACTTCAAAGTCTTTACTCTCACTTCTGATTAATTTTATGTGTCCCAGCAGAATAAAAGTACTAAATTCTTTCAACCAACAAAAACAAATACTGTACGTACACAAACAACGGTAGTGTAAACAGCATGGTGGTGAATTATTACCATGTTTATGTACTGTATGATGCTATTGACAAAAACAGGATACAATATATAATTTTCTATCGTTTTGATACATCAGTCAGAAAACGTCTTTACCTGCACATGCAAGTGAACTTAAAAGATTTTCTTCATCGCTAGCAAACAGTAGGGAGCTTTTGCATGTTTCTTTTAAAGGATTGTAGGAAAATGTTCCACTTCATCTAGAACTCTTTTTGTTCTCCGTATTCTGAGTGAGACACGATTCAGCGCATGAGTGATCCATCCAAATGATTCACACTCGAGTCAAACCCCGAACTCATTATTAGTAACCAGTTTGGCCAATTCATGGAAAAGCAAAAGTGATGTATTAAAATCCTGTAAGAGAGTCTTCAAGTATTCAATTATAACACTAATTATTCATCATATACTACAAAGCATAACATACTATACAATTTTTAAATACTATTTTATTCAATCCACACCATGCAAGACACATTTACTAATGCTTCTCCGTTATTACGTCCCACTCAAGACGGCGTATTGAGATACAGGAGGCATTGTTGCGCCTTTGTTTCTGATAGCAGCTTAAGTGATTGAGGAACGCTTATGGAATCTTTCTTCATGTGTGTAATCCGAAAGCTTTAATGGGCACTGATTGAAGTGCTGTGTCACCCCGAGTGAGATTACAGTGGGAATAATGGCACGTATTGTCCCCCGTTCCTCTCATAAGAGAACGCCTGAATCAGTTTGATTCTTTCTTGCAAAGGGGATCTCAGTTTAATGTGGTTGCCATGGCAGCCAGGCACTCTTGGCTTCAACATTTATGCTAAATAAAACACCCTTTTAAGAGTAGACACAAATAGGCGGACCCACCGTGTTGGCTTTGTGTCCGTGCGTGTGTGTGTGCGTCTGCGCGTGGGCGTCCGCTGGTTTGTCGTGTTCTAGAATGTAAACTCACGGCATGAGAGAATATGCATTCAGAAATGCGAATAAGTGTGTAATAATCGTGCGTAGTGGCTAATGGAAGACCTTGTGGTGCGGCACTGAATGCACGCTTCGTCTCTGAAAGAGCTTTTGTGAGCATTGAGAGTGTGTGATCTGTGCGTGTTAATAGTTATTGGAGGGGATGGGGTTGGGCGAATGTCTATTAAAGCACAATAAACGAGAGAAAGACACAGAAAGACAGAGAGAAAAGGGTCAGCTGATGGGCTTTGACCCAGTGACCCTCTGTTCCAGCTGCTGTGGCGATTACGACCCTCCCCGGCTGAAACTCAACACTGTCTTTTGTTTCAGCCGGTTTCGAGGTGTCCCTGGACTCTCTCCATCTCGCACAGAGATCAGGTTTACGCACACACAGCGTGGAGTTTGTTTCTGTTCGCTGATAAGACACCGAGAGCTGTTTAAGCTGTCATGTTTAACTCTTATCTGCTACATCGTTACATCAGAACTAGTAACACGCACTCATTAGCCACGATAAACGTCCCCTCAGGACACCGAACGCACATGTATGTAAACATACACACGCCACTCATGTGTCCAGCCGCCTTATAGGTAGGGAGGGGAAGGTCAGGCCTGCTTTCTCAGCGTGGTTGGAGTTCGAAAGGGTAAAAAGTAATTTCCAAGGAATGGAGGGAGGGAGGCACTAAAAAAGCCGAAGAATTCAGAGGCAATTTAAAAGCAGTGTGGGAGAGGGGGATGAGAGGGAAAAAAAGAAGAAAGAGGAGGCATGATGGAAAGTAAAAGAGAGGTTGTTATTTTTCTCTTTCTCTCGCTGTTGTTTTTTAGGGACTAGTCGGGCCACAACCTCCAAGGAGAGAGAGAGAGAGAGATAGAGAGATAGAGGGAGAATAAATCAAACAAACCCTGAAGGCTAGAAAGGAGGGAGGAAAGACAAGAGGAGAAGTGTGGGTAATGATGGAGGGGGGAGTTGAGTGGGCGACTGAGAGGACGAGAGGGTGAGCGCGAGCAGGGGTGGAGGTGGAGAAGAGGAGTGGAGGATTGCAGGGCTCAAGGTAATCTGGGGAGTTAATGCAGCTTAGCAAAGCAGAGAGAGACCGAGAGAGAGGGAGCACAAAGTGGCAGACAGTGAAAGCAGCAGAAAGAGAGAGGGCGTAAGAGACAGAGAAAGACAGACGGAGAGAGAAAGGGAGGGCCGGAGAGAGTGGGAGAGAGGAGATCTTGGGGAAAATGGAATGCTGGGTGGAGAGGGGAAGCAAACACGCAGGGCTTTGTGCTAAAAGCACGACTCTGGGGAGGGTGCGACCGACGCTAAATCCAGAGCACAGGCCAGAAATCAGGGTTTAAAGAGCAGCCAACAGGACCGGCCCTTTTTAGACGTGCACTCTGAGAGCCAAACACACGTACATATGGTCTAAAGTGAACCTGATGGTGAACTGGGACAATCGATCAGCCATAAATAGTTCTTAACTAGTGCTTAATTTACAATGCATTACCACATGTTGTCATTGTTATGTGACCTACCAGCATCAGTTGTGTCACTTCACTACCATTCACAACTCCTCTCCCGTAGCCTCATGGAGAAGGAAAGTGTCAATTGGATAACCACGCCGGAAATAGTGGGTCATGCGGGTAACTTCTCATCTACTGTTATACTATGAATTCGGACATACTACTCATTTCGCATACAGTTTTTAACCTACTATGTAGTAGGGGGTATGCATATTTGGTTTTTGAATGAATTGGTTGAGTGAATGACTCAATGACTTGCAAAGATAGTCACTTGTTTTGTTCCTGAATTAATCAATGTTTTTGAAAAGACTGAAATGTGCAAACTCAGAAAAGCGGTGCGATATAAACATTTAAAAGTCCCAGTGCTGTTGTACTGTTATATCAGCACTCTTGCAATGCTGCTCTGCCAATCAGAGTCGAGGACCGGAACTAACTGTTATATAATGGAATTTTAAAGCTAGTTTCGTCCTTGTATATTTATCATAAACGGTTATTTACAGCATCATATACAACATGAGTCTCTTTCTAGCTCTCTGGAAAATGAAGCTTAATGGGAGGAATATTCCGCCACACTGGAGTTCTGGATAAACTTCTGATGATACAAGGAAAAAAGTTGTTAGAAGTCTTCTCTGATAGGCCTTTGTCGTTGAGTTTCTTACATCAGTGAAAGAACAGGCTATCATTCTTACAGTTCAATTTAAGCCACATATTATGTTGCAAATCATTATAAAGCTACCAGCCAAATGGAGTTTCTCCAATTGATTTACTCGCCAAAGGCAATTTTACTCACATTTGGCACTTAACGACTGTTAATTTTGGACCCTGAACATACACATCACAAACATTTTGCACACAGAAAGCTTCCACACAGCTGATAGATGTTGGTTTGTGTTGTACCTGTGAGGAATGTCTGCTGACAGACACTTTGAATGAGGTTAAATTACTGTAAATTTAACAGCAATGTTGACGACACGGCCTGGCGAAGCATTTTTGTCCCGCCGATTCCCAAGTTTGATTGTGGCTTTAGTCATTTTCCAAACCTCATCTGATACCAGGTGTAAACTGGGCCTTTGTGTGTATGAGTCCCATTCCACGTTTACTGTATTTCTGACTCATCATGAACTGTATTCGCTCAGCTGTATGGGCATATCCTTGGTAACTTCTGTCTTAGGCGATGAAGAACACAGGAGCCAGAAGAAAGAGCTCAGAGAGAGAGACACTGAGAATTAAGATGTAAAGTGGTCAGTATAGATGTAAAGGTCCGCCATAAGAGTGCAGACATACTCCAGGTATGAGGCCAAATGGAAAGCCTGAGGAGAAATGAGCAGGAGGGAGACGCCAGGTCTTCAGCCGTATAGACAGAATCCTTAATGTCAGATTATCTGACACACGATACAATTCCAAACAAAAAGAGAAACCTCAAAGCTCATCATCATTAGCGTCGACAGGGTCAAAATCTACTTAACATTTTAATAAGATCATTAGAAATTATTCTGTTGAATGATCAATCATGCACATATTCCCGGTTCCATAGGTAATTCTGCAGCTGTCAAAACACGCTGTACAACTTTACAACAAGCATGTCCGGCGTGTGACCGATGTGCAGTCTGCAGCTCCACATGGTCAATGGAGCTCCATGGCAACAGGATCTCATTCAAAGGCTTCTACATTTCAACTCCACACAGCTGAAGTGAGCACGAGAGCCAACAATGAACAATGAGAGATGACAGGATTGCATGTGATGTGATCTCGAAATCTCAATACAATTCCACGCAAGGTTTCCGCATGTAATCTCGATGCTTTCAAAACATGCCATACAACTTCGCGCCCATGGCACATGGTCAGAGGAGCTCCATGGCAACTACATCTCATGTAGACGTTCTACATATCAAGGCAGTTCTTAACTAAGCGCAAGAGTTCATTAGAATAATGAGATATGGCGTGATTGTGTGTGATCTGCTGAAATCTTAATATAACTCTGTACAAGGTTACTGTGACTGACGTGCCAATCTAAAATGGAACAATAAAGAGGTTTTCAGGAGGGGGAAGAGTGGGAAAGAGAAAAGAGAGGGGACGAAAGCAAGAGAGAATGGGAAGCTTCTTATTCCCTCTCGCCAGAGGAGAGTTGGGTCATTGAAATTAATTGCATGTGATCAAATCAGCTGAATCAAGGCAGATTAAGGAGGTGCCCTCCTCTAGAGTATGATGGACGGAGAGTTAGAGACTCTAGGTCTTATTTAAGCTAGCTGATGTGTCACTTCCTCTTCCACTTGTGGCGGGGGCCACAGAGCTGGCCCCGTTGACATGTGGGTAATACGCCACACAGTTACACACACTCTCTCACTCATCAAAACGCATCAGAGCTAATGAGAGAGTGTGGAGGAGAGAACAAGACTGGGCATGAACGGAGAGAGGTATCCCCGTTAAATGGACTAATGTCCTAAACCTTTAAAGCTTCATTTTCATTCAAGTTCAATTACATATGGCATTTACCCTGAACTATGGTCCATAAATAACAGTTTGATATCTAATATGTCTAATAAGCATGCAAACAGCACACACAAATATGGGTGAAATAGGGTTTATTGGACTGAACAATTTTTGTCAATTCTTCTCAGTATTGAATGTAAAATAAGTACATATATTGTCATTTCTACTTCAACTTTGTCTGCCATCTTGAGTTTTTCCTTTTCTCAACTTTGCTTTGGTTGTACGCCTATGATGCCTTAAAAATGGGCAGCGGCCATAGCAATAGATGCTATTTACACTAAGTTAATTAGTGATAGATTCTATTTACACTGTAAAAATAGCAGTATTTTCTAAGCAATAAGTGTAAATAGAAGTTAGATGCTATTTGCACTTATAAATAGTGGCAGATACTATTTGCACCTCAGTGTTGTTGTACATTAAACGGTATGCAATAATAACATAGTAAAATAAAAATGAATAAAAACATGTTATTTCCACTTTTGGGATTTTTTTTTTTTTTTTTTTTTAAATAAATGCCTATCCGATCCGATATGTGATGGGAAAAGGGAGTAGAGGGAGTTCGGCAAAAGACGGATTTAGCACGGGTCGATTAAAGTCAAAACTTTCTGCCACGTGCCTTACCCCTACACTATTGCTACTGCCGACGATCCAGCATCTTCTGTTATTTTGTCTGGCCCAACTAGATGTCAGTGGGTGGAGTTAGTGTAAATAGCCTCTGCCAAAAAGGCAGCAACGCTCTTAACAACACTCGATAAAAAATCTCTTTAAAAAATCAAGGAAGAATTACTATACTTTGGTAATGAATATAAGAGAAAAGAGGAAAGACAGTACAAAGGGAGATGAAAAGATACAGAGGGAGTGTAGGGAACCAGAGGTTAGACAGAAAAATGAGGGAGAGAAGTGGGTAAAATGAGGAAAATAGCAAATGAAGGAATGAGACATAATTGACCTCATAGTTGTAATTCCTCAGAAGAAAAGGAATGGAGGGTGAAAGTGGTGGAAAAATAAAGGAAGAGAGAAGGATAGAGAGGATGAATGTGGAGAGAGAGGGGGAAAGAAATTTACTTTTTGGGAGGACAGTAACGGCCGCTTCCTCATGCGGTCTCAGGAATGCAGGACGGGTGGATCTGAGTGTGTTCTGGTGTGTGTGTGTGTGTGTGTGTGTGTGTGTGTTTGCCCGATAGACCAGACAGGAATCCCTAACCCCCACAGACTCTGGAGCCAGTTATCAGAGAAAGAGGGGCCGGGATGTCACAACTTTTATCTCTCCTTCTCTCTTGCTTTCCCCCTCCCTTTTTCCAGTTCTCTCTTTTCACATCCTCCTCCTTCTGCCCCTCTTTCTCCATAATTGTGCCAGAAGAAAAAAGAAAACAGGGAGGATGTGGGGTAAAAGAATGAGAGTGAGCTAGAGGCGAGAGGAGGACAAACCTTGTGAAGTGAGACTGCTTCAAGGTTGTGGTGAATTCTTTTACAAAGCCAAACACAGAAAAGAAAGAAACATCAGATCATATCATTATCCTGTTTCTATATTCTAGTGCATGGCCATCTGAAATTCTCTATTCTGATTGGGCAGTTTTTCCTATAAAGACACTGTAACTTCTATAATGAAACTTTATGACTGTTGTCCCAGGCAACCGATTTCCTTCATAGCTGTGCTTATTTCTCTCTTTTTTCTTAATCAAATTATTAATAATTATGTGTGAAAATAATAATTTAATCTCAAATCAATTATTCATGTATGTTAATTGGAAGTGCAAGTTAGCAAGTTTTGACATAAATAGTGACATTCACTTTGATAAATGACAGCCTGTTACCACGGGTACACCATTAACCCTCAAGCAATCATATTCATCCATTGTGAAAAGCTGAGCCAAAGCCCACCTCAGAATTAACAATACAATGTTCCTCCACAAGTAACATGCAGTTTAACACCTTAACCACTAGAGGGCCAAATCTTCAGTACTGCAGCTTCAAAGTACATAGTAAAAATACGCTCTTAACACTAGATCTGCAACTTGTAAAAAAACTTTAAAAAAAACTGTGATGTAGTAACATAGTTACGTCACTCGACAGATAAGCCAGTTCTGAGAGTGGTCCGCAGATCCCCTGGCTTGGCTCCAGCACTATTTCTGTGGAAAGGGGTGTGTGTGTTTGTGTGTGTGCAGTTCCTGCCGTGAGATTCTGATTGTTTGGAGCCGAGCTGGTGATGAGCCCAGACCCTCCATACTGATCACCTCAGGAGAAGGACGGTGACACCTCTCTCACTCTCTCTCTCTCACCTCACACAATACCTCTGAGAGAGAAAGACGGGGAGGGTGGGCAATCTGCTGGCTTCCTGCCGTTTTCTCCGAAAAAGGAGCCTTTAACTTCACACCGCTGTCATAGAGTGAGCTGGTCCAAAAAATCCACCTCGGTACAAGAGTATTCACAATGAAAACCACAATGCAGCTCTTACTGTGTGTCTGAGTTTGACTGAGTGTGTGTGTGTGTGTGTGTGTGTGTGTGGGCATGGAACAGAAGCCAGGGAATGCTTCTAACGGTGTGAAGCTCACACCCAAAGATACTGCATCTCTTCAAGGGCATACCTTCACACACACACACACACACACACACACACACACACACACACACACACACACACACACACACACACACACACACACACACACACATATTGCTGCAGTCCATTATTTGAAAGAAAACAGAAGTGACACACTGAATTGGTGGGGCACAATTGAGGACATACAAGAGATTTGTACACTCCATGCATCACTACTAAGACCCCCCCTGAATATACTTTTTTTTTTTTACATTATTTTAGAATGATTAAAAATGAAATATTAAGAGGTATATTATTACTTTTTACTTCATTGTTGACTTTAAACTTGATGAAAATGGGATAAATAAATAAAAATCACAATCTTATGAACTTGTGACTAACCCAAACCCAAATCTTATTCCTACTCCTCAAGAAAATGTTTTGCATTTTTATTAATTATAATAATAATAATACATATTTTATGTTATTATATACAACATTATTTATGTATGATGCACTTAGTAGTTTACCTAGGGCACACCCATTTATCTAGCTTCTAGGGACAATTTGTATGACACACTAATACTCCTCTGCTCCATGATCACACCTGTGAGCACATATGACACACACATAGCACATCTTGCAACACAAACCAATGCCATCATCTTCTGTGCACACGCAGCTGTGGTGTTGTAGCTACAGTTCATGCATCGGCCATTGCCCACTTTACACACACAGACATAGGAATTTCCCCTTGCACCTTTAACGCCCTCTCCCCTAAACCTCTCCTTATTTAGGAGCGAGGGAGAGCAGGGTGCAGCCACAGGGAGGAGGGCGAGGGAAGGGCAAGACAAAGGGTGGAGGGTCGAAAAGAGTTGGGGAGGGTGTGGGGTTGAAAAACGAGTGTGTGTGAGGAAGGGAGATTTTGCCCTCCCACGCCGGTTGTGTGAGTGTGTATGTGTAGCAGGGCCAATCCGACACACCCAGAGGGCAGCGAACCTCCACATCCTGCCCGGGGCGTCCGTTTGTCCAAACAGCTCAGTTCTTCCTCTTCTCTACTCTCTCTCTCTATGCTCAAACCAGTCTGACTGGAGGGTAGAGAACAGGAGAGGGTGGGGGTTTGTCTATAAAGAACAGAAACCCCCCGTAAAACCAGAAGAGGAAGAAAAAGCCACGGAGTAAAATACAGCAGAAGAAAACAAACAGCAGGGCGTTGTCCTGCCCTGAATAGGGAAGTTTGATGGTTTGGTGGTGTTCTTCACACACTCTCAAATACACACACAAGCACCTCTTACCCTCTCTGTCCACAGCAGAGAGCACGGAGCTAGTGCACAGCGATGACAAGAAGTACAGCAAGGACCCTTATGCAAGTCTTTCAGAGTGTCTAAACACTAGACAAGTCAAATGATATATCCTGTCAGGCCTATAATCATGTCCCAGAATGCTCTCTTCTCTCTCTTCCCCTGTGTCTCTCAGTGATCAGTCTTTAGAGTGGCTACCAGCTACAGTCATCACATACCACTGCAAATCTACTGATTTCAAAATGGGATGGAGCAGGGGTGTCCAATCCTACGACTGGAGAGCCAAAGTCCTGCAGAATTTAGCTCCAACACAATTGCCTAGAAGTTTCTAGTAATCCTGAAAACCATGATTAGCTAGTTCAGTTATGTTTAATTTCGATTGGAGCTATCCTGCAGGAAACGGGGAGAAGGATTGGACACTCCCTGTGATAGTGCATCTCAAGGACACAGAGCAGTGGTCTCCAAGCCTATTCCTGGAAGCTCCCCAACAGGACACATTTGGGATGTCTCCTTGATCAAACAAACTCATCAACTTGTTACATGAGATCCTAAGATATGAAATGATTGGGTTAGATAAGATAAACCTCCAAAATGTTGACTATTGGAGAGTTTGTGGAACAGTTGGAAATCACTGACGTAAAGGAAACCTGCAAGGATTTTCTATGAATGCTACACCATCCGACCAAAAGTTATAACTGTTGCTGTAACAAAGGGGTGTCCAATACTTCTCCTGGAGGGCTACTTTCTTGCAGGGTTTAGCTCAATCACACCTGCATGGAAGTTTCTACTGATCCCGAAGACCTTGATTAGCTGGTTCAGGTGTGTTTAATAAGTGATAGAGCTAAAGGCTACGTCTACATTAATCCGGATCCATTTTAAAACGGTGTTTTCGTTTCAAAACGCTCTCTGTTCACACTAGCGTTTTCAAGCATTTTCCAAAAGTTTCTCATCCACATTGAAACTTCAAAAAACTATAGATTTACCTTTCTGCGCATGCGTAAAATCTCACTGAGATGATACAGATGGACCAGACATCATAACATTCTCATGCTATTCTTCTGGCAGGATCATTTTATTTAGCAAAATATTGACTGATACATGCAGGTCCCAGTCAGTCACCATTATATGTTTGGTCTAAAACACAACTGCTCCCATGTTTTCAAAAAGCTCAGTGAGGACAAGGCCAAACCCTGCTGGATATTGTCCCTCCAGGATCAGGATTGCTGTAACACAATTGGACGGCATCTATTGATCAGTGAAATTTCAAAGAGTCCAGGAGTCCAACGGGTCAACCTGTGCTTTGAGAAATCCAATTTGCCACATTCCTGGCTGATCTCAAACTGATCCATCATTTTTTCACACTCTCAAAATGGATCTTTATGCATTCCTATCCATCCAATGCTTCAAGCTTTCTCCAGTCTCTAAATACCATTAAACTGATCACAACATGTCTGTCACAAGTGTGGACAGGCCCTCTCCATTAAAAAGGTAAGAAACACAAAAATAACTTTTGAATAATAGCAGGACAATCCCTGTAACCCCCACGGCATCCGGAAATTCTGAAGGCGAGCGGCGAGAGCAAAGCACTTTCCCCCACCCTATGTATTGTGATTAGAGGGATTATCCTTCATTAAACAGCCCACCACGATACTAAGAGGCTTGTCTCATTGTGTTCCTCTCAAGATGTCTATTATTTTCCAATAAGCCAGATGAGCATGGTTTTCCCTTAAACTGGTTAATGTAAGGAAATATTTGTTGTGGGTGGGGCTTGATTTGGACTGATTCCAAACAAGTGCTGGTGCTTTTCACAAAAAAATTTAAACAACCGAACCATGGCTTAGTGGTTACAAGGGGTGCAGCGATTCATCGATATGGATCGACGCATCGATCAAATGTCTAATGGTATTATCAATGCAATGTGTAAAATCGCATATATATATATATATATTTGTTTCAGAGGCACCTTTATTTACACTCTCCACATTTTCAAGCAATGTCTGTCTATGCATTACCGCCAGTGTGTGCATTCTCGTTTAAACTCGCCTGTCAAAGCTTTACAATAAAGACTGCCTGATGGCGGGGGACAGTTGACGGAACTGTCACTGTCCCAATCGGGCCAGTGTTGCATCGTCACGAAAGTTTGTCATTTGCGTGTTTTTTAGCCTTGACAATTGAATCATTCAAGCGCAAGAAGATGTGAAAGAAGATAAACTCGAGTGCGCAAAAACTGAATTGAGTTCTCTTTCGCTTCTTTTTGTGCTTTATTTTTGTAATTTATTTTTCTAAATGAAATTTTTTTTTTCTACAACTGGAGTACCTGATTTTTGTTGTTTCCCAATGATTTTACACATTGCACATTTTATCACAGAAGCCTGAAAGACTTTCTTGACTGATGTCATGTCATAAGCACTGTCATCAGATTACTGATCTCATGTGTGACTTGATTTTGTTTCACAATTATTTATTTCTTTATTATTAAAAAATAAAATAAAGTGCGTACATGATGTGCAATTTTCAGATAAATGTTCATGTTATATATTTTGGTTGCATTTGTGAGTTAAATAAATATGTAACTGGTTGTGTAAAATAGGCACATAATATCATAACATCGACATATCGATCAATATACCCCTGAATAAAATTGTATTGTAATCATATCACAGAAGTTTTTGAGGTATCGGAAAAAAGCTCTTAATTTTGAACTCTAAAAGTGCACCAGATTGATGAACATAACTTAAAAATTTACAAAATGTTCTTCCTGAGGGAGTCATACCCCCGGACACCCCTAGAAGGAACAAGGTCCGCCCACCCCAGTTTCACAAAATCCTGTGGGGAAACACTGCTATTTGTTGCCCCATGGGATTGGGATGGAGCCCGGATGGCAGAGATGGGCACTGGGCTACATTTGTTACTGACTAACCCAACTCAAGTGTGGGGAAGGGGCAGACCTGCGATCTGCTGAGCAGCTCAGGCATTCTGCTACAAGGGCAGGGGGTGCTGACGTTCTGGAAAATGACTTTGCTATCATCGTCATCTTCATTGGCCAAAGCCGAGGCACCGTGGTGTGTCCTGGCTTGAGGCACCTCTTGGTTTTAGAGGCCAAAGTGTCTATATATAGTGCATGTGTAAAGGATTCTGGGAGGGGTAGGTACTCAGAGACCAGAGCACTGAAGCAGGAGGGAACTCCACCACAAGGAAGTCTGGATATTTCTGCCTATGATAAAGTCCAGAGTGTTCACTTTCAAAGACACTGACAGTGAGACACATAGGTGGGAGGTGTGGAGGAGTGACAGACATGTCATTTCCAAGCAGAGAGAGCGAAAGAGAGACAAGGACAGTGGGAAGAGACCTAAATGCAGTTTGTGAACCTGAAACCTGACCAACAAAAAAAAGAACACACAAAGGTTAGATAAATTATAAATTGACCAACAACAAAGAACAAAGATAATTTCCTGCTATATACTCACAACACTTTAAGTGATTATTGTCTGAAATGTTTGAGAAATTATTGACTGTGGACATTAGGTTGAAAAATACAAAACATAAAACCAGAATATTTCCTTTCAGAATCAGGCAAACAGCTGACTTGGTGGCCATCTAGGTAACTCCCTGGGGCAGCTATTGTCCAATTGTTCCAAGTAGTACATGAAAGAGGAAAGTCCCAAATCTCCAAAACTGTTTGCTAAGCTCATGTTTATTGCCTTTATCACATCACCAATAAAATCTGACCGCAAAACTTTTTCATGTCATGTCTAAACCTTGTTTTTGCAAAACTATTTTGAGATTTGCATTGTCTATAAATGATGCATTTGAGACCCACACAACGTTAGGTTACCATCAACACAACTATTTTCAAATAAATGCAAATTTTAGAGACAAAACCTAAGAAAAGATTGGCTCTTTAACTAAATGACAAGACTTCCTTTCCAACTGACACTATATTGAGCATTGCGATTTCTTCTATTCCTTCCAAAGTGGTAAGTTTCCTCATTATATTGTCTCTGGATTTCTTTGACCACTATTAGTACTTAAACTAAACGTTAAAAACGCTACCTCGTCAATTAATACCTAATAAGTTGGCCTGTTTCACCTTATTGTAGTTGAAGACTTGTTCTAGCGAGGGAGGAACAGAGGGAGACTGAAGAGAGAGGCAACAGAATGGCATAGAGCGAGGCAGAACACAAGAACTCTGTCTGACAGTCCGACATGACGCCTTACCCCAGAACAAACAAGCATTCAGCAACATTGAGGGGCAACCCAGAATGCCATGGGGGAGACAGAGGGAGAGAGAGAAACAAGAGAAAGAAAGAGCGAGAAGAGCGCTGTGAAGGTCATCTGGTGGGATGGAGAGTCTCAATCAAAAGAAAATAAGGAGGCACATCAGATGAGAGGGAGAAGGAAAACTGAACCAAAAAAAAAAAAATACTTTAAGGAGTGAGTAAAGGCATAAGAAAGAAAGAAAGAAAGAAAGAAAGAAAGAAAGAAAGAAAGAAAGAAAGAAAGAAAGAAAGAAAGAAAGAAAGAAAGAAAGAAAGAAAGAAAAAAGAAAGAAAGAAAAAGGGTTGTGAAGAGAGACTGTCAAACTTCTTCTGTAAAAGTTCAACTTGTGAAATATATAATCTATTTTAGTTTTATTGCAGAGGGAGGAAATATTAAAGTAGATTTTTAAACTGGGAGAATGCGACGAGGGAGGGGAAAATCCAGAGGTGTTCAGGGTGGGAGGGTTGAGATCTGTTCACGATGTTTTAAATATTAAAGCTATTTCAGGTTTAATGAGGTGTAAATACTATGGGGAGAGTGGTAAGAGGATGGGGGTTAAAGGGGCCTCACTCTCATTATTTCAAGCGCACACCTTTAGACTATAGAGACCCAGAGCGAGGGAAGTGAGAGTGAGTGTAAAAACAGAGAGCTAAAGCTGATGAGCTGGGTAAAAGACTAAGAGCGGGATGAAGACGCATTTGAAGGGCATTACGTGAATAATGAACGAATAAACAAAAGATTGAGCGAATGATTGAAAGAGTGAGTGAATGATGAGTGGAAGGTGCATAAGTGAATAAAATGAATGAATGAGTCAGTAAATGAATGAATGATGAGTGGAGTGCATAAAATGAATGAATGAGTCAGTGAATGAGTGAGTGGAATGAGTGAGAGTAAATTCAGTAAATAGACAAATGAGAATGAGTGAACAAATAAATAAATAAATGAGTGAGTGAGTGAGTGAGTGAGTGAGTGAGTGAGTGAGTGAGTGAGTGAGTGAGTGAGTGAATGAATTAGTATGAATTAGTACAGAGGACTGAGTGACCAGTGAAAACATGAATAAGTGAATGAATGCATGAATATTAAGCAAATGTTTGTATAACTGTGTGTGTGTGTGTGTGTGTGTGTGTGTGTGTGTGTGTGTGTGTGTGTGTGTGTGTGTGTGTGTGTGTGTGTGTGTGTGTTGGTGGGGACTTCAACCTGTGCACTGACTCATGGGGACCATCTGTGATGCGAAGGTTTAGGGGTAGAGTTAGTTTAAGGGGAGAAAATACAGTTTGTACAGTAAAAAACCCATCTACGTCTATGGAGAGTCCCAACAAAGATAGTAAACCAGAAGTGTGTGTGTGTGTGTGTGTGTGTGTGTGTGTGTGTGTGTGTGTGTGTGTGTGTGTGTGTGTGTGTGTGTGTGTGTGTGTGTGTGTGTGTGTGTGTGTGTGTGTGTGTGTGTGTGTGTGTGTGTGTGTGTTGGTGGGGACTTCAACCTGTGCACTGACTCATGGGGACCATCTGTGATGCGAAGGTTTAGGGGTAGAGTTAGTTTAAGGGGAGAAAATACAGTTTGTACAGTAAAAAACCCATCTACGTCTATGGAGAGTCCCAACAAAGATAGTAAACCAGAAGTGTGTGTGTGTGTGTGTGTGTGTGTGTGTGTGTGTGTGTGTGTGTGTGTGTGTGTGTGTGTGTGTGTGTGTGTGTGTGTGTGTGTGTGTGTGTGTGTGTGTGTGTGTGTGTGTGTGTGTGTGTGTGTGTGTGTGTGTTTTCTTCACACAAACACTCTGAAATCACATACAAGCACACAATGGCCACATATGCATCAGTACGCAGATAAACACAGATACCTGAAGAAAAAAAAACCACCACTTCTCTTCTGATGAAGATTCACAATTTAAAAACAGAAAAGCACATTAACAGTACAACTTTTGAAAAACGAATGAATGACCTAAACATGGGCATTTTGTCTTGTGGAAGGGGAAGGCCAAGATGATCTTCTTCTCATTTTCCTAGTCTCTTTCTGATCAAGCGATATCCTTGCTCATGAATAGATCATCTAAAATAAAGTTTCAGTGACCATTTCCTGAGCAGCGTCAAAAATTCCCCCAGAAGATAGCATGAAGTTCACAGACACGGCCAACCACAGAAACCCCCCTCTTCAACAGGGAGTAAACCTGAAACATGAACAACCCTGAAATGAACAAGCCACTTTCACACAGATACCATGACATCACATCAGAGACACATGGGTACATTTCCTTATGGAAACTTCACTCTTGGTGGTAATTTTGTGACCCGAAAAGCGAGTGCTAATGCTAATGCTAATGTATACTGTCGTAGCCTCTAGCATTAGACACAGGCTATGGAAAGTCTACTAGCACAAAAAGGATTGTTGTTTTAAGAGACTGTGAGACAGGGAGCTGTGACTCAGGTCTGTGAAACAACCACAGTGTGTTTGTTTGTAAGTGAAGAGCGTGGCTGCTCGATCAAAGGAGTGGTCTGGCTTTCGGAAGAACGTTGAGTTTCTACATTCACATTTCACACTCCTGACAATGAGTAATGTGATCATACCACATGTAGATGGGTGGAGACAAACTGATACAACTACTTTACAACAAATAACTGTAGGATAAGAAGAAAGATGAGCACTATATGACAACAAAGAAATGAACACATGCATCTTTGATAGCGGCATTGCTCCTCTCACAAACACTTCAGGTTGCTTAACTTTAACTTACACAAATAAATGAAAGTTAAAAACACTTCTAGCTACTGAAGCTTGATTTCATGCGCCATTTACAATCCATAACTATTTTACGAGGTGGCGATTTCAGATTAATTCGGAACCGTATTGTTTTTAAAAACTCAGTGGGGTGTAAGCATATCATAGGAAAACGTACAGATTAAATTGTATGAGTTCAAAGAAATGTAAGTGCTATGATTTAGTTCAGAAAGCAATACATAAGCAACACATTTAAATGGCACTGACATTTGAGGGTAACTCTAAAACTGCGCCGCTCATTCACACAGAGACACACAAAGAGAGATGTAAACATACATAACTGTTGTACATACTTACTGTTCTTGCATTAATGTAGCAGGAACAAGGGGCCGGCCCTTACAGTAATGCAAGAACAGTAAGTATGTACAACAGTTATGTATGTTTACATCTCTCTTTGTGTGTCTCTGTGTGAATGAGCGGCGCAGTTTCATCTACTACACTTACTCAAGCACGTATGGCTTATTGGTTTTTCACCATCTACCATCTCACTATAAGAGGACACCGCACATGATTATTATGATTTAAGTAACCCTTAAAATGTAATCCAGAAAAATGTAATGGAAAACATGAAATTTGGGGGGAAAAAAGGGGCCCTACGATATTAAAGGCACACTATGCAAGATTTGTACCTTAATGTAACCGCTTCGAAATAATTTCGATGGTAAGCGGACTCGTAGTAGGGCGAATCATCCCGATAGCAAAGCAGGGGTGGGGGGGGACGCCGCTGGCAAAACCAGCAATGCAGGTTTGAGAGGTGGCGCCCCGCCAAATCTCGCGAGAATCATGACTTGCTTTACGGCACGACGTCACATACATCAACAACATGTGAAGCAGCCTCTATGGAAGACACTAGCACGCATTTCAGACGTGAATCATGGCAGAGTCGACGAAGAAAGCGCGGTCGGAAGAGTGCAGAGACGGCTCTGATGGAGTGGTATTTACGACAGTAACGTTAAATACATACTCCTCAGCGACTCTAGGGGTCGCTGTTTGAGAAAAACGGAAACTGCATAGTGTGCCTTTAATGTAAGAATAATAACCTAGCATATCCTGGTCTGACGTGTAGCCTAGAAACATGTAGAAGTGTACATCTCATTTAAACTTAGCAGAATGCAAACTAACAAACAGAAACATATTGATTGTAATATTATGACGTTTCTTCAAAGTTTCAGATCTGCATTTCGGGAAACACGTCCATTATGACGCCTGCATATTCTGCATCCAGTTTCAACACCCTTTCAACACCAAACACCTGCTAAACATCCAGTGCAACCTCACATCCCCTCTCCGGAACTGTGATGGCTTGATGCCCTGTGTTTGCCATCGGTCAGTAAGATGCTCCGAAAGGGAATGTCCAGTCATGGCCAATCCATTCAACAGAGCCCTAAACAAAAGGGCGCATTTGAAACGCAAGGACATACTGTATGCAAAGAAGAATGGGTATGCAAATCAGCCCATTGGCATTTTTCTGGTTCTTATCTTACAACATTTATGCAGAAAACAGTATCAATAAGAATTGAGATAAATAAAGTGATTAAGTTTTTTAGAAGACCAGAGAAACCGCTAGAAGCTTTACACCGCAGTCCTGACTGTCTTTTTTGGTCTTGGCTGGTTAATCATGTTAAAAACCATATCCACACACACACACACACACACACACACACACACACACACACACACACACACACACACACACACACACACACACACACACACACACACACACACACACACACACACACACACACACACACAGTGTTTTCATGTTTTATGGGGACTTTTCATAGACATAAGGATTTTTATACTGTACAAACTGTATATTCAATCCCCTTATACTAACCTTACTTCTACCCATCACACAAAACTTTCTGCATTTTTACATTTTCCAAAAACATCACTTAGTATGATTTATAAGCTGTTTTCTTCATGGGGACCAAAAAATGTCCCCCTTTGTTGGGACATTTTTTCCCCATACTGTAGAGTTTACCAGGCCACACACACACACTTTTCAAAATGCAGGTTGAGTGATATCCTGTTGTTAGTTAGAACGTCAAACCAAGAGCATGGTAATTCAGATATACAGTTCTATAAACATGCCAACCACCAATTACAAGCTTCTTAAAACCATTAGTCTGTGCACAATGCAACTTGGACATCAGCATCCTGAGATCCCATTTAGTGTTGTCAGCAAACAGCACCCTTTACCATGCAAACCATTACCCCTGCAACTAGACACTTCCTGTGCCCTTTAACCAAATCTGGGAAAACTACCTGGTGACTGGACATCAACACAGACACGGACTGCATGGAAACTGAAATCACTTATGAAGACATTTATAGAGTCCTACTAATTACTGAAGCTCTAAAGCTTCTATTCATCTCAACATGCTTTATGTGAAATATAACAGGTGGGTGATAAAATACACAAAAATAAATAATCTTTGTTTACTCTCTACAGTCATTCAAAGTCACAATGAGAAATACGTACTTCATAAAAAGTAAATACAGGCAACTTTTCTCAAAATGACTTATTTATTAATTAAATATAGAATTTATAATTAAAATGTATGTAGAAGAAATAGGCCTCACCGGTTAACATGGTTATCACACCAACCAAGTTTGCTCATCATAATATGCTTTGTTGAATGCAACTGTCATGCAGCTTAAAATGCATATGGTCGTTACAGGTCATTATAGAAAGCAAATGTCATGGTAATACTGAACAACTTCTTTAACTAATACAGATAAGCACAACTGATGTCATGTAATACATAAAAGCAATGACGAGTGAAAGAACTAATCACCTAATCAGTGAGACCCTACAGAGTTAGGTTTAAAGTAGGGATGCCCCGAGACGATAGGTATTGGGATAGGTATTGGGGCCGATTAAGCTTCTTTTTTTTTTTTACTGATTGGTATTGGCTGTCCTAAGCTCAATCCTTTATTTTAAAAGGGGGTAACTTTGCTTTTCATTTATTACTTAAAGCTCATTTGAAGTTCTTCGATACTACATCAAAAACTACTAGCCGAACTGATAAAGTTCACACATTATTTAAAATAAGTGAACAGTCAGTAATAAAATAAGAACAACTACACAAATTACAAATGTAAAATAACACTATTTGTTCACTGCAGAAATTAAATATAGTTTTATCTTTGTTAAAGCTGTTTTTTGTTGTTTTATTAACATTAATGACAAAGACAACAGTAGGAATATTAGGTGTCTGCTGTCACTTTAGGACCGAATGCACGGACTGTAAAAACTGACTAACATACGGTATCTTTATCAACTGTTCACTTATGACATTAACAAGAGAATACTTGCAGAGACGGGTATTTATACACCATTTTGTGTTTATGTGTCTGTTCAAGGGCAAGGAAACACGAAAGAGGAATCAATTCGGTATTCGCGCCCCTCTCTCTCTCTTTCTCTCTCAGCAGGTGCGTGCGGGCTTCCCGACTTTCACCTCTTCTTACACGTTTAAAATGGTTTGAATGTGTAAATTGGCAAGAAAAAACACGTCCAAATTATTAACTTTCACTCTGTGATGGTTAAATTTAGCTGTTAATCCGCGAATCACGTGCGTGCCGAACCATGGGGCCTAAATCCGTACGGATCACGGAGCAACTGCGATCCGTTCCACCCCTAATATTTGATGCGCACTTTTGTAAAGAATCACTCAGAAGTCATTTATTTAGTGTTTATTTTTAGCTTAAATTTTTTTTTTAAAACCTGATCGGGACATCCCTAGTTTAAACAAAACAAAACAAAACCATATGGAGCCACAAAACACCTAGCACTTTGTTAGCGGCTACATTTGGGGTTTTGAGGACAAACCTGTCTGCCTCAAGCCCTCAAATATCTTCTAATTCAGTAGGAAAATTACAGCCGAGTCCAAAACCCGGAGCAGGGCATGAAGGCTTTCGCAAAACAAGTCCTCTTTCTCTCACCCTGATCTGACTCGTCCAAGCCTGAGCATGTAATGTGTACCAAACAATTTTCTCATCTTCACTGAGCATCGAGATATGGCCCATATTATCAAATGACATCCAAAGCAATTTGCCGTTTTGCAAGTCCTCGGTTCCTTAGCGGACTGAGATTTACACACCGTTAAGAGGGATGATTTTAGATCTGAAAATGTTTCGATTCCATTTACAACGTAATTAAATTGACCTCAAAAGCTTGACTAGAATATTAGTTTGGCTTATAGAGGCCAATGCGTGAGGAATATAAATTTGTACTATTTATGTTGCACACAAAGGAATGGGCGTGACTTTTGCGAGCATGTGTTTGTACGCAGTACAGAGAGCCGGTGTGTACTTAGATGTGTGGAGTCTTGCACTTGATATTTGATCTGTGGGGTTGGGTCAGCAAGCGCAGTTATTTCTGTTGGAGCCCCAGGTAGCAGGGCTGGCAAACAGAGAGGATGAGAGAGTGCCTCGAGAGTTAAGTAGGTAAACTCGCGCTAAGCTGATGCAGATCTCCGCGAATTCCCCTCCCTCTCTCCTTCACTTTATCCCTTCTTCTCCACACTTCAGAAGACCTTGGGGCACCCCCCCATCCCAACACACTCGCACACACACTTACAATTTAATCCTCATTCTGCCACCAAGGTCAATTCAATTATCCTGTTTTCTTAAAGTGTGTGTGTGCCCATTTCACAGTCGGCCTGCACAAATACACCAGAGATTAGAGCTGCCACACTTTTAATGATCTACATACCTATAAGCAACTGTATCTGAGACAGGTAGGGCCTCTTCCCCGCTTGCTAGCGTGATCTGTTCCTCAGCACGGATTTTGTTTTTAGGTTGATGAGGCTGCCTCGCGTCCCATGTGTCTTTCCGAAGTTAATGAGGAAATTAGTTTTTTCAACCCCAAATTCCCCACCTCAATCTGTAGTTTGTCATGCTGCTATACTATTAGTGTTACAACAATAATTTTCATCTTCATCAGAGTTCTATTTCTATCTAGGTTTGAATTATACAATCAAACACGGTGGCAAAGTATTCCAGAAGATCTGACTCTCACGGGAATCGACGAGGCAGTGATTGCATGTGATAAAGTTGCGTCCAAAATCGCATACTGTCTGAAAAAGCACTACATTTGATGAGGAATGAGCTTTGTGAGTGTTAAAAAAGTATGTTGCACATAGTATGAATGTAATCCGGATGTACTACATCTGCCACCTACAGCGTCAGTAGTGTGCTTTACTGCCATTAACAAATCCTCTCCCGTGGACTCATGGGATAGTAAAGTGTCCATTGGATACGCACTTCAGAATCTCGCCGGAAGTAGGTGGTCACCTGGGCACTTTTCGCCTACTGTTTTATGAAAACTACAAATTTGGACATATTACTCATTTCACGTTTTGTTTTTCACCTACGCTCTTAAAAATAAAGGTTAAAAAATGCTTTTTTAACAGCAATGCCATTAAAGAACCATTTTGGGAACAGTTAATAGCCTAAAATAGCCTTTTTTCTAAATGTGAAGAACGTTTTATTAAATAGTGGAATCTTTTTCCGCTTTAAAAAAACCTTTGTTGGATGGAATGTTCGATGGATGTTTAAGGTTCTTCATGGAACCGTAGATGCCAATAATTATTTTTATTTTTTTTTAGAGTGTATTGTATTAGTAGGGAAGCATGCATATTCAAATGCAGTGAATCTAAAAGTCCCTTCTGCAAGACCTAACATACTTTCATTAAAAGGTAAACAATCGGCTCAATGATGTTGTCAAATTTTTTCCAGTGAATATGATATAATGATACTAATAAAGTAAGCAATAAAGCAACCAATTCAGCAATCCTACCTGGAATGTCCTGGTTGCCGTAGCTCCAGCCAGGGGTGGAGAGCATGGACGGTAACGGAGAAGCTGTCCGACTGTCCCCTTCATTCTGTTGGGTTATATGCCTGACTGTGTCCTTGTTCTTACGGTTCTTCCTGCGGCCCGAGCCAGGGGGTTGCCAGCCCCCCTCTCCTCTTCCACCTTGCTCTCCGGGTGTGCCTTGTGCCCCTCGGCCAGCCCCGTCTTGCAGATTGGAGGGGGAGACCTGCTCCTCTTTGACCTGGACAGAACGGTAATCAGCAGGCCACAGGGGCTGCAAACAAGCATCCTCCTGGCTCTCATGGCTTTTGGGTTCCTGGTCCTCTTTGCCGTAGTTGCTACTGCCTTCATGGCAGCTAGCGATGGCTGAGTCTCCAGATGAATTTGCCGGGCTAGTGCGCCTGGCCAACCACGGCGAGGAGCTGCGGGCCGAGATCATGGACGCCAGTGCCTCCGAGGCTCCGCCCACACCAGGCCCAGCCCCGCCTCCAATAGAGCTCACCACGTTGCCCATCTCAATATCCGCTAGTTCATCTGCGAGCTCTGAGCGAATGCTGATGTCTAGCGCTGCCTTGATAAAGCCGTGACATGCCTGCACTATGTCGGTCATTTGAAGGTAGCTGGCGGCCGACATCACCTCGATCACATTCTTGCTTGTGAGCGCCAAGTGGGCAGAGTACATGAAGTCAAGGATGGTCTTGAAACCTTGGGCCGTGACAATGTCCAGGTGCGTGATGGTGGCCTGCTGCTCTGAAACCTTCTTCACCTGGCAATAAAGTGTCTTGAAGTAGCGGCTGCTGCCCAGCAACACGTTCTTGTGCGCCTTGAAGATCTTGCCCTCCACGATCACACACACGTCGCACAGGATGCCGTGCTGCCGCTGCTCGTTCAGCTCCCGCAGGAGCTGCCGGTAGTGCGACGTGATCTCCATGTCTTCCTTCCGGTTATTCATTGGACTAACGGGTGGCTGCTTCTCCTGAACAGAGTCTGGCGGAAGACAACATACAATACAGAAACCCTGGTTAGTACAGTTGCAGTAGATGCAGGAAATAGACCACAAGTTCCTACAGCTTACACTAGTATACACTTTGTAGATTACTGTGAAACAGTTGGCATTAATAAACATTTTAAACAGTAGTATGGCACATTGTTTTCACACATTATGACCACATTATGGTCTTCAGGGATCACTATCTTAAAAATAAAAAACCTGTTATTCTGCATTTTGCAATTCAAGATTTCAGAAAATGTATTTCAAAAATTTAAGCTGAACAGAACATTATTTTCAGCATAATGCTGATAACCACAGAAAATCATTTTGACTTGCACTAAGCACAAAAAACATACAGTACCACCATGAAGGTCATATCTTTGTTAAAGCACTTATATTCAAAGTCTAAATTATTTTCTGCGGTAATCAACATTATACAGCAAAATTCGGTTTTGAGCTTGTATTGACAGAGTCAAAAAAGAGAAATAACAGCTAACATCTGCCAGTTAATTTGTCACATTAGAAATGCAATGTCAGATTTAGAGCATGGCATTGTGGGATACAATATTGTGTGCAATGTGCTCTATTGTTTGCTGCACATTTTGGCAATACGGGTATTCTATAAATACAGGCAATTCACATACTGTGCACAGTATACATACTACATACTTCAAGAATAGTATAATAATATGCTAATCCAAACACAGCCAATGAACCAGAGTAAGAAGTAGGCCCAGATGAACCCCCTTTCCCCCCACATTTTTCACATTCACATTCTTTTTTTTTTTTTGCACTACTTTTGGGAAGAAATATACCGGATTGTGTGAAATGTATTTGGTAAAATGTGTTAAATGGAGCTGAGAGTACTTCAAGGGTAGCTGACAGCATTATCAAATTAGTCTAATTATTTAATAAATGAAAAACACAATTCCGCAGAAACGCAGATTGCATGTGGGCCTGGCAATCAGGAAATATTTCTTCATTTTAAGGTGTCCAAATCTGTGTGGCAAACAGCTTTAAGATGTTTAAGTAGTGAGACAATTGACAGTCCCTGACACTGCTGGTAACCGCTTATGCATTTCGAAGAAACCTTAAGATTAATATTACATCAAGAGAAGAATTGCATTTTCATGGAGCGGCAGCATCAAAATATAGGAATTCTCACTTATCACCGAAAACCTGCCTCCATAAAAGACGCCTACCAGCACAAAACCTGGCAGAAGAAATTGACCATAGCTTTGAGTTGTTATTACTGAGGTCTTCTATCTCTGTAAAAAGTCATTTAAGCACTAAATGTCACTAAAATGCCATTCTGAAGCAGGTGACATGCATTGGCCAGCTCTGATGGCTTGAGGCTGATTGTCTTCTGGACTACAGCCATCACCTTTCCTCGCTAAAAATGAATTATCTGTTTGGCAGCTCCATTTTCCACTTTATTATTCAACTAACTCACAAAATGGTAATTAAATGAAACAATTTAGCAACAAAAAAGAGAAAAGTGAGAAGAGGAGAGGCGATGATTGTGTTTAAGTGCTTTACACACTCACTGGGTGATTTTATTTGGCAGCTAATAAAGCGAACAGAGAGAAACATCATGATTAAAGGGTTGAACAGTGAACACCTGAGCATCTCTGCTATAATCATTAAGATAGAGAGATGGGGGAGGAGAGCTAGATGAGGCTATGCATTGTTCTTGAATGTGCACAGAGGAAAGAGAGAGAGAAACTACAAACACAAAACATACACTCAACTGGGAAGAGGGGAAAAGCAAAGGGATGAATCTCACAAAAACAGTCAAAAAAAATGTATCGGTTATATTCTTCCCCAAAAACAACAAAATAATATTTAAAATAAAAATAAGCCTTTTTTAGGGCCATTTTTGCAACATGACAATATTTTCATGATAGTTAAACACATGAACTCACAACTCTCAGTAGCCTTCAGTAATTAAAAAAATTGCATTACTGCAATGCAATAAAAAAAACGAATATTTTTTTTTAAATTGCATAGCCTAATTATTTAAAAAACGTTGTCAGTTACTTTGTTTTTGCTCCACAAACAAAAATCACTTGTATTCATGAATGATTCAGATATCGGCTGAGCGAATGATTCAATGACTCGTTTATACTGTAAATACAGTTACTTGTTTTGTTCCTAAATGAATCAGTGGTTTTGATTAAATCAGTTGAGACTGAATTAAGTCTGTTTGAACAAACAACCACTGAATTGCAATTCAATTAAAATTGAACGCCAATTTCAAATTGCTAAATCACAGCAATGAGAATTAGACTGTTTTCCACATTACAGGAATGGGGACTGGGCCGGAAAATTGTCTTTATGGTCACACAATTATGCTTGATCTTTTTTAACATTAAATATGATCCAGTCATTGTAAGATTCACCCATAGACTGATTCATGACAGCCGATGCCTGTACTAGCATCTCTTGCTAACCGCCAAGCCATGATTTCACTGATACCTCACTGAGGCCCTGTCCCTTAGCCCTCGTGATCTTCCTCTGAGTCCACACTTTCCTGACGTAACGCCACTTTGACTGCCGAGTAGAAGTCTGCTGCGGAGCAAAGGTGCACATTGAGGGCGCGTATAGCGAGCACCATTCTAAAACCTAAATGACAAATGGGACACCTTAAAGGGATAGTTCACTTTGAAATAAATTGTTGGTATGTTTTAGCTTACCTCAAAGGCATCCAAGATGTAGGTGTCTTTTTTTCCGCAGTAGTTTCAATTTTGATATTTTTAGGTCAAACCGTTCTTGTCTGTCAGTCATATAATGCAGGTCTATGGTCACCACCTCAAAACACAAGCACAGCGTCCAAATTAAAACAATTCCCCATCGTCCAAATTAAACAATTCCTCATCGTAAGTACACATTGATGGCCTAAGACACGAAACGAGCGGTTTGTGTGAGAAAACGAACAGTATTTATATCGTTTTTACCACTTATACAAAGCCATGTCGAAGTGATCTGATCTGACGTGTGCGCAGACAGATAGATATATACACTAGATGTCGCCTTAAAGACATTCGTTCCAATGAACTGCCGTAGACACGGCGACATCTAGTGTGTATATATCTATGCACCAGTCTGCGTACACGTCAGATCAGATTACTTCGACATGGCTGTGTATAAGAGGTAAAAACGATATAAATACTGTTCGTTTTCTCACACAAACCGCTCGTTTCGTGTCTTAGGCCATCAATGTGTACTTACGATGGGGAATTGTTTAATTTGGACGACGGGGAATTGTTTTAATTTGGACTCTGTGCATGCTCTTTGAGACAGTGACCATCGACCTGCATTATATGACTGACAGACAAGAACGGTTTGACCTAAAAATATCAAAATTGAAACTACTGCGGAAAAAAAGACACCTACATCTTGGATGCCCTTGAGGTAAGCTAAAACATACCAACAATTTATTTCAAAGTGAACTATCCCTTTAAGCTCTTGACTTAACAGACACGTGCACGCGGCGGCCATTGTAAGTCCACAAGACCACAAGTTCACATGAAGTGTACCATTTGGGACAGGGCCTGAGATGCGACTTCCCACAAAACATGCACTACATATTCACACATACGCAGATATCCCCACTAGGCTACTAGCATCCTCTATGAGCAGCACAGAAACCGTCCTGGTTGGGGCTAAATCGCAGGGACGTGGAGTGTTATCAAATGGGGCCATGATTTGTTTTGTGAGCGTTCAGGCTGTCAGCTCACATCGGGCCGGCTGCAGCGTGACAGCTCCCGTTCACTATAGTGACAGCAGCGTTTGCTGCGGGGCCGGCACACTTCAGGTCATGTTTAGGAAAGTTCCTCTCAACCTGATGGCTTGTAAGATCAAATCAATCCTCTGCCTCTCCCATGTCCACTTGTACAAATACACCTTACTTGGAAGACTGAAAGAAGAAGAGACTGACATTGACAAGTGACTTTTTTTTCTTTTTAATAGTTTTAAGTTAGCCTCCAACTGCTTCGCTTGAGGCTTTTTTGATTCGATTGCCGTAGTCCGACTTGTTCTAAAGAACAACAACTGAATAATGTCGCCGATGTAAAGGGATAGTTCACCTAAAAACTTTTCCTCACACAAACATATCAGATGTATTCAGAAGACCAGGAACATGAGTCGCACTTTTATGGTTCGTTTTGTCCTTTTTAGGACAATCTTTACTTTTGTGTTCCACTTGAGGAAGAAAATTCATACAGGTACGTTTTTGGAATGACATAAGGGTGAGAAGTATTTTCTAACATCTGAAAATCTTTTTATCAAAACCAATTAATTTTTCTCTGACAATGAGGATACGCTCAGTAAATAACGGCACTTTGCACCCCAGACACACCAAATTAGGAAGTTCTTTTCATGTAACTATTCAGAACTACTTCAACTGTGCAACCAACAATGAATATTAATATCTTTTCGTTGGCCGACGGAGTTACATGGCAATCTGGGCAATCAAGTGCAAAACAACAATAAACATAAACAACACAATTGACAGACGTGCAACACGGCTAAACACTGAATGAGACAGAATGCAGTCGGACTAATCAGATTTTCTGCTTCACTGGAACTAGATGGATCTGAAGCTTAAGGAAAAGTATGACAAAAAGGAAGAGTGTGAAAAGAGAAACAGCAGGGTCACATTACCTTAGTGAACCCTACAGAGCCCTGAGCGGACATGCAGGTGCAATATTTTACATTTCATATTTTTGGAAAAGGATATATGCAATGAGGGGCTGATTCCAGAACAATACTTTGAAATGTAAATTTTTTTAAACGTCTATAAACGCTCACTGAAATAACAATCAAATTAAAGACTAAATGCCAGAGGAGAACTGGCCCCCGACTGAGCCTGGGTTCTCCCAAGGTTTGTTTTTTTCTCCATTAGGTCACCTTATGGAGTTTTAGGACACCATTAGGTCACTTGATGGAGTTTTTCGGTTCCTTGCCACTGTTGCCTTTGGCTTGCTCAGTTGGGGATATTTTGGGGATATTTAATTTAATTTTATCAATCAATAAATTCCTCTTGAAACAAACTTTGTTGTATTATTTTAATTTAATACTGTGAAGCTGCTTTGATACAATCTGTATTGTGAAAAGCGCTATACAAATAAACTTGACTTGACTTGACTTGACTACATGCTTTTCTAATCGCGGGACTTGATTTTATGCTTTGGGAATCGGTTGGATAGTGAAAGTGGTTTTGATGCAACTGATGAAATAATGTGCACCGATTCGTCATTCGCCACATGACCAGGGATATCATCGGGTCAATTTTGATGTTGACAAAAAAAACAAAAAAAAAGATTGTTCTTCAAAAGAAGGCTGATGGCTTTAAAATAAGCTCTCTGACTACATACAATAACAGATAAATTGGCCAAAAAAAGCCCTTTAAAACGACATAATCTAACAGTGTAGTTCAGATGATTATACATGATTGGAAGCAATTACTTTAATAAGGGTCGATAACCACTATCCATCAATATTTTACTACCAGTCCAGGAGCACAACATCATGATATTATCTACCCTGACTACTGAGTTCACCGCAGCCCAGCTTGTGTCTGCACCAAAATAGAAGGTGTAAGAAGTGGTAGTAGTAAGGTTAAGGTTAGGGTTAGGCCTGTAATGGGATTGGAGGGAAGAAATGTGCAAAGAATGGAGGCTAGAGCAACATAAGTCTCTGAGGATAGAGTGTTAAAGACTGCCACCACCGCTTACAGTTCCTGTCACCAGCAAAAACTCCGATCTGGAGTGACTGGGTTCCTCCGGCCAAGAAAACACACACACACACACACACACATTCACACAAACACCCATGCATATATGTCTATGCTCTTCCCTGTTTTTGTTGAGGTGGTTCTGATATTCTTGGAGGGGATGGGGGAAAACAAGGCCATCTTTCTTTCTTTTGCTTTTCGTTTGTGTTCATGATGCTGGGAAGGACAGTCGTGACATGCGAGGAGGTGGTGGAAATAGGAAGGGTGGGAGGAAGAAGGAGACAGCGAGCGCTCAGAGGGTGTAAGTCATGTATGCGTCAGTGTGTTTCTCAGGCAGCCAGTCATTTTAAACCACTCAACTGGACATCAGGGCCATTATCCGAGGGGTTAATCCCCAATTTCACAGAGCTGGCTACAGGAATAGTGGAACAAAAAGGGTGCAGCCGTGTATAATAGCACAAAATGCATGCTACAACTGTAGCTGACACATAAGAAGAAGAAAAAGTTTAAAAAGAAAGGCCAGTTTGAAACTTTTTCAGAAGTTCATGAAAGTTTTATGATGTTTTATGATAAAATAGTTCAATTTAATTAGGGAAAGACTACAAGCGTACCCTTAAATTGGCTTTCCAGATGGTGGTAAAACCATTAATTGACTCAACCAACAGCTGTTTAAATGTGGTCTGACCGAGTAAATGACTCATTAAACGAGGAGTATTGGTATTAAAAGATTAGCCAAATAAAACAAAATAAACTGAAAATGAGAATTAAGCACAGCTTTAAATAAATATGATTACAAGCGCTATGCTGGGGTATCTCTTTAAAGCATCTAAGAAATTCAAAAAAGAATGTTGTGTTACAACAATTTAAGAGATAAATGAGCTGAGGATAAAAGGTGGATGCATTTAGTCTCGCTATTTATAACTACTAGGATAGCAATATAAATAGACACAAGCAACTGAGGAGGATAAAAAAAGGTGTTTTGGATACACTGCGTTGATAAATACTAGATGATTACTACTTATAATTAGCAAATCTAAAGCTTATCAAATTGTTCATATACATTAAAATATTCATTAAAATACATAAAACAAAGTTGGCATTTCTGAATGTACATTAATGTAGTTCTACTGTAAGTTTTAACACGTGAAACCAAAGTGTTAAATAAATGTAACTGATAAAAGTAAGGAAAAAGTAAGGTAAGTTTCATACCAAGTTTGATTATTTCACTCTCAAAGCAAGCAGATAAGAAACTAGTTACGATATGTTCTTTGGCACAATCTGTTCTAGGAATGATTAATAGATAGGCCTAAATATCATGTGGGACTTCGGTGAAATTAATTTGACCGCAGAAAGAGCACCTCAGAATCTCAGATACTTTATGTGCTGCCATTTTACTGGTGTTTTCAGCACTTAAATATTTTAATAGAGACTGCCAATCAATTCAAATTGAATAGAATAATTGTATAATAAGCTGACTAATTAATCAAATTTATTGCAGTTAATTTCATATATCAATATTTGCTGTAAAAAAAGCTTCCAAAATAAAGATAATTCAAAGATATTCAGATTTTACAGATCCATTAATTTGATCAAAAGTGACAGTAAACACATGTATAATGTTACGAAAGATTTCTATTTCAAATTAACACTGTTTTTTTGAACAAAATCCAGAAAAAAAAAAAAATCACGATTTCCACATATAAATATTAATCAGCATAACTGTTTTCAACATTGATAATAATCAGAAATGTTTCTTGAGCATCAGATCGGCATATCAGAATGATTTCTGAAGAATCATGTGACATTGAAGAGTAATGATGCTGAAAATTCAGCTTTCATCACAGGAATAAATTACATTTAAAAATATTTGAACATACATACAAACAAGAAAAAGTTGGATTTGTTAAGCCAAAATCCTAGAGTTCTCTTGACCATATATCTCTGCATAGACTGAGCAGCACTATCTCAGTGTCTGTCTTTAGGCCAGACTCCAGCTGGCCCAGGTGACAAGAGCCTGTCACACCACTGAGAATGTGACAAGAGCGGATCTAAAAGGCTTTGAGAGTCTTAACCCTCCGCTCAGCTCCACCCGGCTCAGCACCTCTTCCCTCCCCACCCACGTCCTCCTTTACCTCCTCCTGAGCATTAAGCCGGAGCGGTGAAGGTGAGTCCGTGCTGGAAAGCTGGATAGGTCAGAGTGTCGGGTGAGTGGTGTTAAACCGGGACAGGGAGACTGTAGTGTTTACCGGTTCACATCAAGGCCTTGTCCCTCAGTGCTCTCTGCTAAACTGAGGTCCTGCAAGGTTTCATCCAGAACTTCTCACTGAGACTTTGCCCTGCTTGCTAAATATTAGCGGTGAGCTTCAAGTATTCCCTCTCCCACTAATGGCAAGTTTTGTACTTGTGTAGTAACATTCAAGTAACTGCCACGTACATTTATACTTTTGTTAACACTTTACTTCGATGGTCCACTTTAGACATTCTACGAACTATAAGTAACTTTATAAGCAAATTATTCCACTAACCCCAGCCCTAAACTAACGGTCTACTGATACTCTAATGAGAGCTGATTGACGTGTAGAATGTCTAAAGGGGACTATCAAAATAACCAATACTTTTATCCAAAATGACTTACATTGCATTTCAAAGTAAACATTTTTGAGCAGCTTCTGATATTTTATGTGTTTGGATGTTACATAATGGCAGAAAGATCGAAAATTAATGTCATAGTCTTTCCCAGAAAATAATTTGTATGTTTTACTGTTTAGTTGACACTACAGCATAAAAAGTTGTACTTTCACATTTAAAACAATAAATATTTAATCAATAAAAAAATTGCTGAGTATTCCACAGCAATTAATATTCATGAGCAAAGCTTTCAGAATCGAGTCACTACTACCTTTACAGCGGAAATAATTTTACATTTTTTGCCATCAAGCAGACACCTTTAATTAGAAAGTTTGGATGTGTCAGCATGACTAATTAACATTCATGAGAAAAAAATGCCATAACATGACTCAAGTTTTTGCCATCATTCATATGGTTCGCTGCTGCTTTTACAGCAGGAGAGCCACTATGATTAAAATTTGGCAAGTTGGCAATGCACACATTTTTCTATTTTACTATCAACTGAAGTAGAGGTACTTTGGACACTCGTACTTCCATGCAAACTCACAGGCACACAAAGGCCTTATCTCTACTCTTTAGTAATGCTCTGGCACACTTTTCCCCAACGCCTGGTGAACATTTCCATTCATCTCCGCTTCGAAAGACTGCGACAAACTCCCTCCCCAGAAAGTATGCTGGCAATGCCTGTGCGTTACAGAAACACTGCCCTTCTCTCACTGCATTGGTCTCTGAATGATCACAGAATCATAACACATCACCATTATTTATGCCTTTCCCCTTAAAAACAGCCACTTTTTCCTCTAACCAATGGAAAGGATTCTGGAAAAAGTGTGTAAAGTTCATGCCAAGGCAAAAAGCAGTTAACCTGTTAACCCTTAAAACGGTACCTGGCAGAGGCACTTCTTGCAGCGTGAGCTATCTGGCCTTTGTCCTCCATCTTTCTCTCACTCCTTCCCTCCCTCTTTCCCGCTGTCCTAGTGTATTTCTGGGCTATTCACTGCCTCGGAGGCCCTGAAGCCAGCCGTGTCTCCAGTGGAGGCTCCCTCTCTGACAACCCGGGGCTTAGCCTAAATTCTCTCGCTATTAAAAGCTGTGAAATGCAAATAATGAAACATCTCATTACCACTGTAGGAAAATGAAAAGAGAAAATGGTAGGGGGAAGATAGAGGGAGAGTGAAAAAGAGCGAGAGAAGGGAGGTTAGCAGGAGATAACCTGACAGAGTGTCTTTTGTTTCACCAGAGCTGGTGTTATGGAGGGAGTCAAGATTGGATTTGCCAGTAAAATAAACAGGGGTGGATCCTGGAGTAATGTTCTGGGGTGACTTACGGTCGTAGAGATGATGGCATGAGGACACACACACACACACACACACACACACACACACACACACACCAGAGATCCGGGAGCTAACTGTCCATACGGGTTACACTTAAAATGCTGTATGTATTCAGTATGCAAAGTGAGTTTGAGGAGACGGGTGCACATGGGAGAGTCCCTAGGGGGTCCTAAAACCTCTGTGTGGGGTCTTGGTTGTCACATATCTCCTCCTATTACCAGCAACAAGGCCATGGATGGGTGAATCACACCTGTCAAGAACATGTCCACATGTCCAGGTCACATTTCATCCCATAATCAGAAAAAAACATTGTGCACCATGACACTGAAGATATTATTATATGACCATTAAGATGTTTGAACATTATTTTAGTGACACAAATTCTCATTGGTGATTAGGGTAAAGGCAGTAAAACAAATATTACCATGACCAATTATTTACAATATGGAAGCTTCACTCTAAAAAATGCTAAAAAATATTTGGGTCAAATATGGACAAACCCAACCGTTGGTTTACATTTTTAAATAAATGATGTACAAACCTAATCATTGGGTTGAAAATTTGTATATATATTTATTTATTTTTTTCGCCACTGAATAAAACAATTTAAAATATAATTGCGATCTTGAAATTCAGACTTTTTTTCTCGCAATTGCGAGTTTATATTACGCAATTCGGAGAAACAAAGTCAGAATTGCCATATGTAACTGTAAATGCACAATCGTGGGAAAAATAGTCAGAATTGTGAGATAAAAAGTCGCAATTGACTTTTTAAGGCACAAGCTTTTCATAATTCTTGCATTACAGTTATGATAATTCAATTAATTGGGGGATAAGGTACTTAATTGGCATAAAAATAATATCACGATGCAAAAAACTGGCCTAAAATTTTTTCCTTTTCTTTATGCTCTTTAAGTATAATCATTTTTTATTTTGGGTGAAATCTGACCAAGACATGTTTTTGACTGTTTTTTGTCCAAAAAATGAGTCACTCATTTCATTCATTGTAAAAACATTTTTTTTTCTTATTTAGTGTTTTTTTCCAGTTTTCCAATTTAAAATGTTTAAAATAAGACATTTACATTAAGTAAATTTAAACTGCATAAGATGTTATATCTTAATAGAATATAGAATATATTTTAATATATCTTATCTTCAAAACTCCTGAACTTTTACTATTTCAGCATCAGTGCAGCAAATTGAGTTGTTAGTACTAATAAAACAGCAACACTTTCATCAATACTTTAATTAAAGCTACAAAATAACATCTTAATATCTCACACTATTTTGCTTTTCAAGTAAATATATGTTGTTTTAAGGATGTATTTATACTGGAAAAAAGAAATTCACAAGAAATGTTCACGCAATGCGTGTTATGATACTGCAAATGAGACGATTACAGGGATGGGTTAAATTGAATTGAATGAATGAGTTTGTGTATCTTCATGTTCGCTGAGGGACGGGCTCACTTAAACGCAGAGTTGAGAGGTTGATGACAAGCTAGTTACTGAGTGGGAGACAAATTCCAGCACGATCTCCACCTCTTCCTTCTCTTTCGCTGTCTTGCTTTCTCCCACTTATTTTTTTTATTCTCTGAGTGTACACTCACATTAACACACACACACACACACACACACACACACACACACACACACACACACACACACACAGAGTCATCGTTTCAAATCCACCAAATGGTGTGCCGATGACTCCCTAAAGCTCGGGCTGCCGCTACTCACGAATCGACGACTCATCTTTAACACCTTCCTGGAGCTTGCACCGTGAGAGGTGTCACAACAAACTGGCGTTGTCACGCTGCACTGAAGCAAGGCGTTCCTGTAAGCACACACTCCTGTGCGCACACACACCAACACACAACCTCACACACCATGCTGTGACAAGCCATTATCACAACAGGAAGTCTCATCACCGCCAGATAGGTCCACAAATTCAAACTTCACAGAATGATCCACTGAATCCTGCTTTTCATTTTTATACTTCATAAAACACACGTGTCACTACGCACATATGCATTTATATACACATGGACGGATGGACAGATGGATGGATGGATGGATGATGGATGGATAGCAAACTCTCAAATTCTCGTTCTTTTTAAAAGTAAGATTTAGAGGCTTTTAAAGTTCCAGATTCAAACCTACACACACACACACACACACACGTCCTGGCATGAGGTGTCTGTCAGGAAGCTAATTGTCATAATCAGGAACACTGGCTCCTGTCAATGACTCAGAGAGAGAGAGAAAAAGAGAGGAATAGAGAGAAAGAGAGGTGCAGGTGGACAGAAAGGAGGGGGTGTATGTAGCGTGACTGCTGGGCTGTCAACAAAACATTGGCAGCCTTCTGAAAACCATCCGTACTGGATAACCCCGAACTAACAGCTCGCCAAATACTAAAATGATGGGGAGAGAACAGGAGGAGGTGGCAGAGAAGAGAGACAGATAGACGGTGAAAGAAAGGAGAGAGCGGAAAACAGCATGACCTCACAGCTTATTAACGAACTGTTGCTCCTCTTCAAATCGCTGATCATGACATTAAAAAAGCTCTCTCTTTCTTTACAGGTGTGACATTCAACTAGCATTATGAAACAGGTCTTTGAAAATGACACTTCAAACAGGTTTCCTTGAACACTTCGCCATCTGCTATTGGTCAGACAAACTCATAGCTCCACCCCTAACTAATGTCATTGGTTAAGCCTCTGGTCGAAGGCTCAAACAAACAGAGCGATGTTTTGAAAGCATCATAAAGAGCCACAGTTTATACTTTTTATGGAAAATCAACTTACAAATGCCTTCATTATCTGACTCTGTATATTAAGAAAAGCATTTTAACATCCAAAAGATTACTCACTTCTCAAGTCCCTCACTAGCAACTCAACTATTGTGAGCAGGGCAAAACTTTATAAAATGTTTCCCAAAAGTTATGTTTCATAATGGTTGCGGCATTGGCTGGTTAAGATCTAACAGGCCGTGCTAACAAGCCAAACTCTACGCCTCGGTCAGGACTTCCTTGGGTAATTGATACTGTAGGGCTCAACATTAAAGGGCAAGTTCAACCAAACTACCACTATGACACTTCAAAAATTTCATAAACAGATTGTAAAACTAATCCATATAAATTGAGTGGTTTGGTCCAAATTTTCTGAAGATACACGATCACTTTATATGATTGAATTTAGGCTTTAATTCACATATAAACATTAATAAACTCACACATCAGTTGTGGTAAATGTAAGCTCAAGCATTTTCAGTTGATGTGCGAGAACCAATGATGTTCATTCTCGTGTTACGCATCACGTTTGAGCTTCTGCGAGAACCAATGATGTTCATTCTCGTGTTACGCATCACGTTTGAGCTTCTGCGAGAACCAATGATGTTCATTCTCGTGTTACGCAGCACGTTTGAGCTTCAGCAAGAACCTATGATGTTCATTCTCGTGTTACGCAGCACGTTTGAGCTTCTGCAAGAACCAATGCGGTTCATTCTCGTGTTACGCAGCACGTTTGAGCTTCTGCAAGAACCATTGAGGTTCATTCTCGTGTTACGCAGCACGTTTGAGCTTCTGCAAGAACCATTGAGGTTCATTCTTGTGTTACGCAGCACGTTTGAGCTTCTGCAAGAACCAATGAGGTTCATTCTCGTGTTACGCAGCACGTTTGAGCTTCTGCAAAAACCAATGAGGTTCATTCTCGTGTTACGCATCCCGTTTGAGCTTCAGCAAGAACCAATGAGGTTCATTCTCGTGTTACGCATCACGTTTGAGCTTCTGCAAGAACCAATGAGGTTCATTCTCGTGTTACGCAGCACGTTTGAGCTTCTGCAAGAACCAATGAGGTTCATTCTCGTGTTACGCAGCACGTTTGAGCTTCTGCAAGAACCATTGAGGTTCATTCTCGTGTTACGCAGCACGTTTGAGCTTCTGCAAGAACCATTGAGGTTCATTCTTGTGTTACGCAGCACGTTTGAGCTTCTGCAAGAACCAATGAGGTTCATTCTTGTGTTACGCAGCACGTTTGAGCTTCTGCAAGAACCAATGAGGTTCATTCTCGTGTTACGCATCACGTTTGAGCTTCTGCAAGAACCATTGAGGTTCATTCTTGTGTTACGCAGCACGTTTGAGCTTCTGCAAGAACCAATGAGGTTCATTCTCGTGTTACGCAGCACGTTTGAGCTTCTGCAAGAACCATTGAGGTTCATTCTCGTGTTACGCTGCACGTTTGAGCTTTTGCAAGAACCAGTGCGGTTCATTCTCGTGTTACGCATCACGTTTGAGCTTCTGCAAGAACCATTGAGGTTCATTCTCGTGTTACGCTGCACGTTTGAGCTTCTGCAAGAACCAATGAGGTTCATTCTCGTGTTACGCTGCACGTTTGAGCTTCTGCAAGAACCATTGAGGTTCATTCTCGTGTTACGCTGCACGTTTGAGCTTCTGCAAGAACCATTGAGGTTCATTCTCGTGTTACGCTGCACGTTTGAGCTTTTGCAAGAACCAATGAGGCTCATTCTCGTGTTACGCATCACGTTTGAGCTTCTGCAAGAACCATTGAGGTTCATTCTCGTGTTACGCTGCACGTTTGAGCTTCTGCAAGAACCAATGAGGTTCATTCTCGTGTTACGCATCACGTTTGAGCTTCTGCAAGAACCAATGAGGTTCATTCTCGTGTTACGCATCACGTTTGAGCTTCTGCAAGAACCAATGAGGTTCATTCTCGTGTGTTCTCTGTATTTTTGCATGAACCAGTGAAGTTTGTTCTCACGCGTAAAACAGGTTCGGTTGAGCTTCTGTTTACCACAACTGATGTGTGAGTTGATCAATGTTTAAATGTGAATAAAAGCCTAAATTCAATCTGTTCATCATATAAAACGATCCAGTCTCTTCAGAAAATTCGGACTAAACCGCTAAATTCATATGGATTATTTTTACAATCTCTTTATGAACTTTTTGAAGCGTCAAAATGGTAGTTCATTCTCTTGCTGTTTATGGAGGAACAGAAATCTCTCAGATTTCATCAAAAAAGATCTTCATTTGTGTTCCGAAGACGAACGAAAGTCTCACGGGTTTGGACCGACATGAGGGTGAGTAAATGATGACAGAATTTTCATTTTTGGATGAACTATCCCTTTATGGTTTTTTTCAGCTACTTCACTCAACATTTTTATTTTATTTTATTGTTTTAAGAATAAAGCTCACTAAATGTTATCAGATTTATGATTAAAACTAGAAAATAACAATAAAAATGTATGTATATTATTAAATTGTTATGTAATTTTACATAAACTGGCCTTGTTTCAGGTATGTTCCGATATTTTTACTGAAAAAGATTTTAAAAATAGTGATTAAAAAGTGAAAGTAACAGAACCCTTTTCACTCTCACTCTGACGCCATGCCATCTATATCGTCGAGCCCCATTTTAACTCATATGATGTGTTTCTGTCGTTCAGGGGCATTTTCACACCTTCGTCTTCTGTCTGCTGAGGACTAAAGGGGAAAAGATGAAGAGAAACACAACTGTGGCTATACTTAGAAGGTTTGACAGTTTGTGATCACAACATAGAAAAAGAAAATGAAGTGAGCGAATGAGTGAGAATGGAAAAAGAATGAGAGTCCAGGAAATTAGTGATTGTATGGGTCTTACAAGTCACATCACAGATTTAATGCACTTTATATTAACCCATAAAACATTATGTATCAACCTTCCACAAGGCTGATATGACCCTACTAAATAATTCATTATCTCTAAGAGCTTCTTTTGTTTCATATTTGATAATCAAGTATAGCTTAACAATAGCCAGTGTTTTTACCCAGGATTGTGTTTCCATGGTAACCACGAGTGTGGCCAAGAGTCAACCCTGTCACCACACGCTTCGCTCCTGTCCCATACTGTCTGTTTTTCCTTCTTTTGTACATTTCCCCGTACGAAGCCTTGACAGAATGGCTCAGGTGTCTCCTGCTGAACTGCAGAAGCTAACATCACTCGATTAACAACGGATAGATTATCCGAGCGATGTACATCATGCTGCATGTAGGGATAACAGGGCTAGCGTGTTGCTCTGGTGATCACGATCATTCTGCGACACCGCCCACCTCACAAACCTAATTTTAAAGAAAGTCACACATTCCCACGTTGTGAGGTGGCAGTATCGAGTGTCCAACCAACACTTTCTCTGATCAACCCCTTGGGTGGGTTGGGAGGGACGAGAGGACCTTAATTTCATTCTCTTCCTCTCATGTCGTTTTATAAAAGTAAAAAACCCCAAATGCTGTGATGGCACTTTGTGTATTTAACCATCATGACTAAATCATGTTAAACAATCAAAAAAAAAAAAAAAAACATGTCAGTGGAGGTGCTATGGGGTCTAAAAAGTTCGGATAAATAATAAAATAATAATACAACATTTTATAATTATAAACTATAATTTATATATATATATATATATATATATATATATATATATATTCAGTGAGAGCTGCCAGAGGGTGTTAGTAGATTTGAAAAATAAAATAAAATAAAATAAATAAATTAAAAAAATGTAAAAAAAATTCACATCTAACCCATTCCTTCCTAAACCTCAGAGACAATAGGGGTTATGCGCAACATACTTCCGGGTTCTACAAAACAGATAGAACTACTTCTGGTCGTCAGCTACTGAGGTAAACAAAGCGTAGGAATGGCGACCTTTTATAGCCGGTGTTTACAGGAGCTACCCATTCTATCCATTTCAGATGTACATCGTATTGCCAAACGGACTTCCAGAGCCCCGAGTACTCCGTTAGATAAAGGATTTAAGTTTTACGCCTCCTCATTTATTCATGATTATGAAGGTATGTAAGTTAGTATGTAGCTTTTGCTAATGGCACCCGATGTAGAGTTAGCTAACTATCAGTAAGTTAGTTTAGACTTGTATGCTATCATAGTAGTTTAACCTTTTATATTTGCTTGCAGACGATTAAAACAATCAAATGAAGACTGCATTTAATTTTTTTTATAAATTTTTTTTTTCTGATACTTAAGCATTCGTTACATTTTAATTAAAACAGAAATAAGAATTGTTTTCTAAAAAAGCGAAAAATAAGTTACCTCAGAGATCACCTACTGCTGCAGATGCGTACGGTAGTGCAAACCGGAAATGCTTATACCTGTTTTCCGGTTCGAACGTTGGGCGTTCCGCATAACCCCTATTGCTACAAAGTCAGTACGAGTTGCCAGAGGTGTAAGGAGGTTTGAAAAATTCAGATAAGAAAAAATATATATAATAATAAAACACAATAAATAATAAGCACACAAAAAAAACAAAAAAACATTTACAAAACCACAAAGTGTGTCAAAGTTCACAGCTAACCCATTCCTCTGACACAATGGCTGCACAAACTTTCCATGCAGCCCGGCATGGCTGCGCTCACCTGGCAGTTCAAGCTCGGAAAGCAGGGTGTGGAAGCTGGAACCAGGGCAAGATCAGGGCTCTTATTTAATCTAGAAGATAAGAAAAGAAAAATGGGGCCATGGAGGGCACAAAGGTACTATTTTCAACACCCCATGTCCTGGGCTAACAATCACTGGATTTGGGGGGGAGCTGGAAAGCCAGATCTGGTGATCAAGGAGTCAAGCATGAAGGACACAGTACAAAGCTGACTGACATCGTCCATCACAGTGACAACACAAGTTTTGCTGTATATTATTCAGATGTTCCACCAACTGCAATTTTTGCGTATTGTCACAGTGTGCAGATCCAAGTTGTTATTGAAGCTCTTTGACAACTGACAAGCAGAGGAAAATTACAGCGAAAGCGGCAGTCCCGCGACACGCCAGAGAATGAAGGCCGGTTTCTGCCCGCGCAATCGCGGTTCGAGAGTTTCCCATATGAGACACTTATCCATCTGCCGCAAATGTACCTCTTCACCGTGATGAATATTTCATGTTCTGATGGCACTTTTAAGACAGGACTAATTAACGAAAACTAGTTGATCTGGCATACGTTAAATCAGTTCAATTAAAAGCACGCAGGCAAACGCTACATGCTAATAGCAGGAGCAGAGGAATAATTGTATGTTGAGGGGGAAGTGCTGAATGTTAAACAGGCCCTGTTAACAGCACTTTAGCACTTGGCAATGAACTCCTCTCAGGATTACACCGACCCTTGATAATGGACTAATGCGGATCGGCACATCATACAATACAATACATTTGGAAAAATCAGAGGCCTTCCAATGGCCATGACATATCTACAGATCTGATAGACGGTGACATTGCAAACGGATTTAAACCCTGTCGGGGATTTGGGAACTTATACCAACTTTGACTTTTGGGTTTGGGAATTTTCTAAGCTAGCATTTAGACACAGATCTAGATGGTTCTGAAGAAAGGAAGCCTTCACCCTAACAATCATTCCAATGGCTTTCTACAATTCACAGCGAGAAGGAAATGTGTTCTGTGGTATTGTGGAGTAAATGTGTTAGCGCTAGGAGCGTCTCCACCCTCCCTTAATGGTTAGCTCTTGGCAGACAAGATGGGATGAAAAGTATAGAGACAGACTAAACCATCTTATGAAAAATAAACAGAGCTTTTAAGAGACAGACAAAAGTGCTATGGAAAGTGGGCAACCCACTGTCCACCGATTCACCTGAGAACGTTTGAAATGGTAATGGCCTTCCTGTCCAAAACTGAATGCTAACGTAAAGCCGCTTCTTTTTTACTCCATTGGTTTTTGTCGTATCTCAATTGTTACTTCTCAACAGAAACGGATTTCATTTGTGTGTCATTTTCCACATTTTTTTTTGTAATACTTAATATGCAGAGACAGCTGTAAGAATGGCATTTTAGGTTGATTTCCCTGTACACTATGTCTCTCTGGTGCTTTCAAAACATTGCTCTGTTTGTTTGAGGATACTGATCAGGGGTGTGTTTCCCAAAGCCAACTATGGTTGCAAGTTCCGTCGTTACCAACACAGTTCAACAGAACTTGCGACCACAGTTGGCTAATGATGTTTCTGGGAAACACACCCCAGACCAATACAGTAACATTGACTCCAACAATGGCGTTTTGGGGCAGGTCTAACAATGGACATCCCATAAAAGCGCTGATGGGGAAAGCTCTGTGTGTGATCTACTGATGACACACAAATGCATATGCAACAAGGTCAGCCACAAAAATAACCCTGTCCATGCCTTTTCAGCGCTTATTTTTTGACTGCGTTTCTTTGGTAAATCCCGACAGTAATTTTTTAACGCCAAAAGAGGGTTTGTGCTAACGCAAGTTGTTAGTTAATCTGGCCCTTAATATTTTTAGGTTAAAGAGTTTGTTAAAATCCCTTAAATCTAATTTGGGGATAACAGTAATTATGATCCTTTCATGAGAATTCATCAACATCTATTGGACTGTATATTACGAGCATACCATGAGACATTTAAAGGCTCAACAAAACCAAAACTACTACACATCAGTGCAAAACTAACTAGTTTAAAGTGTAAAACTGTAACTTTAACCCTGTCATATGTTAAATACCCTGACTGTTCCCCGATAGTGAGTTTTACAATAAAAAAACAGATTGCATATTCCATTGGGAGAAATGAATACGGCACTTCGACATTATACTGTATGTGTGTAATATGAATATAAACAGTAAACTTTTATTATAGTAAGGGTTGCAATGACTGCAGTTCCCATGGAATTACTTCTGTTTTTTTCACAGTTTGACATATTACATTTATTGTATTTGACAGAAATGCTTGTATTGAAACATTTTACTCAACCGATTCATAGTCTTCTAATTATAAAACTGTGCTAGATGACTGTAGGAGTGTGCAGAAATGGATGACAAGGAGCAAGAAGAAGTATTTTTAAAACTAAAAATTGTTTATTTTTGAATAGTTAACCATTCAATCCACTTATTAAGTCAATAATGAAAACAGACTATGTTTATGATTAATACTATACAATGTCGAAGCTAAAATAGCATAACAGTGACTAAAATATTAGCATTTTAGGTATGGGAATTACATATTTTGGTCACACTTTATTTTTTACAGTGTAATTATACATTTGAGTACTGAGTAATATTAATTAACAACATGTACTTACTACATTAGGATTAGTGGCATGTAATTATGCATAATTTACTGTTATCACTGCAGTAAGTACATGTAACATTTGTAACAAGGGCACTGTACAATTAAGTGTTACCCATACTTTTAGTTACGCCTTACAAGCTAGATTAATAGGTCTTTGGACTAGTCTTCGGTTAGTTTTGGTAAGCAACCCTTATCATAATACTTTGTGTTTTGGATGTCTATGGCATGTGATGTCACACTGTCCTCAAAACTCAAACGTGTGACATTACTGCTGGGGAAAAGTTAGAAAGCGTCACAAATACATGCCAGTAGGTTTCATATTTACTTCATTCAATACTCGCATATGAAGCTCAGCAGGGATGTACATTAGATAAAGTCTACTTACTCTAAATCCCTAATCACCACGTTAAAAGAGCTGAAGAGGATGAAGACAAGTATGGTTTTAACTGGTGAGGGTTAGCATACCTCCCTGTGTGTAAACATCCTGTATTTAAGACCACGTGTGGTCAGAATGTAAGCCAGAAACGACTGAGCGCGACATGGGTGGGTGTGTTGTCAGCGAGTTTGTGTGTGTGTTTACTTTTCAAACCCAAAAGCAGCACTAGATTATGTGACGATTTAAGACCCACTAAGCTGGACCAAATCTCACCCCGTACACACAACCAGACTGATAATGAGAGAGAGAATTACAGAAGATATTACCGAACAGCGCAAGGTGGACAGGCATAAGGAGAAATAGAAGAGGAAAAAACAGAAACAAAAACCTCATGACCACATCCTCTTTTTCACCCTGGGAGTGTAAAGCCCACTGCTGCCTAAGCTCTTGCCCAGTGTATGCTATCTCATTTCCAGGGGCTTTTTTTCTTCTTCATTCGGTTCCTCCCCCAGGGCTTTCCACACAGCCTGAGAGCCCCCTCTGAAATATTCACAAGGCACCTGAGGACACAGGTCTTTGTGGGGCGGTTCCAGGGAGGTCGGCTCCGGTTTAACCCACACAACGAGTGCCTAATCTAGGGGGATGAACACATCTAAGTGGCTGATGAGCACAGCTGTCACTCCACACACACACACACACACACACACACACACACACACACACACACACACACACACACACACACACACACAAACAAACAAACGCACATGCTCTAGGGAGCAAAGCGCACCTGTATGCATCCCCACTCACACAAAAGAACTTCCACAATCTAGTTTAAATGTCCACTCGGAAGATAAGCACGGTGAAGGAGAATTTTTGACTTCGAAAAAAACGTAAATGTTTTGTTCATATTTGTATGAAATTTTATACTGGTTTAAAAGGAAAACATTATGAATGAAACTCAATTGACGAAAACAAACAGAATATCCTTAAATGTACAGCTGCTGGTACACATCAAGGTTTTCTTGCGTTTTTTCCGCCTGTCATGTGTACAGGTACACGTTCAAACCCAGATGTGAAATCTACTTTTTTGTTTTGAGGAATTGTATAATAGGCTATTTAATTTGCATACTGCCTAGATTCATTGATTTTAATAAATGTCTATATTGTCTCAGTTTGGGATTTGACTGTTTGATACAGACTGTCTTTGTTAAACTAGTCGGTTACAAGATTCCAGTTTCACGTTAATTAGTTGTGGCACACATCCCTATTGATAACGCATATGGTGTGAGGGTGTAAAAATTAAATAAAAAATTCAAAACGCAACAATTGTCTGCTGAACAGTCATGTTTGTGTTTAGCTTTAAATATTGATGCGAATCAAAAAGGATGCATTAAACAAGACACGTACCGTACAGATGTTTAATGCACAGTATTCATGAGTGTGTTTCTAAGCTGATAAATATAATGTCAGGCTTTGTGTGGTCTTAAAGTGAGGGGGAGAAGCCGGTCCCCAGTGTTGTTGCAGGTTCATGATTTCTAACCTGTTACCCACACAACACAGCCCACAGCCCGGGGAGAGCAGCCATCTTCCACACACTCCACCCACACACACACACACACTCAGCTGTGTGTCGTGTCAGCTTGCACCCCCATACCCTGCCCCCCCACATCAGCACCCTTTCTCCACCGTTCACACACACACACACGGCCAGTTGAACTACCCCCTCTTTATCTGTTTCTCCATCCCTCTGCACCATCAGCCACCTCCTCCCCCATATCTTGTCTTTCTGTGCAAATGTTCAGATTAACAACCGCAACCACCCTGAATAAACACAGCACTGCACTTACTTGTTCAACTAACTGCCTGAACCTCCCTCAAGATACACTTGCACATCCACACACATGTTAAACATGTATGCTGAAACATTATAACAGTACAAACAGTCGAAACAAACGCCAGCGGGGTGGAAACCCTCATTTAAAATGAAGAATAATTCAGCACGTAAAAATAACATTCAGGGTTAAATACAAGTTCTGCACTTTTAGAAGCATCTATGCTATCGATTTCCATAGAAAATGTCAACTTTAGTTTGCAGAGTCGGAACAGAAACTGTGTTGACAGAGTTGCACTTACAGTGGAAGTCTATGGGGCATCAATTTGCTGTTTTGTTTGTTTTTACGAACTGAGGCATAATTACCAAACCAGGCTCTCTGGAAAAATCTGATATTTCTGCAAAATGGTTTTACATTGATTCTTACATGTTCCGTGGCTTTCAAAGTGAAAAGTTCAGCGAGGGGAATGTGAATCTGGCAACGTTTTATTACATTGGTTGTTGTACGTATCGCGGCAGTTCGGAATTGAGTGGCTCTCAAAGGTTATTCACGTTTGAAAAAATTTACTTTCTACACTAAACCTTTACCATAAAACTAAAAGATAGTGATAACAAAAGCAAACGTGAGCTAAAAACGCATTTGCTGAAGGTTGGGCGAAACGATTTTGAATGCGCGATTGCTTTTTACTTTAACTTTTGAATTCGCGATCACGCGTATCCTGTGTATAGGCCTATAATTTGCAGGCATCAGGGAGCCGCTTTCTATATGCTAGGTATTGAAACTGCTTTCGAATTCACTGTCACTAAGAAAAACCACAGTGGGGGTGGTGCTGTGGTGGGCAAGTAATGAAATCGGTGTACAGCCGAACACCATGTAGCATCGGTAACACTGACTACCACAGCAAGCCTAGTGAAAAGGAATAAACGTTGTTGGTGTTCTACTGCCTTTAGTGTTCATTTCAGCTGGAAAATCCAGTGAATTGTAGGTACGTTTTTGGACTTTTGCCAAAATGTAGGTAGAGGCGCATTTTTCCATTGAGCCTATGTTGAATGATCCTCTGTGGTACAGCAAGCCGTCAATAGAGTTTAACTTGTGTTTAATATTCTATTAACAGCTTAGTAAGTGCTGGACGTGGACAGATATGATATTTCGGCTTCATTAAAACAGTTCCTAGAACACGACGCTGCTCTTTACTCTTATTTCAGTCCCTCTCTTCCCTTTACCCCACGCAGTAGGAACCAGTTCCCCTCCCCTGCTTTCTGTTGACACAATACAGCCACACCTGTGAGGAAGTCAATATGCATAGTGGACCAAATCCCCCCTCCTGTCTAAAATGTTCTCCCAGTTACACACATACGGATTCTCCATTAAACAAAAACACCTGGACACGACCCTGACCCGCAACACTGCCCTCTAGAACGAGAGCTCTTGCTAAAAGAACACACAAATACAGTGTGTGCACATATCGAAGAACGCTTTTATCTAGTGACTTAAAGCATACTTATAAACGTGCACTCAATGTGAATCAAACCCCTGGCGCTGTTAGCAACACGCTCTACCTATCAAACACGTTATACTCAAGTAAAGGAAGGTGGCAAAGAAAAGACTAGGGAAGCACCACATTTTAGTGCTTAATAACAGTTTGGAACTATCAAAGTATATAACAGATACAAAGACTGTATGCGGATCTCTTGTCCTGGATCGGTCAGTCCAGCACATGGTGTCATTAAATGATTCTAGGCTATCCTGAATGACTGTTTTCCATCCCAGGAGAGAGAGAGAGAGAGAGAGAGAGAGAGAGAGAGAGAGAGAGAGAGAGAGAGATGGGTGGACAGCCTGTACCTGACAGCACCGTCACACACACACACACACACACACACACACACACACACACACAATCGACACGCCACTAACATCAAGACAACATCAATTACAATCTTTACATCTACATTAGACATTAAGGATAAATAATGCCATTGTCATGTTAATTAACTCGTTGTTTAATTAAAATACAGGTCACGGGTGTCAGAGGTGAATTAGACCTATAAAAATGATCTGCAAAGGAAGTTGTCATGTTGGCTTCATTCTGTGTACATAACCAGATCTTCTGCTCAACTGACTCATTTTTTGCACTGCAGACAGTCACAATGCCATAAATATATGAATGTAACTTTAAAAAGCGTGATGCTTACAATTATTCACGTTCTTATATAGTTATGTTATTTATCAGCGTATAAATTTCGCACGTAAATGCGTTAAGTAGCCTGACATGTATTGTCCGAATACGACATTTTCGCCTATACAGTTATAAAACATTTCCAACAAACCAATCAGAATCGGGTGCACCTGTAGCGAACAAGAGCCGACACGGCGCGAGCAAGCGTCATAATAATCAATACAGAGTGCTACATTCTTTTGACACGCGCTGAACGATACATTGTTGCGCGTAATGCTCGATTCGAATCTATCAATTCCTAGACGCGCGTTCGAATTCATTGTTGACGTATATCTGTAAAACCGCTGATGTTTCGCCGTAGGCGAGTCAAACAAGTGGGGTCGCTCCCCTTAAAACCAACCCGTCAGCGAAGAGAAAATGGAGGAAGACGGAACTGACCAGCTTTAAGGGGGCAGACGGGGAAAAAAGAGACAATAACCCGAAGAGCAGCGCTCATGTCACCTAACGCTTTCCTCAGTGAAGACTCAAATACACTCCGCTCTCCTCAACTTGAGGGAAGTATTAGGCTACGAGCCCTTGGGTTTAATTATGCAGGAAATAAAATAATAGAAAAGTGTGTCCAAAAAAAAAAAAAAAAAAATCCCCTTCCCTTTTCTGGTAGTAGGTTTAGGGTGTTGACGCAGCAGAAATTTCCAGCTGGAGAAATTCCCCTTTTGGAGGTTAAATGAGGGGAGGAGAGTGGGGTTAAGCCCTTGCCTGCCAAAGCTGAGCTTTTCATTTAAATACCACCAACACCACATGCACTGACCCCCCCAAAGGACATGATTTTAGGATTAAAACTTATGGCAAATGTTGTAGCCTAATATAAATAGTATTAAGTTCTCAATGGTGAAATATGAAACACCGCGCATCGAGACAAAAAGAAAGTCTCCCATCACTGCAATAAAAGTATCCTGAATGAATGACTGCACATCTGACAGCTGTTCTCAGCGCGTGCATCATCTGTCATGAACATGTTCTCACCTGGAGACGTCAAACAGGTTGCTGTCACGCAGTCTACTTAATGACGTGAAATAAAACAAACACACCGGCCTCGCGAAAACTCACAACTTCAACTTACCTGGATACCTGTGTTGAGGCGCGAGCTCATATCTCTGCTGCCATACATCCAGATGACAAGTCAAGATTGTAAAAGCACTGAGAGTGAAGCCTGTGCGGTGGTCAGGAGAGCTGTTAGAGATAGTGTGGAAAGGTGAGAGAGGCATACCTGTTAACCCATGAGTTCTGGGGGGAGCGCGATGTCGATGCTTTGGAGCTCCAGTGTTTGCTCGTGACAGGTTTGAGAGAGTGTGCACGTCAACAATGTCAGCAGTCAGCTGGGAGACGCGCGTGTGTCGGTCAGTGTAATTCCCCTGCTCGCTGTCTCCCTCTCTCCACGCTCGTCTTTTTCTGTAATTCTCCCTCCCCTGCTTTTCCGTGTCTCGGTATCAGGAACCAACCTCCCCCTCTCTCTCTCTGTGTGTGTGTGTCTCTCGCTCGCTCGACTGAGAGTCAAATACAGGAAATGAGGCAACATAAACGCTCACATTCACCATCGAACCCTGGACAGCTCCAGCTGAACTCATGCAGCCATGAAGCCTCCAGGTCAATTATGAATATACAAAGGGCAACATGCCCACTTTATTATTACAAAGATGCTTATCCTACTAATATGACAGGTGGAATACGGATGCTGGATTTAAATTTGATTTCGTCCTTGCATACTCAAAATCAATCAATAAAAGCAAAAATAATTTGATTAAAATAAACATACAATAAAATAATTAAATGTAATTAAAAATAAATGTTATAATCCGACGAATCCCCGTTAATTTCATACAATTTGATATATGCATGACGTGTAAATATAAAACTGTAATTTGTGTAATTAATATATATATATATATATATATAGCCTATATATATATATATATATATAGATAGATAGATAGATAGATATACACACACACACACACACTGAATCATTTAGCAGACGCTTTTATCCCAAGCAACTTATTATATATGATGTTAAAATATGTAAAAGGAGCGGCCATTGTCTTTCCTAATTTCCCCTTATTTTATTTTTTCTCCCATTGATTTCTTTAAAACACGAACTGCTCATTTTAAAACTCGTCTGTTAGAGCTGCGAGTGCCCAGTTCACAGGGCATGTGATGATTTTTCCTGTGGCTCCTGCTGAATTTGCATGTGGAAGCGTCTGTGCGTATAGGCGCGTGTAGGCGTCAGTGAGTGAGCAGTTGCTGCACGCTTTTGTCCACAGTGCGCGTTCTCGAGCACTTGGAGAGGGACACGCGCCCCCTAGCGGTGAGAACGGCGCGTCGAATTCGCCAACGCGGGCATGTCTCAATCACCTACCGACAAATGTAAATCACAGGAGGCGTGGTTACTTTTGCTCGTTTAGCATATTCTCAGAGATACAATGAATTCTGCATGGCTTTACACCAGTTCAGTTTTTTGTTATTTGAATGCTGTCAGGTAATGGTCAGGCCATTTTGAATTGCACGTGTGCGTACTTGAGAGCTTTGGCCAGATCAGAATGTGTGGCAGGCAGGCTGTGTGTGAGTGTGTGTGTGTGTGTGTGTGGATTAAACCCATTGACCTGTGGCAGGGCTCCTGTCTTAGGCTCCTGTGTACGCGTGTAATGCTGATGTTCTTTAGCCACTTTCCGCATCCGCAATCCGTGTCAAAATCAAGCTGCTTTTCTCCCTCGCTCTATCCGTCTGCCTCTCCATGTCTGCCAAGCTGCCTGACACAACATAGTCTGCCTGATTACGCCCCCTTTTATCCTGCCACCTCTTAAACACCACCCCCTTGCTTCTAGCAAGGGGCTCAAACTTCATTAGCCCTCTTACGTATTTATTCATTCATATCATGAGCACTCATCAAAGCCGGGCCAGAGGGACAATGGCCAAGGAAGGCCTTGCATACACATAAGCATAGGGAAGTGTCCAGACAACATAGCAATCATATTATTTTAAAAATCTCTCAACAAATGCACAGGCAGTCCTGCTAGTGCTAGACACTCTAGGCTAGAAAAAAAAAGAAGTTTTTTGACAACTTACCTATCTGAAAAAGAAGTGCACTTTAGCATACTTTCAAAAAGAGTACTTAAAGCGGTCATAGAATGAGAATTCAAAAGTTTTAGAGAGAGTTCCACATGTAATACTAGCTATTTCATATGCAAACATGTCAGCCAATCACAGCAGAGGGCGTTTAGACTGAAGTCTCACAGCAGACACGCCCCTTAAAACAGAGCGTTCAAATCAGAGGCTTACCCCTAATTTCCACCAGATGCGGAACGGCTGCGGAACGGCTCCGCTGCGTGACAGCTCCGTGTTCCGTCGTCCGTCAATACCCACCAGGTCCGGATTTGTTGCGCAACGGCTGCGGTCATGACTGACAGCTGACGTCACGAGGCCCCATGTAATCTCGCGAATTCTGGTCTGATCGCGCGATATGTAGTTTCTATAAACAGAACTACCAAACCAATCACTTCTGCAATAGTTTTCCACGCTGCATCTTTTTTAATGTTGTCCTTATAAAAATGATGTGACGGGTCGTAGATGATGGGTTTATTCTGTACCTCAATAATCAGCATTTCTTCATCCATCGTGTCAACGGGGTTAAAACTTCAACAAGCCTGTCTCCGCCCATTATGACGTTTTCAAGGTGTAGTGTAGGGAAATATGAGCGCGGTGTATTTTATTTTGAAAATTAAACGGATCTTTTTTTTTGTTTCTGGCTGTTCTGTTTTGTCACTCGACTTCCTGTCCTGCGTACTCTGCCCTGTAGTGCTGCTGAGCGCTCCGGCATCCGGCAAAAATAGAAGCTCTGCGTATCTGCTACGGAGGGCTGCGGATTGCCGGAGTCGGAACGCAGCTGTACCGCATTCAGTGGAAATACACTCATTGACTTTAATGGAAACCTATTGACTCCGTCGCCGTGCCGGAGCCGTAACGCAGCCGGTGGAAATTGGGGGTTAAAGGACAATTCCGGTGAAAAATGAACCTAGGGGTAATTAACACATGGTTACCAGTCGATCGTTCCCTGGGATGCGTTTTCATGAAAATCGAATGTAAAGAGTTTTATCTTAAAAAACAGATTATCTTATAACGCTAGTATATGGGGCACAGAGTAAGTAAAAGTAAATCGCTAGTTAATACCACTAACAAGGCTCAAAATAGCCTCACACTAACACGGTAGCATAATGAGGGTCCCTGCATGCAAACCGAAGCATTGAGAACTTTGTAAGTGTACAGACAGTTTAATAAGAAGATACTTTATAAAAACAGTACATTACGCGTTTACGCGTTTACAGAGAGGATCCATCTTGGAAAACAGTCTCGACGAATCGAGTCACGAACGTGTAAATGTATTATAATTAAAAAATATATTAAATGCAATTAGTTTTACTTAAAAGTGCTTTTTTTAAGTATAACTTAAGTAGCCTCAAGGATTTAAGTACAGGGTTACCACACCTTGGTTAACTTCAAATTCAAGGACCTTTCAAGGACTTTCCAGGTCCCATACCCTCAAATTCAAGGACTTAATGTGGGGACACATTTCAGGTGAGAGCAAGGTTACATCGTGTTACCTTGTAAGATACATAGCAAAAAAGCGTGTCCCCCTCAATGTCAAAGTCATTCCTACGCCCCTGCCTTAAGTATAACTTAAGGACTTAAAGTCCCATTATTATGCTATTTTAAAGTTTCCTAATGTTGTTTTGGAGTCTCCTACAACAGGTTTACATGCATCAAAGGTAAAAAAAAAACTTTATTTTTCTCATTATATACACTCTACATCACCACATTTTTCAATGATTCTCAAACGACTCATCAGATGATTCAGTCCCTCCTTTCTGCGCGCCTACTCATTACCATAACTGAACTTCAGCTCCGGAGCCTTCCTCAGTCCTCAGCAATTGTACACACTGTAAAGACAGTAACGATGATGTCGATTTTAGAATATCAATCCGAGCGCAAGTCCAATTATGAAACATAGTAAGAACTAGTTATTCATCTTGAACTCAGTGATACGCTACTCAGTTTGAGGTACATTATGAGATGTTTCAACTGTAATTCCTCACCATCAGCATTAACAAGAGTGTTTCCATCAACAAACCGATGTGTATATTTCTAATTTATTGTGGTGCACATGCGGGAAGTGCATTAACTGTATCAATAACAGTGCATAAGTTAGCCGAGCACTAACGTGAATGACTGGTGTAACATAAAAATTTGTAAAACGGATCTCTAAAATTACTCAAAGTGGAACAAATCACAGACAATCTGCATTAATGGACACAGTTTTATGTAATAGTGGGCCACAGCTGATTAGCATGAACTATTTCAGTAAGACAGTAATAGCGTGAGTTAGCCGGTTAGCTGGAGACCTGCACAATATAAAACACAAAACTAAGTATTTTGAACACCCAGTAGAAAATATATCAATAATTATTCATACAGGTTGTGATTCTGAGGAGGCCGCTGGTCCAAATAAACTGGGTACTGACTCATCTTTCAAGAGCACACGTTTTGTGAATCCCATGTTGAACTCCCGCGAGATTTGAGAAGCAGTCGTCAGTAAAATGACGTGTGTGTGTGGGCTGGTCAAGTTGTACGCGGGCGGACAACGTACAACATAGGCGGGCATTATGCAAATGTCTTTTCTAGTGACGTAGAACCATCACACAGTGGGATTCGACAGACAGACGACTCGTTTAGGCGGTTCAGAGTCGATTCTTTCTTTTGGGAGACAATAACTTTATTTATCGTGCACTTTCGACTTTACAACTTTGCAGACAGCTATATTCACAGACAGCTATATTACACACTGCATGGAAGGGAATATTCAAAAAACCATAATAGGGGCACCTTAAGTATATCTTTATATGTAATTTCACAATGATTTCTATTGTCTTTGAAATATGGTTAACGTTTATAGTCAAATGTACTGACAAGCACTAAAAACTAAACTAAAATACTTCAATGTAATTTCTTTTGAAACATGTATGTCATGTATTTACTTGTACATTTTAAATATATTAACTTTAATTGTGATATCAAATAACACACTACAGTTAAAATTATAATCAAGTACTTAACGCTTGCTTTAGTATGTTAGTCAACACATCAAAATAAGTGCACTTCTTTAAAGCACAACAAAAGATTATTAAGACAAAGATTTAAAATGTTTTTTAAAATAAAACTTTTAATTTGACATTATTACAAAGTGCACTTTTTTTAAGTGTAATTTTAAGTGTTAATAAAAAAAGTGCCCCTCTCTTTAAGTATGCTAAGCTGGCGTTTTTATTTAATTAATATTACATTATTTGCAAGTACAGTTTGTTTTTAAATATACTTAAAAGATTTGAAGTACACTACAAGTGCATGTTCAATACAGTTAAGTGCACTTCTTTTTCACAAGGGTAGGCATCTTGTTGCTGCCTAAAAACTTTGTTATTTAGGCCACTACAAACACATTTTAACTCATCAATACACTCAAACACATGTACGCACAGATCGTAGATGCATAATTAAAAGAAAACACTCCCGTAAAACGTCAGTACAGGAAACGAGAATGGAGTCCAAGTGCTGACATGTGTTTGAACTGTGACAACAGGAGGAGAAACATAAATAGCATCCTTACAAACTTTCTGAAGTCTGAAATTAATTGCGTCTTTACTCCGGCCCCCCTACCGTGAAGCGCAATAATCGCACACGTCAAACAAGCGGGAGCAAAATATATATATATATAAACATTAACTGTCATAAAAATAGCACGGATGGATTTCAAAGCACCGTCCCCCCACCTTTCACTATCAATTTGCCAGAGAGCTGAATAGTGCTCTGTTTCTGCCAGTCTGTCAGTGGATGTGAAGGGAGACCAGGTGTGTGTCTGTTCTATTCAGCGACGGTGCTGTTTTCTATGGGGAGTGCGGGGACGTGGTGTCCATCTAAAGGTGCAATGTGACGATAATGGCAGCTGACAAAAACCAAAACCGACTTCTACACTAGTACCCGCTAGTACCCGCTACACTAGTACCCGCTAGTACCCGCTTTTTCAAAAAAAAAAAAAAAACTCAAAACAAACAAACAAAAACAACATTGGAATGACAGCAAAACAATGACACCTTCACAGGCATTATTTGGTGAATGGAAAAGAGGTTGAATAAACTGAGGAAAGGGAAGTGAGAGTGAGATGTGTTTTACTGTAAATTAGATACGTGACAGACTATCAAACAACATAACAGCTCTTAGGTGTCTGCACGTCCATCATCGTCTAGTCTGGTCAAGTCTAATCTTGTCATCATGAAGCAGTGTTCAACACAGGGCACTTTCACACCAGAGCTTTTGTTGTGGACTCAGGTCCACTTGACGTCAGGTTTTAGTTCGTTTGGTATGGCATTAAACTATAAACAAACAAACAAACAAACAAACAAACAAACAAACAAACAAACAGTTCGTTTGCTTGGTGTAAAAGCATTTGCACCTTGTGTGAACTTGTGTGAACCAGCAAACCACACCTGAGTCTATTTTGAAATGTTGAGCTCAGAGCTGGTGTACGATTCATTTGGACTTGCAGTTAGTATGAGCACAATCCGGGCTAATTTGCACAAGTGAACAGCTATTGGTTATGTATTAGTTTGTTAGGCCTGAAACATCCTCTACTCAATTACATTAACACACTCTTCTAGCTACTGTACAGAAGCTCAAAGTGTTTTAATGCTACGAAATACCTCAGACCACAAAGTACAAAATACAATTATGTGTTGTATTCTCAGTGTTGTATGGTGGCTGAGAGAGCTCAATGTGCTGCAACTGAAGAAAACACGCAAAACACCATCAAATACAGAAATGAGCTTCAAATACTCAGAATGCACATATGATCAGGATGTTAAAGTAAACAAAAAACTTGCAGCGCGTTTCTGTACTTGGTTGCGTTGTGAGTTTTTGCAGAGCATTTCTGTATTTGGTTGCATTGCAAGTATTTGCAGTGTGTTTCTGTATTTGATAGCTTTTTGAGTATTTGCAGCACGTTTCTGTATTTGGTTCCGTTGTGAGTATTTGCAGAGCGTTTCTGTATTTGGTTGCTTTGTATTTGCAGAGCGTTTCTATATTTGGTTGCTTTGTGAGTATTTGCAGCACGTTTCTGTATTTGGTTGCCTTGTGAGTATTTGCAGAGCGTTTCTATATTTGGTTGCTTTGTGAGTATTTGCAGAGCGTTTCTGTATTTGGTTGCTTTGTGAGTATTTGCAGAGCGTTTCTGTATTTGGTTGCTTTGTGAGTATTTGCAGAAAATTTCTGTATTTGGTAGCTTTGTTGCTTTGAGTATTTGCAGCACATTTCTGTATTTGGTAGCTTTGTGAGTATTTGCAGCACGTTTCTCTATTTGGTTGCGTCGTGAGTATTTGCAGAGCGTTTCTGTATTTGGAAGCTTTGTGAGTATTTGTAGCACGTTTCTGTATTTGGGTGCTTCATGAGTATTTGTGGTGTGTTTCTGTATTTGGTTGTGTCGTGAGTATTTGCAGTGTGTTTCTGTATTTGGTTGTGTCGTGAGTATTTGCAGCACATTTCTGTATTTGGAGGCTTTGTGAGTATTTGTAGCACGTTTCTGTATTTGGTTGCTCTGTGAGTATTTGCAGTGTGTTTCTGTATTTGGTTGCTCTGTGAGTATTTGCAGCTTGTTTCTGTATTAGGTTGCGTTGTGAGTATTTGCAGTGTGTTTCTGTATTTGGCTGCGTCGTGAGTATTTGCAGCTTGTTTCTGTATTAGGTTGCGTTGTGAGTATTTGCAGTGTGTTTCTGTATTTGGTTGCTCTGTGAGTATTTGCAGGGTGTTTCTGTATTTGGTTGCTCTGTGAGTATTTGCAGCACATTTCTGTATTTGGCTGCGTCGTGAGTATTTGCAGCTTGTTTCTGTATTAGGTTGCGTTGTGAGTATTTGCAGTGCATGTGTTGTCAAACTAATGAAGATGTTTTCCTAATATGCTGGTGTTTTTTTATATTTGCATGTCGCCACCTTCCTAAAATAATTGCCCAAGTAATTTTTTCAGGTTTCTCAGAAAACATAGAAGTTAAAACAAATAACTTCAGAGGTTGAGTAGATTTTCATTCTTCTTGATGCAGCTGCCATCTTGAAAAGCTTGTAAAGCTCATTGTCTTTTGACTTAGGCAAAATAAAACGGCCTAAGTCACACTCTTGACATAGGACATTATACTACAGGGGTATAATTGCATGATCTTTTCAACTGAGGATGTGGGCGATTTTACCAGAGGTGGTATTAAGAATAACAAAGCATCATGAGGAGATGACTTATGCAAAAAAAAACAAAAAAAAAAATTGTCAAAAAATGACTTTGCCAGTTATTTTAGGAAGGTGACGATGTGTTTTCTTCAGTTCTATCTTGTTGAGCTCTCTCAGCACCGTAGTGTTACCACAAGGGGTGCCATTGCACTATGAGCAACAGTTTGAGGTACTGATGGGACAAACAAAGCTTTTCAAAATTCTGAATCAATTGAACCAATTGTTTAGCAAAATTATTCACTGTTTCAAAGTACTCGAACACCACAGCTGGTGACGCCTGCTGGTCAAAATAACGTAAATGCAAAGAAAACTCAGCTGAAACACATATTGTTATTTTTATTTTTACTAACTGCAAATGTGTTCTTGAAAGTAGTAATCTATTAAATGTGATTTACAAATCTTTAAATAACATTAAATGTGAAGTGTCTGTAAAATATCTGTTCTTTTATTAATTTGTAGGGCTTTATTTTTTATGGAGGGCTTGGTTATTCAGAACCCATGAAATTTCTAAACGTTTCGAAACAGTTATGATGAAATGAAGCCTCGTTTACTGAATTCATGTAACAGTTTGATACATGCTCCAAACCACTGGTTCAAAACGAATGATTTGCAAAGGTTTTGAAGCCTCACAAAACTGTGTTTCGAAAGCACCCAAGACTACAGGACAATCCTGCTAGAGTATGCAAGTTAGCTAAACTGTTGATATGTCTATATGTTTATTAGCTAAATAACAATGCATGGCAAGGGGTGTGATAGCAGACAGTCAGTCAATCTTTCTGCACGAGTTAACTAATCTGTCAACATGTTTTTATTTAGCTAGCTAGCTCAATTAAACAGATAGTGTCTAATGGCACATACATTTGAAATTATGTTGCCCTCTTGAGTACTAAGGTTTGTTACTGCTTCAGTTACCCAAAAAAGCCCAAGTATACTGTATGTCTGCTTACTTTTACTGAGTATAGGTGCATCCCAATTTGTGCATTAACTATTCTATGCCATTTTGTAGTATAAATAATGTGAGTAATGTGTTCATTCTGAAATTCTAAAGAGAAAAAGGGCACTTCAAATACCCAGATGATGAAAAAAATGTTGGATATGTTGGACACTTCATGTCGCAGCTTTTGTGTAGGGGAGAGAGGGGAACCCATGAATCTGATGACAAAATAACCTTATAAACTTCATACACTAGACAAATGAGTATAATGCATAGTATAAGTGCATAGTGTATAGTACGTCATTTGGGAAACAGCTCCAAAGAAATTGCCTTATCAAGCAACTCTTTGAATTCAATCAATCCACATGTCTCAATCTATGTAGTTTTTTTTTTTTTTTTGGTAAAATATTCAGGCATATTCTTGTCTTGAGTTGTTACTCAGTTACTTCAGTAAACAGCGGCCGCTAATAATCTCAGAGGTACTCATGTTGATGATGCAAAGGTAGCAGGGTTACAAATACTAATATTTGAAAAAAATCGAACTGTTCAGACCAGACAATCGAACCAAGTGTGCTAACTGGCCTAGACTCACTGAGTTAGAAGAAGGTTTTTACTGCAGTCAGATCCCTTTATGTTAGAGACGGACTGTGCTGTGAGCTGGGCTGAACTCGGGCTTCTCTCCTCTCTCTTCCCACTCCACCCACTCCATTTCCTCTTCTTCTCTCATTTCTTTTGTAGCACCGAATGGCCTTGGCTGACCATCACTAACCACCCCCCTTGCTGCCCACCGCCTCTGCCCGCCTCAGAAATCACTCAAGGCCCTCTCTCTCTCTTTCTCTCCTGCTCCCTTGCTTCATTTCTGTGCGGCTCTTTGCAGTCAGAGGTGACCTTCCCCAGCTTACAAGCACATAGACTCAAGGCTTGTCTCCTGTTTAGCTTTAACAAGCTCCTATCTTTTCTTTCCTTTTCTCTCATTCAGTGTCAGTGTTTTTGAAACATAAAAAACGAAAGCTAACCAAGACCAATGTTCCCTCAACTCTTGTAGCTGTCTCTATTCTCACCTTATATATCTCATTCACTCGCTCCGTACTTGCAGGGGGGAGTATTAGAGTACAAAACGACCTTCTCTTCCCCCGAAGCAAAAACATCTTATAGGAGAGGTCACCCTCCTGATACAGCTCTCCAGATTGGAACACTATACTGCTTGTTTTAATGATGTCAGGGAACACACAAAGCTTCCAGGACATCACTTTCTCTTTACTTTTGAAATACTAAAGCCTTTCCTTACAACCTTTGCCAATTTCTTAAATCTGGGAAATCATTATATATAATAAATCACATATAATATAAACACAAACATATATATTAAAGGGTTAGTTCTCCCAAAAATGAAAATTCTGACATAATTTACTCACCCTTATGTCGTTCCAAATTCGTAAGACTTTTGTTCATCGTGAAATGAAATCTGAGAGCTTTCTGTCCCTCCATAGAAAGCTACGCAACTTACACTTTGACACTTCAAAAAGTTCATAAAGAGATTGTAAAACGAATCCATATGAATCTGTTTAGCCCAGATTTTCTGAAGAGACTAGATTGCTCATTTAGGCTTTTATTCACATATAAACATTTATCAGCAAACAGAAACAGAAGCTCATCTGTATTTGCTTGACTCGCAAGAACAAACCTCATTGGTTCTTGCTAAAGAGCAAACGTGCAACACGAGAATGATCCTCATTGGTTCTCACATCAAGCGTACATGCCTGAGCTTCCGTTTACCACAACTGATGTGTGAGTTGATGAATATGTGAGTAAAAGCTTAAATTCAATCTGGTCATCATGTCTCTTCAGAAAATTTGGACTAAACCACTCAATTCATATGGATTAGTTTTACAATCTCTTTATGAACTTTTTGAAACTTTTTTGAAGTGGTAGTTGCCTAGCTGTCAACGAAGGGACAGAAATCTCTCAGATTTCATTAAAAACATCTTCATTTGTGTTCCGAAGATGAACAAAAGTCTTACGGGTTTTGGAACGACATGAGGGTGAATAATGATGACATCATTTTTTTGGGTGAACTAACTCTTTAACAGATCTAATCAATGAATCTAATCTAATCTAATCAGATCTAATCAATGAATACATGAAATATATAATATAAATATATAAAATACTAAATGAAAAACCTATATAAACTAAAAAAAATACATTACAAAGAGAAACATCTAAAATATATAACCATTGCTGAGCTCCATGTTGCTCTTCACAGCAATCCCAACCTTTCCACCTCGCAAGTGGTTTGAAGGTCTAGTGAGAGCTGCATGTGTTGAATGAGGGGGAGGAAAGGGTTAATCCTCAACGTTGCCTCCTGCTTTAACGGAGCAGCAAGCCATTTAATTTGACCTTACCTAACCTTTAGGGGCCGTGACACACTCCCACACCAGAACAAATTACCACTGACCTCGCAGGGAAGGGGCAGCTCTCGGCCACGAGTGTGCTCAGGTCATCGGCTCTGGGCTGCATGGGAACTACAATGCAATATACACAAATATATGAGTGCATTACTCAGGAAATCAATGCATTGTGTATTTTTTCATTAGACAATACAGTATCAACACAGCGTAGTTTCGTGTACTTTAGGGCGGTTTGTGCACATGCACAAAATATTTTCCAGGAGTTTTTGAAGATTTTACAGTGTGGTTTCATGTAGATAAACAATTAGGGGTAAAACACAAGAGGAACTGATGTCAGTAAAAGTCCAGAAACTGGTGTTTTTGCCTACAAGAACATGCCATTTACAGGGAAACACCCTTGTGGCATGATAGAGCTTCCTCCATACAGATCTCAAAATCCACCCCTGTTGTGTCCATCTTTCGTCATATTACTCTCCTCTCGCTTTATTACTCTTTTCCTGTATGAGTGACTCTCACAAAACAAGTCTAGATCATGTTTCACCCCAGATGTCCAGATGTTTACAGTGTTTTAGTATTCATCATTACCCTCAATGCCTCTCAATGATGTTCTTATTACGGTATTATAGTTTTTGTAGTAATAAAGTAAAAAGTGCTGTGATACAATATGACCATGATGTAAAAAATACGTTACAAGTCAAATAATAATTGCAATAAGAATATTGGAAGACAGGCTATGAAAATAAACTAACTGTCTTTATAAAAATAGGATTCATTACATATCATAAAATGTAATGCCACAGCCATGCTTCTTTATATATGATGATGAAATATGAAGTTTCTTTTTTCCCTCTTCTTCCTCCACTTTCACTCGCTCACAGCCTACTCATCCTCTTCTCAAGCTGTTTATCTATTGGGGAGAATGTTTTTCATTTTTTTTTTTCATAATCGTCTCAGAGGCTGACGACCCGTTTCCACACTAGCGAGGTGGAGGCCTCTGTGTGTCTGAACAGCGGTTAATGTGAAAGGACAGGCCCCCAGCCTCTGCCGTGAGAGAAAGGACGAGAAGAAAACACACAAGTGCAGAAAGAACCGATAACCACTCTCGCTTTTTGTATCTTGGTCCTTTTCTTCCTCCCTCCCGCACTGAGGGATATGTATTGGAAAGTAGCTGGCACCAGAGCTCGTGATGTCACTGCTGGTAGGTGTTTAAGCAGCTTACTAACATGAGAGGAAGAAAGAGAAAAAGAGAGAGCACACAGCGTGGGTTGAAAGGGTAGGGGCATGTGCAGATGCTGTATGTGGGTATGTGCTTGGTGGAGGATGATGTGTGTCAGACGGGCAGATTCATGGAGCCGGGAGTGACCGTTCTTAGGCCATGAATGTCTGCGAGAGTTGCTGACATACTGAGTTTGAAGACGTGATTAGTGGTGTTGCCTAACAGAAGAATTACTAATACTATTGCTCATCCTCAGGGCTGTCGATCAAGGATTTGAACAAAACTCTAAAGGGCCGTTCACACCAAGGATGATGACAATAATGAGATCTATGACATTTTAATTATCATTCTAATTCTATGAGAATAGGGATCAGTCCACACAATAACTATAAAGATAACTGACTTTCAGAACGCATTATTCCAGCTGATGAATGATACATAAAAAAAAAAAAAAAGTAAATGACACTACAAATACTGTATATATTGTTAGCACTTGCTATGCTCCATACAGCACGAGCTGCAGAGTCAGATTTCACTTATTATGTGACGAGAGTAAGGAGAGATGATGGTGTGCAACAGATCCTGAGCGTAGTGGTTGCACAGACCAGTCTTCTTTAATGCTCTGCCATAACGATTAAAGCTCGACTAGTTGCTGATCATGGCCTATAGAGGGCGCAACAGGATAAGAAATCTTTGAAGTCCACTTTTACGCTCCGTTTCCAACAGTTAAAATGACAAGTAAATGCATAATCCGAGATTAATCCACAATATGTTTGATTATATCATCTGGTGCTCAAAATTGATCGGGTGAATGCATGTATTAATTGTACACGCAAGTTAATTGCCGTTCTAAACGAATGCACTGCTGCATTGTAACAGACACATACAAACAGTAGCGCGCAATTCACGCGCAGATCGCACACAGAAACATGCAATAGTGTAGAAAGGTATTGTCAACACTGTTCTGTGATTTATCAATAAAATAGCTAAGGAACTGAAAAGTTCTAGCATATATTTCTAACTAAAACCCACAGCTTCACTATTAGTAGACAGACGCTGCCAGGTAGAATTAATTTACACACAAACTCGCTCTCTGTAATTCATATAAATGTAATATCTACTGTGCTCCTTTATCGGTATCTGATTTAGAACGAGCAGAAATCCGTGAGAAATATAACGACCCAAAGACAAAAGAACTGATAAAAATAAGCTGTTATGTAGGAGCAATAGCCGTGTGGGCAGCGCTGTGTTATATGCCATTGCTGTGCACAAGGCAACCCGCGTTCGAGTCTCAGCTCGAGGTTCAGGCTTATTTGTTCATTAATCAGCGACTAGTCGACGTCGACTCAACTTTAATCACTTAAAAAATTCTGAAGTCAGTCAACCCCTACCTGAGCGTAATGGATAAATATCTTATCTTGTAAAATAGCAGCTCACTGTTGCCTGCAAATTATAGGCCTATACACAGAGTTCGTGTGATCGAGATTTCGAAAGTAAAAAGCGAGCGAGTGAAACCCCGGTGTTATCTGTAATACAGGTGTTGTTGCAAGTTTATTTACAAATGTAAATTTCCTCACCCTGAAATTCCTTGGAACAATATATCATGCCTACTGTATATCACAGTACAAAGTGCAACAACATGCATTGTGGATGTTAAAAATGAATCGTGACATGTATTAAGATGTGTTTTCAGTGATCCAATCACAAGTGGTCAGCCAAAAGCGTCTCCTGTGACATTGTGTGGCTGTTTGGAATGAGAATAAAAGAGAAACAAATGAAGACAAGATCCAGAATGAAGGTGTCAGAGACGTATTACACATTTAAGGGGGGTCAAACAGAGAGTCCAGCTGCGTTGTGTGTATATGTGTGTGTTTTGTTATTATGAAAGATTTAAGCCCCATGTGTTGTGCAAGAAGACCCACCCTAATAATTTTCACACTCCCACAGGATGGAATGGGTTAAAGGACGCAAAGGGAGAGGCATCATGGGAAGGCGTGGGATGCTCTATCCGTCCGGCCTGTTTTGCGGCTACAAAGAAAAAGTGAGGTCAGAAAAGGAGGAGTAAACGGGGAACAGCGATAGAGAGAAACAGAGGGAGGGAAAGAACATAATTGAAGGGTAGGGCTTCTGATCGAGACACACAAGGAGAGTTTCAGCATTGTCGACACAAACAATGCTCACATGCCAAAATAATGATAGCACCAGGCGTGGACAGAATCTAGAGACAGTTCATATTTTGTGGGAAAATGTATGGAATTCCACTGAATGGATTGAAGCAAACAATGTTTTAAATGGACCTGAGAGTACAACACTCCTATTGGTGGCTGAAAGGACATTCAAATTAGCCAAAATGGGCGGGGAAAGTGTCAAATATTATAAATCACAGGTGTTCTAGTTCTATAAAAGTGTTTGGAGCTTTTGGTGAAATTCTGATGACCCTTCTGAAATGAATATGTTCTATGCCAAACTACACAGGGTAAATGCAGTCTTTGGTACTGTATATCATTTGGGATTGAAGTTTTAAAGATTAGTCACCCATTTTATCTTATGACAGGTTAAGATTCTCTTAAAAAGTTGCAGTAGTGACATGACTTGAGGTAACACATGTCTATAGAACATTGTGTGAGACCAGTTACACACCAAAGATTTAATTCAGTGTTTATTAGGGGTTTTGGAATAAAACCTTTGGCCAATGTGCCTTTTGGAATAGGCACATTGAAAGATCTAAAGACACATGGATACAGTTTCACCCAAACATCAACATGCAAACAGAACAACATGTCTTTGTCTTGTCCTCTCAGCAAACTCGTGCTGATGAAGATGCAAACACTCCCTCATTTTGTCTCTCCTCCCCCATCTCTCCATTTCTCAGTTCCTCTATCCATCCCTCCCTTTCTCGCCTGACCAGCTCCACTAATTTAGTTTTTCATTTCTTCTCTCACCTCAACTCATCCCCATTCCTTCCTCTCTCCCAAGAAAAACACACCCACGAGAGTGTTAAAAGACGACATAGTATTGAACAAAAGGGGGGAATTACACTTACAGAATGATTTCTGAAGGATCATGTGACACTGAAGACTGGTGCTGAAAATTCATTTATTCTGCAGAGAAAAATTACACTTTGAAATATATTAAAATAGAAAACAGTTCTTTTAAAATGTATTAATATTTTACAATATTAATGTTTTACTGTATTTTTGATCAAATAAATGCAGCCTTGGTGAGCAGAAGAGACTCATTTTTTTCTTTTTAAAAATCATAATTATTCCAAACTTTTGACAAGTAGTGTGTGTCTGTCTGTGTATATTATTATTATTATTAATATTTTATTCAGGAAAATGACTTGCCTTTGCAGTTTTTTGTATTATTATTGTTGTGAATTAAAAATAAATAGCAAATGTCAAATATAGCTTGACAAACAAAATTATGTTTTATGATCCTCTTAAAAATGTAAATAAAAATATTTTTATAAAAATCTTCCATGTACGAGTTCATTCGTTTTTGAACTAATATTGAAAGCAGAATAAAGTGAAAATGGCAAAAATGTTTTAGCTTTTTCAAAATAACCAAAAACAAGAATGAAAAAGCTGTTTATCCATTTTCTACCACTGAACATAAAACTGAAAAATCAAGCCGAATTCTCAATATTAAATAAAGAAAAATGAATGAACGCAGTGTACACAGACCCTTCTGCAGGAAAATAAAACACATTAAACACATTTATACACATTTACACATAAAACAACATTTGTCTCCCACGTCTTTAATTTATCACACAGATTACGCATGCCCAGCAGATTCTTTAAAAAAAAGAGATAGCAATGTTAAATGAAGAAGTTACAAGGAACTGTGAGCAACACAAGAAAAAGAGAGAGACAGAGATAGATAAAGCTGTCTCATCCCATCATATATAAAAAACTTCAGAAATGAGTACCACATCTCACAGGGGAACCAGAAAGAAATCGAGAGAAAGAATGCTGAGAGGGAGAAGCAAATAGAAATCCCAATCAATATAGTCTCTATGAGCAGCTCAGACGCAGAGAAAGTGGGTCAAACAATGGCAGAAGAACAGGAGTGAGCGAGGGAGAGACTGTGAGGGAGGGAGGGAGAGAGAGAGAGAGAGAGAGAGAGAGAGAGGGGAGGTGGTGACCCCTTTTGACTACCTATCCAAGACCCACAACCCCTGATGGCTTTATATGAGACTTTTGGGAGATTCTAGGCAATGCATTGTGGGATGCATCCTGCCTCTAGTCAGCTCAGTGACTGTAAGACACAGTGTGTTTGTGTCTTAATGGCTTAGCCGAGCACAACTGTTCTAACACACTGCAAAACAGAGTCAAAATGGATTGTATGTGAGCAGAAGATGTTTAGCGGAATTTAGTAATGCAAACACAGATTTACCTTCCATATGGCTTATGTGAGATTGATAATGTTGTGTTTTGCGTACATGTTCATGTGGCACTTTCGATACTGTTTACTGTTCAATTCCAACGTAAATGCAGCTAATTTAATTAAGACATTTTCTGAGGATAAGCGAATGGTCCTTTCCTTTGCAGAAGTGTCCAATTGAGGTTGCTTGATCATTTTTGAGTGATTACCTCTTTGTAGTATTACAAAATCACTAGTTTCTTTTTATGATGTTTCTAGAAAGCCTTAGGAAGACCTATTAAGTATTTAAATTATTCAAGCTTAAATGGTTTAAATGACTCTGGGCTCCTTTTTGTCAAAGACAATATTCAAATGCCTTTTTATCAAGTCTGATATTTCCCTCTGGTATCACCAAGTGAAGTGTTTGTTTTGCAATGTCAATACATCTAGGAAATCACTAAAACAAAACAGTTTTTTACAGACGCTTTTACCCGGTGTCTGAAGCACGTGTAACTACATGGCGATACCGTCAGCTGACGCAGTGCGATAACGTCACCCGGGATGCCAGAGTGTATACATTTATTTTCTGTAATAGCAAAGTTGAATTTTCAGCATCATTATTCCAGTCTTCAGTGTAACATGATCCTTCAGAAATCATTCAAATATGATCAAATTTCAATGTTCTATTATTATCAATGTTGGAAACATGTGCCGCTGTTTATTTTTCAGGATTCTTTGATGAATAGAAAGATCAAAAGAACATAATTTATTTGACATAGACATTTTTTTTGTAACATGTCTTTACTACAGACATCCCACCCTGCAAAAACTAATTAAATCAGTAGTCCGGGGAGAGTGAACATGTGGGCGGAGTCCAGACGATGGGCTGATAATGGTTGTGTCACCGTGACAGCGTCTTGGCTGACCACTTGTGATCCAAAACGCATCTTAATACCAGGTAAAAACAGGGTTCCCTGTCGATGTGGAACTTTACACTGCGTCTGATCAGATGCTATGGGGAACACCATCAGAATGACCGGTGTCTGAAGCATGTGTTCAAACACGACAATTTTACTGGCCAACAACAGTCCATGATGTCACTACTGATGCGTCCGTGAGTATAGGAGAGCACCTGCAATATTTGTCACACTTTGGACGTGAAGATCTGATTGGCTCTTCTGATTCTGATCTTTATAGAGACAACCTATCAAACTATAAAAAGCTATTACCGGCCAATCACGATTGGTGCCCGATCAGTAGGAGTACCCTTAGTCCAAATCTTCGCCGAAAAACTCTGAGGGACCTGATCCGTCACAGGACTGGAGACAGGGCCAGAAGGAGAGCATGGACACTCATGCTCCTCCTCCTTCGAGCAATAGGGCACATAGGAGGCAAGACTCTAGGAAGAAAAGGCAAGATCTGAGGGATGAAATTGATTTAGCAGACAAGATCAAATTGCTGTTAAGAAATAACATGTCTCCTCCTTCCATCTCTTGCCTGACTTTCTAACTTTAGCCTGTGCTAATTGTCTTAGTACAGGCTATAGCAGGCCCTAGGTGAGTACGGTGAGGGTCAAAGCAGCCTAAACCCCAGAAATTGGGGTATTTTAAGTAGGTTATCTCCCTAATGGCTCCCCCTAAGAAGATAGCAGTATCAATAGGTTGCAGCTAGTGCTTAGCGGCTCCCCTTAGTATGCTGTTCTTCAGGGTTGAGTGTATAGCAGAATCCTCCCCCATTTCTGAGGGTCCTAAAGTAGGGTCCTCCGCTTCCCGCTTCTCGCCTTTATCGATCTCTGAGAACCTGACGAGAAGTGGTATTTTGCCTTTAAGCATCCCTTCTCATATTTAGGCACCTTTGGGAGTGTTGGAGTCTTGAGTTCTGGGGTGAATCCAGTCAGGGTGTGAGTGCTTTCCCTATTTGTATTGGGGGAGCAAAGCTGAAGCTTCCCTGTGGATCCCTAGGAGTAGACATTCTTATAGTGGGATATTAATTATTCTAGATAAAACGATTCCCATGCTTTCTCCTTCTAAAGGTAGTCGTAGGCTAATGGAACTAGAAATGTTGTCCCAGGGCCAGTACTCCCTATAGACCAGGGTTTCTCAATTCCGGCCCTAAAGGGGCCACTGCCCTGCAGAGTTTAGTTCAGACACCGATCATTCTCACCTATCTGCAATTTTCTAGTAACTATGAAGACCTTGATTAGCTTGTTCAGGTGTGTTTAATTAGAGTTGGAACTAAACTCTGCAAGGTAGTGGCCATCTAGGACCAGATTTGAGGAACCCTGCTATAGACCTTATGCGCCAGATAAACAAGCGTGCATGCATGCAGCCATCTTTACACCGTGTCCTAACTACACGTGACGCGACGCCGTGACAAAAGGTCTCTTTTCCATGTTAATCAGAGTTTTTGTCATAACCAGCCGCAACGGCGACAGGTGACGATTCTATTTTAGAAACGGTTTCTATTTTTCTGCGACGTCACAGCTGGAACAACAAACACAAAGTGATAATCTCAGGTACTGTTTATGTGCTTTATTTTATTTATTTAAAGCATGCAATGTGACTTTGAATAGTGCTCTCAGCTTTGTAGCTGTAAAAGCAACAATGGATAATTCACCTCAGATCTTGAAGTTAAACAAATGGAAACAAGAACGTTCAAACTGTGAACAAACAAGTGTATTCTTTGACAAAGATTGTTTTAGTAACCCAGTAGCCTATGTATTTTTAATAATGTTTAAATTGTGTAATATTTGTTAATTTGATTATATAGCTACTTACTTATCCATTTTCTGGCGAGTGCCGTCAAGATTACTCTCTGGTGCTGTGCACTCGCCGCGAGACTCCGCCAACACGCTGTTCTGATTGGCTGTGGGTTTTGATTGATTTTGATGCATCTCGCAGTCACGTCACGTCTAGTGTGGACAGACAAATTATTTGTCGCTGGAATCTTATCGCAGCGCGTCTGGTTAGGACACGGTGTTAGAATTTTGTCTCTGAACTTCTGTTTTTGCGGTAGGCATCATTTATATGGCATCACTGTTGAAGAGTAATTAGCTGGTGAAGTGGATTTACTTATTGTAGAGTTATCGTGAGCATTGTAATGTTTGAAGTGGATGTCATAACAAATGTCAGTAGACCGGGGAGATTTTAAAACGAGCGGTTTATACAAAATACCGACCCAAACCTTTGAACGTGTATGTGTACATTTCAGGGAGTGAGTAATGGTTAAATAATCAAATGACTTCAAAGGCATTTAGAAAAGGGCTCAGGGTGTTGTGTTGCTATTCAGCTACTGTAAAAGTAAAAGGTTATTTTTTCCCTGATGACACTTTAAACCTTTGTGCCATATAAACACATGCCACAAAAAGTCAATTTTACTCAACAGTTACTATATCTGCCTCTTGTGCATGTATTTGTTTCATGAGCAGCTCATGTTCCAGCCATTCATGATCGACACAAACTTTAACTGTTGCCCTCTAAACACAAAACGCTCTTTCTCATCAGCGAGAAGGATGTGAAATCAGACAAGGCCTGTCACAAAGAGGCACCCATGAGCTCAAAATCCTTTTGAGACGCAGAACACCTTTTGCACCTCGTGTGAAAGCGCGCAGAGAGGTAAGATGAAAAGAGTTGGTGGAAAGAGTTTCAAAATCTGAGAACAAAAGACTAATTGGCCATCTCTTCCCCTCACCCTAGGTTTGTGGAGGACGTTTGTGGAGCGCAGAGAAGTGAAGAAAGAGAAGTAGAAATGTTGGTCACTGTTTTACACACACACACACACACACCAACATGCATGATCTCTCAAACATATCTATCCAGATGGTGTTTAACCTTCTGCCCACACACACACACACATGCATACACACATGGTCCTCCATCTTTCTTTTAAACCAAAGTACTGTAAACACTTTAGGAACAGACCTCTTATCCAAATATCCTTTAACCATAAACACACTCTGATGTGTTGCTGCACAGACTCAACCCTTCATCAGCGCACACACACCGAAACATATAGACGGTCATGTAGGGTTCTTCCCCCTGAGGATAAAGCCTATTGTTATACACCAGCGGGATGAACTCAAAGAGGATCTACACACTGCTCTTCATAACCTCTATAGTCTGTAGCTTCTCTGTATTCATGACTCTGGGTGGAAACAACACAATGCCTCACCTGACACAATCATTAATATTCATTCATATTTTATTTAGATGATTGGATGTATGCACCTTGCCTTGTCTAAGATATGTTATGGTTTATTTAAAGGTGCACTAAGTATATATTTTTTTTACATTTTAAAAAAGTTTCAGTAGGCTATACTTTTCAGTTACTGAAGGCATTGCAATATATTTATAAAGTGGTGTGCGGTGGTGTTTTTAAATTTATGTGTTTAAAGTTTTCAGGCAATTTCAAGTTTGATTTTGATGTGACAAAGCGGTGATATCTGGAGTTGTAAGCTATGTATTTATGAATTGTTTACTTTTTAATTATTCTTCCCATTAAAGTCATAATGGTCTTCATTCAGGCCGATTCGAGCACGAAAACAATGAGGCGGGGTTTATCGCACACACCAATCATATCCGATCATAACCGATCATATCAAATCATTGCCTCCTATCACTTGACTTTCCCCCATTCATTCTCAATTACCCCCCATCAAACTCACCTTGTGCATTATGGGGTCTGTTAAGTCAATAGGCTTAAGATTTCTTTGAGAAACTATTGTGAAGAAAATGAAGAATATGTGACTTTTTTTGCAGAAGCAATGTTAAAAACAGCAACAACTGTCATCTCTACTCACCCTCAAGTGTCATGACAAAAAAAAAAGTTTTCTTCCATGAAACGTATCGATGGTGATGGTGTTATTCCAAGTTTTCTGAATGTTTTCGATTGCTTTATGAGGAAAAACACACCGCAGATTTAAGTATTCACTTAAAATCTTGTCATCCATAAAGTATCATACATTCCATTCGAACCTGGCGCGCGCGCACGAGGAAGTTTAACTTCAGCACAGAGAGCGCCACACACAGGAGAGGAAGAAACTGCACATTGGTTGCTTATTCTCACGTCTATTTTACTGGCCTACTGGCACATCACACACTTCAAGAACCACTGGTGTAATGTAAGTTAACTTATTCATATAACGCATTTACATGATGTCAGCATTGTGCCACTGATATTGATTTTATTGTAAGATGTGTTCTTCTTTTACGACTTCCATCGTTTTTACATAGCCTACACCCTACAGCTAATTACAAATACTGATAAAACCCAAACCTCGATATTTACTTTATTTATATATTGTTATTACAAATGTGGACATCCCTGTAAATCCCCAAGTGGAAATTCTGTCATGTTTTTTGTTTTTTCATTTAAATAAAATACATGCCTTTTTATAAAGCTATTAAAGTAGCCTAACACAGACTTTCATTCAGCATTTCATTTTATGTATAATTTATTTTTTATTTTTTTATAAGTACATAACCAACTAACTGCCCACAAAAGGAGGTTTGTCATATCTAGCTCAGCTAAGCACATTGCTCCTATACCTCTATGAATCATGCTATGAATGTGTGGGGGAGTTTTTATATTTTAGGGGCAAAACTGCTAATAACACATTCTCATATTTCAAGTTGATTACTGCTGAATACATGTTGGGGACGTCCTCAAAAATATAAATGCTTCACGAAGAGACAAATTAAAGTCTTAATTTACTTTTATTTTAATATTTCATTTTAAGGTAAGAGATTGCACACTCTCAGAAAATAAAGTACATCATTTTACCTTTAGGGGTACAATGGCTTGTCACTGGGGCTGTACCCTCAAAGGTACAATATTGTACCTTAACCTTTACAAGAAACGGTACATATGTACCTTTTAATGCTTTTTGACCCTCAAAAAGGTACATATATGTACCTTGAGGTCCAATAATAAGCCCTATGGGGTACGTTAGTGTAGACTGTACCTTGGGGGACAGAAATTTACTATTCTGACACCTATTTCTGACACCTATTTCTAGTGCCGGGTTAATATTGAAATTATATCAACATTAGTTAGTTGGTTAGTTCACCAAACGATGAACATCAATCATTATTTACTCACCCTCATGTCATTCCAAACCCGTAAACATTTGATAATCTCCGGAACACAAATTAATATCTTTTTTAAAGCTGCAGTCCGTAATGTTTGGCACTCTAGCGGTTAATAAACAGAACTTCAGTTCTGCAGTTCTTCTTGCGGAAGAACATTGTAGCCGGAGCTACTTCTCTGTGTTTATGTATATGACGAGTCACGCAGGTACTGGACTACTCCTCAGTGGCCCCGACCCAAACCAGTCTAAAATAGTCCCACACTTATTATAGGTGTACCGTAGTGATTTAGGATGAGACAAAAACACGGTTTAGACAAATGGATTCACGATGTTCTCGATTAGTATATATATTTTGTAAATTTTGGAACACACGAAAAAGTTACAGACCGCAGCTTTAAGGAAATCGGAGAGCTTTCTGTCCAACTCTGCTCTCGTGTCAACACAACACGGATATGTCGTGGTGTCTCGTGAACATGCGTTGGAGTCTTGGAGATTAATATTTTGTAAATAAAGGCTTTTTTTTTTTTTTTTTTTTTTGCAAAAAAAGCACTCATTGTTTCATAAAATTGAGGTTCAACCACTGGAGTCACATGGATTTCTTTAATGATGTCTTTACTACCTTTCTGGGGACTGAAAGCGGTAGTTTTGAAGGCAGTCAATGGAGGGACAGAAAGTCCTCAGATTTCATTAAAAATATCTTCATTTGTGTTCATAAGTCTTACAGGGTTTGAAACAACGTGAAGGTGAGTAGCCTAATTAATGAATTTTCATTTTTGGGTGAAACCCTTTAAGTTCAGGTATCAGTAAGATAAATGTAACTAGATTTCACAAAATTAGTCTCACCACACACATTTCTTTTTTCTTTTTTTTTATTCACGGGGGAAAATATTGCTAAACCTCAACCAGAATTTTTTTTCTCTTGTATATCAACATAATGCTTAAAAAAAGAGAAAAAATCAACTTAATTGTTGGTGAATTTCCTCTGAGCAGTGCTGTTGACTGGTTAGCATGAGCTCACATCCTCATCACACATGGACGATGGTCCCTCTAGTGGTGCATTAGGTGTGGGTGTCTCGACATGAGCAGAACAGATGTGCTCCTGCTCGAAGGTTCTGCTTTATTGTATCTGCAATCCGCTACCTGATTTAACAGATTATAAAACCTTCTGAAGACTTAAGTCAATTATTTAGCTCAGTATTACACACATGATCCCTTCAAAGATCTACATCTGGCTCCCTCAGGATTCCAAATAAAAATCTGCATTCTGCAATGACTTTCCCACACACATTGTGTGGAAAACAGCTTGAATAGTTGATTCCAAGATTGACACCTAACAGACTTTGGGGCTTAAGGATAATGCTTGGGAAAATGTGCATTAAACTGTACCATTAAGCGTTTTAAAGCACTCGGAAAGCTCCTTTAATTAAGCTTGTTTAAGGGGACATGCGTCAGATTGCTGTTTTGCCACTCAGGTCTTTTGTTGAAGGTTTTAATCCTTTGACCCAGTGACCCACTGGGTTTCTCTCACTCCTTATCAGATTGCCACACCGATCGCTGTTAAAGCTGCAGTCCGTAACTTTTTGGGGTTAAAAATTATTCATACGTTTTTGAGCAAGTACATAACCAGCCAGTGTTCAAAACTATCTGCTTGCCTGAGCTCGATTCAAAACGGCAAGCTTGTAATAATGTTTTTAACTCCAGTGGTACTGGTGGATTTCCGTGGGAAATTCGAGCATGTCTTTTCGTCATTACGTCACATCTGTCCATATAAAGAAGGAGTCTCGGCTAGTCGGCTATATTGCGTGTGAGGATGTTGGAGGTGGAGATTTATAGCCTTTTCTCACAGCACTTGATATAATTAAACTTATCAATTTGATGGCGGATCCAGAAAGGTTCAAACGACAATCACCAGTGACAACTGGAGATTCACCCGTTGTAAAATGCGAAAGACTTCGTTCGGACTTCAGAGTGGCTACAGAAAAAAAGAGACTGCAACCGGCCCATGCGAAAACAAGGATAAATATCGGAAGGGCATTAAATGTAGTCACGCAAAAGTGGATGTTACTTACTTGTTCAGACGACATTTTCCGGTGAAAATTCTTATGTTGGTCACACTTCCAAAAAGTAGAATCTGTGATTGCGAATGACAGTAATGTATCCACACCGGCGCGGTGACCGACAGCCGCACATTCTCCTCAAAACATTAGATTCGTCCGCGCTGTGCCGTGCCGAGGCACAACCCACGTAAAGTTGATAATTCCGCGAATAACTGCAATTGCGAACAGAAATGGCGGCAAAGAGGAAAAACTACGGACTGCAGCTTTAAGGATGTGTGGCCTTGTGTCATGAATGAGGATTTGAGCAGAAGAGTTGCAGATAAGTGGTATTTTAGACGCATTACACCACTCGCAATACTCAACACACTGTATAAAAAAATTATTTGGGGATGTATTTACAGTACGGTTCATTTGGCATAATGAATTATCTACACATTTTAGGCATAATGAATTATCTACACATTTTAGGCATAATGAATTATCTACACATTTTAGGCATAATGTAAGAAGGGGTCACCATGAAATAAAATAACATGAAATTATTTTAGGCATAATGTAAGGCCCTTCTTACATTATGCCTAAAATGTGTAGATAATTCATTATCATCCTCCTTCAGGCTTGGTGGGTTATGGGTTAATTTTTGGTTCATAATTGCATGCCCTCTTGATCGACACATTCTATCAAGACAGGTTAAAGTCAACATGGAACTACAGTTGTGATAGTATTTTCTTCGCTATTGTGACGTATATGTGTAACGGCTTCTGGAATGAGAAAAATGTAGGGCGGGATTTGTTTTTTTGTCCTCAGGAAGTCGCTAGTTTGCAGTTAGTTGTGGAGGATTTTAGTCCCACCCTCCGCCGAGACACACGTCATGAAGAGAACAGACGTTGTTTTGAGGGGAGGTTAACGGTTTTTATTAAAGGTGCAGTAAGCGATTCCTGAGAAACGCTGTTGATATTTAAATCACGCCACTACCCAAAAACGATCGCACCCCTATCTTTATAGCCCCGCCCCCAAATTCACAAGCACACTATGCAAAACAGGCACCTCCCCCCTCATGAATATGTATATTATATTATTATATTATATATGTGTATACGCCCCTTACTGCTGATTGGCTACAAGTGTGTTTTTGGTGCTTTCAACAGTTTTTCTTAGAATTAGCTTACTGCGCCTTTAAAGATTAATGATGTGCATTGATTAATTATTTATAATAAGCACTGCAACATTCTGTAAAAAATATGAATTGTCAATTTTGATTTCATGGTGACCATGAAAGATCAAAACATGCTAAGGACAACTATAGAGAACAACAAATACCAACTGCAACTGCAATAGGAATAAATGAATAACTTAATTAAAAATGGACAACAATTTTTTAAAATATATAAAAATATATATGAATGTTAGAGATGGGAACCAGTTTGATTAAAATTCTTAAAAATAATGCCAGGTGACATCTTTTATAGAATGTGTCGAACGAGGATGATCTCACCATCCTCGCTTGGTGAGATTGGTTTTGGGGCACAGTGTAAAAGAGTTGATAATTCATCATAGCTTGTGAACATTTACACACACACACACACACACACACACACACACACACACACACACACACACACACACACACACACACACACACACACACACACACACACACACACACACACACACACACACACACACACACACACACACACACACACACACACACACACACACAAACACACACACACACACACAGTAAAACAGGACCGCAACCACCGTAGATCTTGAGAAGGAATACATCAATATTCAGATTAGCGGTCAACCAATTTGAATTTTGTAATGGCTGGTCCTTAAAATGTTACATTTGGTCCTTCAAAATGATATAAAGAGTTGAAAAATGCTTAAAAATTAAATTACAAATATTATTCATTATTATAATACAATATATAATTATATAAGACATGTGCATTGTAAATGGTATGCACATGTAAGTGTTTGCACATTTACACAACATAACTGTAGTCATTAATACAGTTACTGAACATTTCCTGACATTGAAATAATCAGATTTACCCAATAACTTTCATTTGCACCTAGTTGGGGTTTTGAACAGATTTATTCATTTGTTGTTTTTCGAATCCAAAAATATACCAAATCAAGCATCATATGTAAATATCGAACATCTTGCGAATCTGTAGAATTGCTTCCAAGCTGTTACAAAGTCAGGCAGTATTGAATAGTCTTTCAACCCATCAAAAATAATGAAATAAATAACCCACACAACATCTAAAGCTATAACGCTGACAATACATGATAATACAAAACCCCCGACAGTGATTTTGAGGTGATGGAGCATTGAGGTGGTTTGGAGGACCACCGGTTCCCGTGTGGCTTTCAGCGAGGCAGGTTTTCATGGGCTGACGAACCTGAGATTGACCAGAACTCAAGCATTCTCAGGTTGGACAGTCCTCAAAAGCACTGCTCATTCATGATGGTCATATCACACCGACCACAGATTACTCGCATCGTCTAGCTAAAAAAAAAAAAAAAAAAAAAAAAGATCAGCAAAATCTAGACTTGCCAAAACCAAATTTCATTGTATCAATTTCATACACAGCAGATGATGAGAAAAAAAATATTGCATGTCTTGAATGCAGGAAAAGAAAGCACATTTACATCATATGAAAATCTAGAATAAATAGATGGAGAAATTTAGAATTATATTTCTGAAAAGTCTCCTAGATTTTCCATACAACCAATATATAATAATGGATCCATAATCTAAATGGAATCAGGTACTATAATCATTATAATCGTCCCCCATAAAAATAGATGTCCCCCTTTTTCAATAGAAAAAACTTGACTCATTAGTTCATTATTAGACTCATTATTGGCAATATATTTGACTCTGTCATGCAGTAAGTAGGCTATGCTAGTACATCATGACCAACTTTCGCGCCTTTCCAGCTGGAAATGGCCATTGAAACGTTTCCTTCAACTTGCTACATCTATAAAATCTATATATCTACATACATACAATTTGAATGATTCATTAATATGAAGCTAAAACAAAGACAATTTGATCCAATGCAATGATTCTATCACAATTCACAACCATTCAATTACCTGCGATGAGTCTGCCGGTAATGGCTCTACAGAACAACACCGTCCCACAGCTTCAACCATTTTTATACCCCCAAAAAACCTCATAAAACATTGCTCCTAAGATCACGTTTGACACCAGGACGACATTCGCAAAAACTATAAAACTATAAACTATAAACATTTGTGCACGTGCATCATCTCCAGACCTGTGTTTCTCACTTAATACATTTAATTTGGCATTGACTGTGAGGCTGGTTCATGCAGCTATATGCAAAACACTCACCTCTGCCTTACCTACACAGACGCTCAGTTGTTCCACGTTGACTGAAGATTTCGAGGCCTTCAAAGTATCAACCTTGTCATCTTCTCGACCTCTAGAGAAGCTGGACCGTCCCGCTCATGCTCACACACTCACTCCTGTGACCTAAAGGGCCTTTGCTCACTGCTGGAGATGCTCTAGAGCTGCCACACACACACACACACACACACCAGCAAAGCGCCTCCTTCCTGTTTGTCACTATGAACAAGCCTTGTGGTAAACTTTCCATGACATCTCAATATTGAAGGCCACTAGAGCACGTTTCATTCATCTCAAACCGCTTCTTTTAGAAACGTCTTATGACGCGGTGATTGTTTTATGACAGAGGAAGAGCAAGAATATAGCTTTTTTCCGAGATGAAAATTTGAGTGCCGTCGAGAAAAGAGGTTTCATTTAAGCGTTGCTTGATCATTTTGACCAGGCTGATTGTAATGATGAGTCACATTCACCAAAAGCTGCATTAGTCACTTCAGATACACTGGAAAAGATACAAATGTTCTCAGTTTGCAGTTTAAGTTTGCAGAAGACACTAGATGCATTGTGTGTGTCGATCTGTGAGGTCAGCTGATTTTTTAGAGCAGAAAACACTGAGAAGGGACGTCGGTTGATTAGTGTTGTAGTGTATGAGCTATAGCTGAGTGGAGTTAATTATGGAAACTGATGAAAGATTGCTAGGTTAGTTTCCATATCAAGAGGACAACCACAGCATCCTTCCTGTGTGTTTGAGACATGAATGAGTTTCAATCCCGCTGTCTCCGCTGCAAAAATTAGGCAAATTCTATACATAATAAATTATGAAAAGTTTAATTCTGACTCTTTCTTCTCTATACACCCATGGACAGGTTTTGGGGTCGGTAAGTCTTTCTGCTCACCAAGGCTGCATTTATTTGAGCAAAAATACAGTAAAAAACGTAATATTGTGAAATTTAAAATAGCTGTTCAATATGTTTTAAAATGTAATTTAGATCAAAGCTGAATTCTCAGCATCATTACTCCAGTCTTCAGTGTCACATGATCCTTCAGAAATCGTTCTAATATGATGCTCAAGAAACATTTCTGATTATTAGTGTTGAAAACAGTTGTGCTGCTGCATATTTTATATGGATTTATTTTTCAGGATTCTTTGATTAATAGAAAGTTCAAAAGAACAATTTACTTGTAGCATTATTAATGTATTTACAGTCACTTCTGATCAATATATAGCATTATTAATGTATTTACAGTCACTTCTGATCAATATATAGCATTATTAATGTATTTACAGTCAGTTCTGATCAATATAATGTTTCTTTGCTGAACAAAAGTACGAATTTCTTTCAAAAAGCAAACAAATCTTTACTGAAAATGTTCAATTTCCAATTAAAATACTAATACACATATACAATGCGCAATGGATAATGTCAGTGAGTCATGATCACGTGACATGAAGCGCATCACAATTCTTACAATGCACTGCAGTTCACCAAATAATTCAATAAATGGTCATGAAACATTGACTTGAAATCATTTTATTATGCAAGGTTACACATAAATATCCGACTGACCAATCAAAATCAAGTATTTCAGAAAGTGTGCAATGACAAAGCAATAAAATAACACAAATGATAGACTTTTATCCCTGTTGTGGGTCAAAAGTCACAGTATACATTCACTATGCGGTGACATCATCACTGCAGATCTCAGTGCTCTCACATTAATACAATATTGTTCATTTTTATGAAGTTTCTAAGTATTTTGCATTATTTTGGTTAACTAAATCAAACAAACAATGCACAAAAAATCCCATCGTATTTCTTCGACAAAATAATCTCTTCAGGCTAGGTACTTCCTCAAAGTGCTCAGTGGGGTAAAACGATTAAACCAAACACAATTAAACCTAAATTTGAGGCCAAACACCAACGCTTCCTGTGGGCTAGTTTTGCTCTTGTACGTCCTGTGTGTTTTTGAGTGAACATCGAGCAGATCTGAGCCGTATATGGTAAAGGCAGCTATAGACTCACTGGACAGATTTTTTTATAAACCTCTAAAACAAAACTTGAATTGACCTAAAACTCAACGACCACCGATTAGAGACAGAAGTTGTTCGCTCATGCTTGTGTGTTTGATAGATAGAGCTCTGCAACTCGTTAGATTGAGCTTTACATCTTCTACTTAAAACTGTCAAACCAACTCAAAATTGTGCGGAATTTGAAAAACATGTCAAGTTTTAAAGCCTGAGCCATTGGTATAGAATGCATTTCTGTTGTGAAAGTGTAATTGTGAACAGCTTGTGGTTTGGTCAGTAGCCGTCTGCAGGTAAAGCGAGAATGAAAGCAAGATTAAAACAAAGCAACGCCCACACATTTTTTCCGATGAAGTGGCCCTTCAAAGAAACTCACTGTCTAAGTGTCGCAAGGCAGTCTTATTTCACTCTCAGAAAGCTGAGTAAAAGTGGCATGCTGTATGTCATGACAACCAGACATAACATACGTGTGTTCACATGCCGAAAATCCCTAAACATGTCGGCAAACACGCAAGGCAATGGATCGAGAGCATGAGCTTCAGAATCAAACACTACACACTTTACATTAAAAAACAACTAAATTAACCTTCATAAATAAAACCTTCACAAATAAAAACTTCACATAAAACATTTCTGTTTGGGGAGTGCAAAAGAGTATAAAAATATTTTATAATGTACAGATATCAGACATGATTTGTCAGACTGGCGTCTCAGCAGCTCGGCTCATCCATGTCATCATCACTCCAGTCTGGAGGAGCATCCGTGCCAAAATAACGATCCCCAAAATTTCCTGGACACAAAAAAACATTCCCAAATTTGACATACATGTTTGGGTAGAACTCACATTTCACAAATTAACCCCTAAATCAACATCGAGGAAATGGCATGAGCCGAGGTTTTTGACTATTAAGAGTTTTTGCTAGTGACTATTATTTCATGATAATCAAGCACATTTTACCCAAATATTTCATTACTGAAATTCAATAACTGACATAATCTAGAAATGAGCAAATTATTTGACAGTATTTAATAACCTTAATGTTACTTAATAGAAATGTTCATGTTGGATCACACTGATTTAACTGAATGTAAATAAATTGATTTACAACTAATGATGTATTAGTAAATGTTGAAATGAACATTAACTAAGGTTATTAAATGTATTTAACTAATGTTAACTAATAAAACCTTATTGTAAAGTGTTACCGATTGTCTTTACTGTCATATTTTATTTTTACTAGATTTTTTTGTGTTTAAAACAGAATTAAAAGCAGTACAACAAATACTATTTTGATACATTTAATTGAAATATCAAATATAATACATACATACGTGTGTGTGTGTGTGTGTGTGTGTGTGTATATATATATAAAGTTAACCAGAATTTATTTGCAATAGAAATCTTTTGTAACATTATAAATGTCTTTCCTGGCACTTTTGATAAATTTAATGCATCCTAGCTAAATACTTTCTAAAAAAAAAAAAAAAAAAAAAAAAATTATATATGTGTGTGTGTATATGTGTATATATATATATATATACTGTATATATATATATATATATATATATATATATATATATATATGAGGAGCTCTTTTCCAAAATGCTATAAATCCATTTAAATAGTTTTCAGGAAAATTAAATTTTTTACCTAGACCCACACATTTTGTTAATATTCAATTTATCCTGTTAAAATTTTTTTTTTTGGCTCATTCTGAACATGTTGAACAATGATTATTAAATCAAACAACAATATTGCTGATGATAAATTCAAAGTTTTTTTTTTTTTTTTGCTGCTATAAATCCATCCATTTTTTTTCAAAACGCTATAAATCCATAATTTTTTTCCAAAAATTGATGGTTTGTCTTAAAAAAAAGAACGAAAAAGTCAGTAATAAATACATTGGCATTCAGTAAAGTGTCGAACCCATAAAAAGTAGAACCGTTGTCCACTTTACATAAAACAAATCACGACATGACCTTGTGTGAGTGAGAGAGCGAGTGAGTGAGTGGCGTTCACACCAAACGCGAATAGAGCTTCTGGCGCAAGTGATTTTCATGTTTAGTCAATGTAAAGATGCATTTACGCGCGTCAGGAGGTCCTGCGGCGCGAATGAGTCGAATTGAGCGTCTGGCGCGATACGCGCGAGTGATTTGAGGGTGAGAGAGCGCGAGAGAGAGAGAATTCTGATTAGTCCAGAGGATGTATCGCGTTTAGGCTAAAAATAGGTTTGGCGCTTATCGCGGTTTGGAAAGAAACTGCATCTTGCAGTACATTTTAAACAAGGAAATATAGCGATTTGGCATGAAATGTTGATGGAGCAGTGAATAGGTTCAGTACACAGCAAAATGACATGACAAACTCTTTTTTTTTTTTTAATGGCGTTTATCGCGTTTTGGAAAAGAGCTCTTCATATATACATATAAATATCATTATTTTATTTTTTTCTGACCCCAATTAATATATAATAATATACGAGTCAGGAAAAAAAGCCACAGTCAAGCAAGTAAAGCAATGGCTCACCTATGCCTGGGATGATGTGGAAGAGGTCATTGACCTTCTTGTCGACGGCGGTGGTGATGATCTTGACCTGAGGGAAGGCGTATGCCACGGAATGCACACCCATCTCAGCCATCAGCAGAGACACCAGCAGGATCTTCTCCTCCTGAACGTCATGATCCTGCACACACACACACACACACACTGCATGAGGCATGTCTACACACAACAACAGTGCCTTAGCAGGACATTTATTTCCAGAAAATATCATAATGGGGTGGGCGATATGACCAAATTCTTATTTCACGATATGAGAAATTTTATTTCACTATAACAATATATATTATGATAGTTATTTTGTGTTATTTTATCTAATTTCTGTTATAAAAAAATCAGCAAATTACAAACAATAGGTCAAAAAACTATATAACAAATATAAATTAAATTCAGTTTTGCAGGTGCAATAGATTTATTTAACATGTAGATAGAATTAGTACAGCAATGTAATAATAAAATGTAGAATTAAAATGGCATAATTGCACTGTGTGAAATAAATATTATATTCTTTAAAAAATAAGATCCTCATTAAAGCTAAAAAAAAAAAGTTGTTTACTTTACTGCTGTCACTTTAAGACCAAATGCACGGATCCATTATATTGATACACATCCGGTTTACACACAACTGTTTACTCTCACTTGAGACATAACCGGCTGTGTTTACATGAACACTCCACACGCTGGGAATCTTGATATAATTATGTGTGTATTCGACCATTCAAGCGCAACAAGACGTGAAAGAGAACTGAATTCATGACCACATGCTGGGAGACATGGCTTTCTGTGCACCCGCTTACTTGTGTCAGTCAGCGCGTGCAACACTTCCAGCTCTTTTTCTGCTTATTGTGCTAAATAAAATTTTTATCGAGCACGTCCCAGATTCACGATCGCCTTTTGAGAGAGGAAACTTTCTGTACGCTTTGGCAGTGTGCCAGTCAGCACCGCACCGCACAGAGTTTCTTTTCAGGATAGATTGCGCTTATAACTCTTTTTAACATCAAGCACGTCCCGATCTTTATATTCTCATTCATGCATTTTATCACTCTGAAGTGTCAATAGTGCAACACATTTACATACTGCAATATATAGCACAATCTCTAACGATAGACATTTTATACTGTGGTGACGATATATATCATCATACCGCCCAGCCCTAATACGTCATTTCAGATGTGGAGGGCTTTTTAGATCACGCATCTCTTGTGATGAATGCATATACAGTGTTAGTAGATAAATGATATAAGCTGGTGAGTGCATGAGAAGTGTGCTCTAAGTTTCTTCCGGGCCAAAAGCGGCCATCGAACAACAAGCAGCTCAGCCTTGGATCAACTGTAGAATTAATATGTGAGATTGTGTGAAGTTATGTCATGCTCTACGGCCGCTGTCAGATCAGTGAGGTTTCACTGCAACGCCTACACTCACAGACAAACGAACTGGGCCGCTCTACATGTGGTGCTCGAGTAGGCGTGTGTGCCTGTGCCATTGCACACTATCAGTTCCATTAAACGGCTAGAGCTGCTGCAGCTGTGTGTGTGTGTGTGTGTGTGTGTGTGTGTGTGTGTGTGTGTGTGTGTGTGTGAGAGAGAGAGAAAACGCTCAGATACACTCTTACAAGCAACACTCTGATGGCCATCATGGCTGCCGCCCCAGTGGACACAGTGCAGTCCATCAGGATCACATGATCTTCGCCGATGTCTTTAGGTAGACGCAAGTAGTGCAGCTGGATGAAAACATAAAAGACAACTTAACAAACGCCGCTATGGGCAGCAATAGGTTTAAAATAGTTAATCTATGTAATATATATACACACACACACACACACACACACACACACACACACACACACACACACACACATATATATATATATATATATATATATATATATATATATACACACATACATATACACATGCATACATACACATATATATATATATATTAGTGCTGGGCAAAGATTAATCTCGATTAATCGCATCCAAAATAAAAGTTTGTGTTTGCATAATATATGTGTGTGTACTGTGTATAATTATTTTGTATATACAAATACACACATATGCATGTATATATTTAAGATTTATTTATTTATTTATATATAAATTATTTATATTGATATATAATATAAATTATGTATAAATACATATACAGTATATACATGCAAATATTTCTTAAATAAATACATGCATATGTGTGTATTTATATATACAAAATAATTATACACAGTACACACACATATATTATGCAAACACAAACTTTTATTTTGGATCGCGATTAATCTTTGCCCAGCACTAATATTAATATTAATATATATATATATATATTAATTAAAACAAAACAGGGCTTTCAAAATTAACAATGTTTAATGTCTTTTTAAAATTATATTTATTATATAAGACATTATGCAAAATGAAGGACGATATAATGTTACAACTGTGTTACAAATTTTACCAACTATAATTACATAATTACAAATATTACACCTATAATTACAACTATTATAACAATGTTACAAAAAAAGTCTTAATTTTCCTTAAAGCAAAGTATAATAAAACATTTTCTTATGATTTGGGGTGAAATATGACCCAGATATGTTGCAGCACTGCCTTTAAACGAATGAATGTTTCCCATGGACATACTATGTACTTATTATAGTAATAACAATAACTGGGTTATAATTAGGTACTAAACCTAACCTTAACCCATGTAGTTATCTTATATAACCCCGTACACTAAGTAGAAGGACTGTAAAATAAAGTGTAACCAAATAAAGTGCTACCAATCAATCAAATGAATGGATGCATAAAATGTAATTAAAAAACATCAGGGCTGTCAAAATGAACAAGTAAGTCCATGCGATTATTTAAATGTCTAACACAAGTGTGATTTCTCAGCACACTTACTTCAGTACTGTCAGGAAGTGGGAATATATGACAAGAGTGGTACTAAAAAAAAAAACTATTGTATCGCAGCATCGTATAGTTGCTTCTGCAGACCTCTGTTCACTGCGTTTATATGTACACACATATTCCACAATTAACCAATCATTTCACATATTTTTTTCCCCTCAAACTGAATATATTAACTACGAAACAATTGAGATAAAGCACGATTTAAATGATTTATTTTAACTGATTGAGACAAAAAAAAAAGATTTAAAAACAAAAAGAATAATAAAGTTGGGTTGCACCAATAAGGATTAAACTTAAATCTAGATTAAATCAAAGTTTACCTAATACGATCATTCTGTTGCACCAAACTTTAAACCTTGTTTTAAAAATGAGCAGGTTTACATTTAAACCATCAATTTGATCCATAACTTTAAACTCAGATTTAAATCTCAATTAGGAATTGGGCAATTCCACGCAAAACTGTCACATCCATAACGCCAACTAAATACCATGGCATTGTGTTGGCGTTATGGATGTGACAGTTTTGCATGGAATTGCCCAATTAACTTCAATAAAGTGAGAGGGTTTATATAAAATAAAGTGCACCTTCAATTAAAATATGTGGCTGATTGAACAAAGACAGAAAGAGTGGGTATGTCGTCAGGTCTCAGAGAGATTACAAATAAAAATGAAAATTAAAGCGCAGTGTGAGGATCGTGGCGGCCCGTAAGCTTACGCCTGCTATTGAGTCCGGGATGCGGATCCGTCACTCATCTCGGTGCCGGACAAAGAAAAGAAGAGAGGAATATATTTAGGATTTAACGGCAGGGGTTATGATGAGGTGAGCGCTGGTGGTCGTTTCTCATGACTGGGCGGCGATCACACGGACAGGGTGGCGCTGTCAAGAGTGGAGAAAATCACTCTGCCAATCATGCTAGTTTTTTTTCTTTCTTATATTTAATCCATCATGGCGGTTAATCGCAGGTTATAATTCTAATCCCTGATTTGTTAATCTGTGTTTAAAATTAAGTGCTGCAACAACTCGATTTAAAATAAAACCATCAACAAATCCTTGATTAGCTCTAAACTTGGCTTAATTTAGTCCTTATTGGTGCAACCCACCCTAAGAGTTAAACACACTGCACCTGAAGGCAGCAAAATAGAGACAGAAATGGATAAACACCGATAAATTGCACTGACACAAAATACTGTATCACGAAAATGTGATACCTTTAGGGCTCACAAAATGTGTAGCTCCCTTTATGGATACTTAAATTTAACAAAAAATCATTTAAAATGAAAATAAATAAATAAATAAAACAAATACTAAATCTACTTTCTGCTCGCTTGATCTGATTTTTGAAATGTTGGGAGGCAGTAACAGCGGAAAGGGGCGGTACCTCAGGCTCTCCTGTGTCCTGATTGGTCTGGATGAGGATTTTGCCGATGCGGACGTCTTTGCACACGGCTCTGAGCGCGGGCTCCATGGTCTCTCCCGCCCTGAGAATCGACACACCCGTGATCTGCTCAAAACACAGAAACGGGTGTGATTTCCTTTTAAGGCCTTAACATTTCTATACAACAGAGAAGGACAACATGTTCTATGCGACAGAGAAAATCCTAGAACAAACACATGCATTAGGCTGCATTGTCAAGAGATCGCCCAAAAAAGACATTTCAATGCATGTAGAGGCACATTGTTTTCTTACCCCCTTCCCATGGAAGGTTCTGCCCGCGTAATCCTCTCCTTGTGGGGTCTGAACAATGTGGACCTGCAGCAGATAACAAGCAAACTCTAACGTCAAGTGGTTTTTGTCCAAGCATAACAAATGTAGCTAAACTGATCTTCCTCTCTGATTAAAAGCCACAGTAAAATGTCAGCAGCAACATGATGAAGCTCACTAGTTCACTGCAGTTCTCCTGCGCGAGTGTTTTAAGTGTAAAGGTCGTTGTGTCTCTGTTGCTTCTGCTTGTTGATAAGCCGATTTCTCTCATGTTGTGTGTGTTTGTCTGAATTTCCACTGCGGTGGACAAGCAGGCCAAGTTTCCACGTTCAAGACGATGCTTCCATGCCCACACACTCAAGTCCGTTTGTGTGCCATTACTAGGTTAATCTAAAAAATTCCCCAGCAATCCCCCCGTCTTCGCTCTCTCTGCATCTCTTTTCTCACCTGAGATGGAAGGAAGGACAGCGCTCTCTCGATGAGGAGACGCATCAACCTCTTGGAGTAGAAGATGAACTCGTCTCGACTGGTCTCTTTATTTCTGCAACAAGCATTGATGACAAAACCACTTATAATCAGATTAAAATAGTACATTTTAAAGTGTGTTTGAATTGTTAAAATGGGATATATCCTATTTATTTATAATTATGTCACAGTTTCACTGGATATCATGGTGTAACGTGGTTAAACGGGACATTTAAAAACATAAAATGAATGGAACATCGCAGTTTTCCGAACCGTCAGATAGACGGGACATATTGTAGGCCTTGCCCTTTTTTTTTATATGCAATAGCTGTTAGTCATAGCCTGGCATAACCACAAACAGTTTGTGGCACGGACACAAGCAACGAAGACACTTTCTAAATGAAAGTTCAAAACATTTCAGCCACAGGCTTCTGCTACTTGATATTGGTGGTTGGCTGATGGGAGTATGAGGAGGGACGGTCTCATTCTTGCTTTTGCCACACAAGAATGGGTCACAGGTGTAATAAAATACACAAAACTAAACTAAAAAAGAAAAGAAAACAAACTACAAAAACACAAAACTAAAACTGATCAAAATAATAATAAAACAAAACAAAACAAAAAACAGAAAACAAAAACCTTCAACAAAAAAACCTAAAACTACACAAAAAAACACAACAAAACTAAAACAAAAAACCTACACAACAAAAAAATAAAATAAACAAAAATCACATACAAAATAAAAAAACAAAAATAAAACAAACTACAAAACAAAAAAAAACTAGAAATACTAAACAAAAAAACTACAAGACAAAAAACAAAACAAAAAAACAACAAAAACAAAATAAAACAAAAAAACTACAAGACCAAAATGTTACATTTTCCCATTCAGCCTATGTCATGTTTATAATTCGGCATATTGTTGGGCATTTCTTTTGTACAATACACCCTTTAGCACTGTGTTGTGTCATCACATGAATATCTAACGTAAAATCTGAGTTTATAAGCCAAACTAGTAGATGGAAACAAAACCACAGCAGTAGCACTGAGTTTATCTCAAATAAATATGAACTAAATGCATTAAATATTTTGTTAATTCTGTTACTTCTAGACACTGGCACATGAGATATTCTGTACAGTTAGTCGGGAAGTTTCTGCCAGTTTTACACAATGCAACAATGTGCTGCCCACACGTCACAGCGAAGGCGTGAGTGTGTGTCTGACCTGATGATGGTGTGCATGCCGCGGACCTGCGGTGTGTTCTCCAGGACACTGAGAGTCTGAGGAAGAGGCTGCGCCTGATGGGCCGACGCTAGTGCCGCCCTGTCACCATAACACAGACAGGAAGATGTCAGCACAGCGGCGTTAACAGCAGTGTGTGTTCATTCAAACGCAGACACATGCTCACACACCAGTTACTAGTGTCACCCAAACGCTGATCATTCAAACAACACATTCATGTTAGAGGAGAGCGCCAAGCCAGGAAGTAGAAGCATAAAGCAATTTTTTAACAGAGAAAACCAAAGGACAACCTCCAAATGAAAAAGCTGACCTATTTATGAATTTGTATTTTTGTCATAAATAAGACAGCTATATGGTGGCTCCATAAAGTACACCGACACTTCATTCTGAACAATGTCTCTGTCTTAGTTTTTAAAAGTCTCTTTTTGTGAAACGCTTTGCTCGTAAAGTGTCCCTGTGCTGCTGTTTCTGGTTTGATACACTATCGTTCAAACATTTGAGGTCGGTAAGAAATTTCTTTTTTCTTTTTGAAAGAAATTAATACTTTTATTCAAGCAAGGTCACATTAAATTAAACAAAAGTAGCAGTGAAGACATTCATAAATAAAGACTTATAGTTCAAACAATGCTGTTTATTTGAACTTTGTTCATTAGAAAAATCTGAAAAACTTTACAAAAAATATTAAGTAGCACAACTGTTTTCAACACTGATAATAATCAGAAATGTTTCTTGAGCATCAAATCATCATATAAGAATGATTTCTGAAGGATCATGTGACACTGAAGACTGGAGTAATGATGCTGAAAATTCAGCTTTGATCACAGGAATAAATTACATTTTAAAACAGTTATTTTAAATTATAATAATATTTCACAATATTACTGTTTTCACTGCATTTCTGATCAAATAAACGCAGCCTTGGTGAGCATATACTTCTTTCAAAAACATAAAACATTCAAACCGACCCCAAACATTCATACATGTGGATCAAGTGCTCAAATACTTTTTGAAGCCGCTGTACACTCTTTCATAAAGGATTTGTTAATCACATCTGTTAGAAAGCTTTATGAGCTCTGGGTAGGTCAGTCTTTATTGGGAGCATCCTATGATTCAATTTCACAAGCAGTCGTGTCAAAGACTGCATCCTGTCAACAAATCATGCAGAAAATTCATGTAATGGTTTTACATGTAAATTAACTGCTTCATTAATACATATGCAGACAATGTGCAGTCTTTGAAAATCACACCAAGATCCCATTTTTGTTCTACTTTTGGTTTGTAAATCCAACAGTAAAAACTAATAAAAAACAAAACAAAAATCATAATCAAATCTCCTCACATATCCCAGCGGAGCTTTCTCTGTGGGGGAAGTGACAAACAACAGAAAAACAGACAATGACAACAGGAAGAGAGGGAAAAGAAAAGAGACGTCACACACACTATCAGGTGAAGGAGGATGAGGTGGTCACATGACTGGAACAAGAGTGTGACAGCTGCCATCAGCACTTCAGCACACAGTTCTGTGGGTAAACCAGCACAGTTCACCAAAAACTGACTCAAAATACTGTCATCATGAAACAGAAAAGTAGCAGACTATCCTGCTTCTAGCAACATCAACATACAAATGTTATGTAATAAAAGTCTTTTGAAGCCTTATGAAAGCTTTCTGTGGGCAACTGATGGAAATATAAGTCACGTATGTTCAACTTTGGCATGTTTTGATGGGTTACGACAGGTTTGACGTCAATGACGGTCAGTAACGAAACCAATGAATTCTGATGTCATTGACCTTGTCTTAAAGGGACAGTTCACCCAAAAATAGTGTTAATAGGGCTAGTGGTAAACAAAGAGCAAGATGAATCGCACTTTGACAACTGTGTTTTTTATGTGCGCTGAAAAAAAGAGGAAGCGAAAGAGGAGAATATGAACGAGGTCATGGCTAGAGAAAAAGAGGCCAACTGGGCATGGCAATTTTGCAAATGGGTCTTGAGGAAAGTAGTTTTAAGTTTTACACCGTGTTCTAACCACACGCGATGCCACGACATGCGACAAAAGGTCTCTTTTCCATGTTAATCAGAGTTTTTGTCCTAACCAGCCGCGACACGCGACGACTCTATTTTAGAAACGGTTTCTATTTTTCTACGCCGTCCCGGCTGGAACGTCGAGACTCCGCCCATACGCTGTTCTGATTGGCTGTGGGTTTTGATTGATTTTGACGCATCTCGCAGTTGCATCTAGTGTAGACAGACAAATCATTTGTCGCTGGAATCTTATCACGTCGGGTTAGGACACGGAGTAAGTGCCATGTCGCGTTGATCAATATGCCATTTAATGTTGTATTTTTATTGGTTAGTCAGTAAACGTACGTCATAGCAGCAAACAAACGGTGAGATGATCATGCTAAACTTCTAACACAGTCAGAAAATGATTGCAGGATATCTTTGACGTGACAACGGCCGTCTCTGAACCTCTCTCACTGTACGACGTAGGAACACAGTTTAGGAGCCACAACCACAGAAGTCACCACGATTAGTCATCTTTCATTTTACATTTCATCTTCAGCTTTATTGTACTTTCTCCTATAAGCACAAACTCATACGGATGGTTTATTTTACCTCATCTAGTGTATGGATTTATTATAGGCTAGTTACCATATACTGTATATTAACACAAGGTAAAACAAGAAACTTCTCTCGAAAATAAAATTAAAACAGAATTCCTGATAGTAATTCTAATAATTTCAAATTACATGTTTTTTTTTTCTTCTAAAAATACAGTTTTGTCACACAGAGGTTGATTAAGTCCATTTATTCCGCAACCACAATTGCAAACAATATAGAGGAGATTCATGTTTGGATTTATTACAGTTCATCACTACAGCAGTCAGTACTATTTTGTCTCCTCTTTTTTTTTCAACAAAAACAAAAAGATTTTTTTTTTTTTTTTTTTACCACATTTTAGTCTCATCTTTTTTCCATCAACATGTTGATATAGTCACAGTTATCGTTTAATGACCTCGGTGTCGTGGTAAAAAAAATGAAAATTTTTTGTCATAGATTTCGTTAATGAAATGAACCCCAAAATGAAAACTGCATTTGAACAAGCAATAAAAGTTTAACTTCCATTTACCATATTTGATGTGCTCTATATATGTCCGATTAATGTTTATATGTGAATAAAAGCCTAAATTAAAGCTACAATATGTAAAAAAAAATTACCGCTAGGGGTCGCTAACCTCTTACAAATACAAAGGCGTAGGTTGATGACGCATAAGCGGAATGATGGAACTTGTCGTCATGCCGATGGATCTAATAATGTTTATGGATGAGTGAAAACATTGATGTCTTTAACATGACTGAGGTATGAAGCAGGGCGTGAAGCGGGCGAGTCCCGCAGATATAAAGGAATGAGGACATTTTCTACCGAACAACCAGCAAGTGCTGAATTACTGCTCACACAGGTCAGTTTATTAGACGAATGAAACTTGTGAGGTAACGCAGCGCTGTTTCACTTGGTCTCACGCTAAACTGCACTTGAGTGTGTTGAAAGTTATAATGTTATTCTATGTGTTCGTTTGTTGGCTATGAGACTAGCAGTAAGCTAGATCAACATTAGAATAACATACTGATCATATTCTAACATTTCATCATGTTGAGCTATATAACAGTGATTCGTAGTATTTGTTCACCTGTCTAATAAAGTACATGCAAGAGCGGCGCCTCGTCAAGTCGAAGTTTGTCGCGGACGTGTCAGAGCTCTTGGCATCTCGAAAACGCCAAGCCGATATTGATCCTCGTTTTAGTTCTCCTTTTGTCCCAAAGTCTGCTTGCCATGGTCCATAATGTTTGAACGAAACAACAACAGCGTGAGCGTGCCGCTAGACGTAGCGCAGTTGTCCATGTCTGTCGCCATGGTTACTATGGCAGTACGAGCGGAAACCAGGGATAACGCGGATATATACAGGCGACAATGACCTGGGACGGGCCATTATTTAAAATTGGATTTTCTCTGAAATTAAAAATCTTTGGGAACTTTTGGGATATTGTAAGTACACAACTGCAGGAAATTGAAGTGATTTTTGGATATTTTATTACAAAAATCTTACATATTGTACCTTTAAATCTATTCATCATTTAAAGCACCTGTGTCTCTTCAGAAGACTTAGATAACACCACTCAGTTCATATGGACTTTTTTTTATTTTTTTTAAGTGTGAAAATGTTGGTTTTGTGGACAAAAAATTATGAGAGAATATAAAAATGATCTTCATTTGTGTCACAAAGACACATGTCTGTGTTGGTATCGACACGAGGGTGAGTAAACGATGACATAAGTTTCATTAGTGGTTGAACTGTCCCCATTTACACACCATATTTAAACATACGCAATTGATATTTCTGAAGTCGTTCGTGTGAATTAAGTGTGAACTCTTAAACTGGTGTAGTGACATCAGTGATGTGACGGGATCTGCATGAGAGAGATTAAAACAGATATTGCAGATTCCTTCCTCTCTCCATGACATGCTTTTTCTCTTTGGTTTCAATGACGATACAGTTATGATACTATAATGCATCACGGCGTATAGAATTGTGGCATGAGAAATCGTGATACATAGAAGTTTTTTTGGGGGGGGGGGGGGGTGGGTTTGCATGAACCTCTTCTTTGAGCTGTGAAAGTGCTGACAGTACCATGCAAATGCATCTTTCTTTCTTTTATCTTTTTTTGAGAAAAATGTCAGTTTTGCTGTGGGTCCTGTTGTAGCTGTCATTCTCTCATTCAATCTCACTGACACAAAGGTCTGCTACATCCTGTGTCGGGGGCTGTACTTCCTCATGTTCCTCTCTCTCTTCCTCTACTCTCTCTCTCTCACACACACTCATCTGCTGCTGTTTCTAGCCCAACGGAAAAATGAAACTCTTTGTAGTAGACATAGGAAACTTCACTGCGTGCGAGACGCCGTGTTCAACAATAGCTACAGAGAACAGAGAGAGAGTGAGAGAGAGAGAGAGAGAGAGTGTGAGAGAGGGGGAAAGAAAGAAAGCATGAGAAAGTAAGAGAAAGAGAGGTCAAGGGGAGGAAGACAGCCACGTATTTTTAGACACAGCATGCAAGGAGTGTGTCTGCTGTAAAACACTCAAGGATGGAAAAAACAGAAGGTATCTGCCTCCCTCCTGACTGCAGCACAAAGCATCTATCCTCCCATCTTATATCATATCATGAGGCATCCATCCCATGATGCTTTACTGCTGCTCATTACCAGACTGATCAGTGCTGGTTTCTCAAACATCATAGCTGTGAATATATGAGTGTGGGTCAGTATCTGGTAATAAAGCTTGGCCCTGTTATAACCAGTTATTACTTTTACTTTCCTTGTTGATGACAAAAATACAAAAAGATTTGTGTAAATCTCATAAAACCAGTCAAGAACACTACTGGCTCATATTTCTCCCCAAATGAAAAAAAGGGGGAAAAAATCAATTAAATACAAATTAAATTAAATAAAAAAATGTAAATATAAAAATTATACTCAACTAAAATAGTAAATTATAAAGTAAATCATTGTTATTGCTAAAATAAAAAAATGTCAATAATCGAAAAAGTTTAAATAAAATATATATGTTGCATGAAAAACACAAGCTAAAATAAATAAATAAAATGTTGCCTTGGCAAATAAATTAATCTAAGTACTACAATTATAAAAAAAATATATAAAAAAATAAAAATTGAAAAAAAAAAAGATTTAAATATATTAAATAAAATAAAAATTACATTAAGTATTAAATATTTATCTTTATATTTAAATATTAAACACGTACCAAACTTAAAGGTATAGCGGAGGATCTTTCCAAATTTTAGATAAGACCCGCCCTCTCCACTTTTTGAAAAGTTTGATTGATTCACCAGAATGATTGACAATTAGGAGGACCAATAGTTTAGACTACCCACCAGGAAGTAAAACATCCTCCGCTATACCTTTAAGTAAAAAAAAAAGTACTTAAACGAAACTCAAAACTAATTAAAAGCAAGAAACAGTTCCCATCAAAATGGCTAAAATGTAACTGAAAATATCAAACTAATTTAAAATATTAATTAATACTATACTAGTATATAAATAATATTAACTAATTAAATTGAAATTAAAAATAACATATAATTTGGGGATTTTAGGGTGAAATATCACAGATGTGTTTTCATGATATTCAAACTTATTTGATTTATTATTTGAAAACTGACCCACACTCCTGCCCATAATGGCCAATGTGACAATCAGTAGTCAACTTAAAGAGACACTGCCCTCTTTTGGTCCCTACAGGAAGTGCAGCAGAGCTCAGGAGGAGGACGATGCTCATGCTGGGAGGGGGACAGTTATAAGAGGCTGTAGCACAAGTGTCCCCGTGGACTGATCTAAGGCCAGTGTTTTTCTGCATTAGTAACTGCTCTGAATCTCATTATCATTAGTGAATTTGATTGTCAGGACTGAGCCCAGATCAGTGCTGAGGGGAAACTTCAGTGCAGGCAGTGACAGGGAGTGAGAAGACAATGAGCAGTGCTACTCTACCTGACGCTGAGTTCACGCTGTGCCACCGCAGGGGGGGGGGGGGGGGGGGAGAGGGGCAGAAATGGAGAGAATAATCCAGTGCGGTGAGGAAGCAAAGTCAAACAAACCGTGACACACCAGTATTACAGAAAATTAACAGGCCCACATAGAATCTGTGACTTTTTTTTTGCTGATTTTCAGGAGGAAATCTGTGGGATTCTATGGAGTAATTTCCGGGAGCTGAGTATATTACATTCCTATTGATCGGAGAAAGAATAATCAGATTGATCAAAATATTCAACAAACAAACAGGCAAAGGCCAGGAAATGTCTAGAAGTTTATGAAGGGCGATCATGAAAAATACAGATCCCTGTAGGCCTGAAAATGAGGAACATTTGCTGTTCAAAACTACAGTCAGTGATACAAACCAACATGACATGTCAGACATTAGTCCACTACAAAGCATTCCCAAATGCAAAACGCACAAGCGTTAATTAAACCGCTTCTCGTGAGGAGCGCACACAGATTATCGCTCTAATATATCACACAAAAAACATTTAGGAGACGATGAAGGTCAATATAAAAATTTAAAAAACAGGCTGTTTATTCCTGAATTATGGACCTTATTCAGAACAGCGTTATGACGGGTATGAAAGTGAGGCTGTGAGGGATAGACTCACCGTGTTTGCAATGGCATTTGCTGTAAAATGTTTTAGAAAGCTCCAAGATCACTTATCATTTTCCACAGCTCATGATGTCTGGAGTTTTTGTCTACTGAATTTTCTCATAAAGATATTTTTAAGTGTTTCATCAGCAGAACAATTCATAAACCCAATAAATAAGACTACAACCCACTGAAGAGATGTATGTCTATCCCTCACAGCCTCGCTTTCATTCCCGTTAAAAATCAAAGATGGCGCTGCTGTGAATAAGGTCTATACGGGATATATTTGTGAATATCTCACAAAGAATAAGAATTTAAGTTTTGATTTTTTTTCCTGAAATGTATTGCAATATTGGGGGAATGACTTAAAATTAGAGATGCACCAATAATCGGTATCAGCCGATAAAAAAAATTATGTTCGATTGTTTAAAACAAACAGCCGATGATCAGGGCCGATTATATCCTGTCAATCAAAGCGTGCGGACAAACACGTCAGACTGCAACTCATACTGTGTGTGAAGAATATGTCTCTTGAAAAGGGGGCCTGAAATTGACATGGTAGGCTGGTCTACAATTAGTTTATAAGTCAATTACATCATCCACAAGGGGGCGATATTACACCTGAAATTCATGATAACCAAGAACCACCGTGATGAAATGGTGCATCAGATTGGGCCCGTCATCTACCAAGTATCTTTGATTGCTTTTACAGTACAGTCCACTGCTAAATATGAACATATTCTCAAGGTGTGTGCTGTGCGAGTGTGTGTACCTCCTCCAGCTGACTGTGTACATGCTGCACTATGAGATCAATGGCCACCATGTTGCCGCCACCTACAGGAGATAAGCACAGGAATCAAAATCAACATCACTAACAAAGCTGCTTTAAGACAAGCTTCCAAGGTTATAAAAAAATAATACATAGGGAAGGAGACCAGAGGCCTTTTTTTACTTTTGAATGGATGTATGTGATTGGCCATCAAGACACATATGATCCAAGTTGGCCGTTACACTTTCTCCAATGGTAGAAATAAACCCCATAATGCAGCGTACTCCGCATTTGTATGCAAATTTAAATAAATGTACAACTAAATAAATATTTTATTAATAATACATTAAAACAATCTAATCTAGTAATGCAATCTGAATGCCTCACTCACCACGTGGCACCACAATATCTGCCAGTCTCATCGTGGGCTCGATGTACTGTTCAAAGGCTGGCTTCACAAACTTGTTGTATTGTTTGATCACTCCCTCAATGTCGCGGCCTCGCTCTGTGATGTCCCTCCTGAGCCTCCGTACCAGCCGGATGTCAGAATCAGTGTCCACAAAGATCTTCATGTCCAGCAGCTGAGAAACAGACAGATGATGCTCCAGATCAGCTCAGTGAGAAGCTGGCAAATATCCACATTATGAAAGACAGTTGTTTACCTTCAGCAGCTCTTTATCTGCGAATGACATGATGCCCTCAAATATAATCACACTGGCCCCATACACCGTTTTCTGCAAACAGATAAGCACTCATTAAAAGTCAAGCAATAACATATGCTAGGTATTCTATGTATAATTATTTTGTGTACTTGAAAAAAAAAAAAAAAAGTGTTTAAGTGTGATCCTAGTAGAGAGAAAAGCAAACCAGCAATATTTCATTGGAGAACGTAAACTGTATTTTAAGCGTTTTTTCGGTATATAACAAAAAGTTGATTAATAATGCAGTTGGCCACTTTTTCAAAAGGTATCTTGCTGGTAGTTAAAGGGTAACTCTCGCCAAAATGCAACCTAGGGTCTTTTTGTTAATCTACCCGAGGCAAACTTTAGTTTAAAAGCATAATTAGAATGGAAACACCACTTTTAAGTTTGACCGTATTTTCAGTCAAATATCCTTTTGAATGGGAGTGATTGGGACACGACTATGATAGCATCAAAAATCGCCATTTTTAAAACACTAAGAAGGCTCGACACAACATGAAACTTTGCTGGAAGTATCACCAGGGGCTCTACACATGAACTCCAGCATTGACAACATTGTTTGTGTACACAGAGTTTACTGAAAAGAAAGATTTTGTGTCCGCCGGCATTTTGTCAGTCAAAAATAGTCGATCTCCGAATGCAACGTAACAGGGAGGAGAGTAAAGATGGAAAGCTCCTAAAGCTTAGTTACATATAAATTCACGGATAATTTGTTGTGTTGTCGTTAGTGAAAATCAATATTGACCTTGTATTTGAAAAAGGATGCTCATATAAGAAGCAATACTAAAATTCAGAGTCAGTTCATTCGCATTCGGAGATCGTTTATTTTTGACTGTCGAAATGCCGGCGGACACAGAGACAGTGAGTTGTTCAAAATCTTTCTTTTCAGTAAACTCTGTGTACACAAACAATGTTCTCAATGCTCGAGTTCATGTGTAGAGCCTCCGGTGATACTTCGAGCAAAGTTTCATGTTGTGTCGAGCCTCCTTAGTGTTTTAAAAATAGTCATTTTTGATGCTATCATAGTCATGCGGCATGCCCCAAGCACTCCCATTCAAAAGGCAATTTGACCGAAAACGAAAATACGGTAAAACTTTAAAGTGGCGTTTCCATTCTACTTATGCTTTTAAACGAAAGTTTGCCTCGGGTAGATTAACAAAAAGACCCTAGGTTGCATTTTGGCTAGAGTTACCCTTTAAACCATTTTAAATCCATGAAGCAGTTTTCGCAAAAGTGATCATTTCCATAAACCTGACACTTTTCAAGCAAATCGGTGTAGAAAAATGAGGAAGGTCAAAGCCGTTTGCACTCACCCATTCTTTCTGCCGTCCGTGCGTGGTGAAGTCATACACTGGGATCTTCACACTCTTGCCCTGCTTGAGTTTGCGGAGTGTGTGCACCAGCAGGCTGAAATCAAAGGCGTCTGGATGGTCAAAGTTGTAATCATTATTAGCAGCCAGCAGCTGCTGTTCGGCCGTCAGAACCTGTAGGAAACACGTCACAACAGACGGTCCAAGGTTACACCTCTGACTTCAGCTCAGCTCTCTGCCAGCCGTGTGCGTAGAGATCAAGGCTGATAACTGAAAGGTTGTAGGTTCAAACCAGAGAAGGGTTGATCTGTCCTTGAGCCAGACACTCAGCGATGCCGTTGCACTTGCTGCATTTAGTAAATGTCATAAGCCATTAGTGTGCATTACAGTGCTTTTACCACAGGGGTAAAGCGTGCTGTTAGACATGACACAAAGGGGTAAACTATGGTAAAATCACTGTAACACACAACCATGACTCAACCAACCGTGGCTTAATATGGCAAGCCGTTTTAACATTTAATCATTTAAACTGACTAGTCTCTATTTTCATGCTACTAGTACTTATTTTTTAGATACTAGTATCTATTCCATTAAGTACTAGTACTTATTCATTAGCTACTAGTGCTTATTATTTAGGTACTAGTGCCTATTCTTTAGATACTAGTGCTTATTCTTTAAGTACTAGTACTTATTCAATAGATACTAGTACTTATTCATTAGATACTAGTGCTTATTATTTAGGTACTAGTGCCTATTCTTTAGATACTAGTGCTTATTCTTTAGGTACTAGTACTTATTCAATAGATACTTGTACTTATTCATTAGATACTAGTACTTATTCAATAGATACTAGTACTTATTCAATAGATACTAGTACTTATTCAATAGATACTAGTACTTATTCATTAGATACTAGTACCTATTAATTAGATACTAGTACTTATAAATTAGCTACTAGTACTTATTCAATAGATACTAGTACCTATTTATTAGATACTAGTATTTATTCCGAATGTTACTAGTAAGATTTTTTATTTTACTAGTCACAACTGCTTTTTTACTCGTCAGAACGGCCACTAGATAGTTCAATAAAAAATCTTACTAGTAAAATAAAAAATCTTACTAGTAACATTTGGAATAAATACTAGTATCTAATAAATAGTTACTAGTATCTATTGAATAAGTACTAGTAGCTAATTTATAAGTACTAGTATCTAATTAATAGGTACTAGTATCTAATGAATAAGTACTAGTTTCTATTGAATAAGTACTAGTATCTAATGAATAAGTACTAGTATCTATTGAATAAGTACTAGTATCTATTGAATAAGTACTAGTATCTAATGAATAAGTACTAGTATCTAATGAATAAGTACTAGTATCTATTGAATAAGTACTAGTTTCTATTGAATAAGTACTAGTATCTAATGAATAAGTACTAGTATCTATTGAATAAGTACTAGTATCTATTGAATAAGTACTAGTATCTAATGAATAAGTACTAGTATCTAATGAATAAGTACTAGTATCTATTGAATAAGTACTAGTATCTAATGAATAAGTACTAGTATCTAATGAATAAGTACTAGTATCTATTGAATAAGTACTAGTATCTAATGAATAAGTACTAGTATCTAATGAATAAGTACTAGTATCTAATGAATAAGTACTAGTATCTATTGAATAAGTACTAGTATCTAATGAATAAGTACTAGTATCTAATGAATAAGTACTAGTATCTAATGAATAAGTACTAGTATCTATTGAATAAGTACTAGTATCTAATGAATAGGTACTAGTATCTATTTAAGAGGTACTAGTATCTAATGACTTAGTACTAGTATCTATTGAATAAGTACTAGTATCTAATGAATAAGTACTAGTATCTATTGAATAAGTACTAGTATCTAATGAATAGGTACTGGTATCTATTTAAGAGGTACTAGTATCTAATGACTTAGTACTAGTATTTATTGAATACATACTAGTATCTAGTAATAGGTACTAGTATCTAGTGGTGGGAGAAAAAAATCGATCCATCGATGCATCGCGATTCTCTCTCCAACGATTCTGGATCGATTCTGAGAATTTCAGAATCGATTCTGAGCTTAGTTTTTTACCAGATGTGCGATGACGCTGAGTTTGCTTTAGAAACACCCGTCTTCTGCTTGCTAACAATTCCTCACACACGCACACAACTCGAACCTTCCGTAAAATAATCTTTCATAAAGTTCGGAAAGGTTGAAGCGAATTACAAGGACATTCACAGGCTTCATTGCACAGGATGCACTGTGAGAGACGCGCGCTTGTTTTGATGTTACACTTAAAGTGTGCTGTCTCGCCCGTCTGTATTTTCCTTACAAATGCTCTACGAAGTCATCATTTATGTGGTTTGGAATGCAGTGGACTTATATATTTAAAATATGAATCTCACTAACAGAAGGCTGCTTTCAATTTTAAATGCTGACGCGCGCTTTGTTTGTGTACGAGACTGCTCGCGCAAGCGGCTGTGCGACTCCGTGTAAGTGGTTTAATATACTCGTGCAAAATGAACGTAAACACAGCCAGTTATGTCTTAAGGGATTAAACGGACAGGACAAACCACATTACTTCTTATATTTCAAAAGAGATCCGAGCGTGAATGCAGCTTAATAGATCTCCCGCAGTCTATGTCAAAGTAAAATACAAAAGTACGATGAAGAAAAATCACTCACAGTTCTTGAATGGAAAATGTTCAGATAATCTTAAATACTGAAAGCACTCTTTGTTTGTTGTTTGCCATGTTTCTTTGCTCCTCTTTATTATTTGCTACTTGCTTGTATGGTTTGAAGTTATATAAGTTTAAAATTCTTAAAATACAACTGTTTTAATGATTTTTTTTAATTTGTAATTATTTAAAAAAAAGTACTTAATTACTTATGTAAACTAATGAATTAATAAGGGGGGAAAAGTAGATAAAGAATCGATCTGGAATCGGATCGTGACCTCCAGAATCGGAATCGGATCGGATCGTGAGGTGACTAAAGATTCCCACCTCTACTAGTATCTAAAAAATAAGTACTAGTACCTACTAAATAACTACTAGTATCTAATATATATGTACTAGTCTAGTCACAATTGGAATACATACTAGTCAGAACTGAATAGTTGATATCTGAATGACAGATCCCCATAGAAGTCAATGGCAAAAAAAAAAAATGTTGTTACTAGTAACAAAAGAATAGTTACTAGTCACTATTGGAATAAGTACTAGTATCTAATGAATAAGTACTAGTATCTATTTAATAGGTACTAGTATCTAATGAATAAGTACTAGTATCTAATGAATAAGTACTAGTATCTAATGAATAAGTACTAGTATCTAATGAATAAGTACTAGTATCTATTGAATAAGTACTAGTACCTAAAGAATAAGCACTAGTATCTAAAGAATAGGCACTAGTACCTAAAGAATAAACACTAGTATCTAATGAATAAGTACTAGTATCTATTTAATAGGTACTAGTATCTAATGAATAAGTACTAGTATCTAATGAATAAGCACTAGTATCTATTGAATAAGTACTAGTACCTAAAGAATAAGCACTAGTATCTAAAGAATAGGCACTAGTACCTAAAGAATAAACACTAGTAGCTAATGAATAAGTACTAGTACCAGTGTTGTGCCTGAACGCGTTCATTGAACGATAGTTCATGAACTCGTTCATATTTTGGGCGAACGTGAACTGAACGTACTCTATTACTGCCTGATGAACGTTACTGTTAACTCGTTCATTCTGGTGTCTGTGAACGGCACGCTCTCTCAGTTTAACTTCGTTCATAAGGGTGCAAGATTTCTATAGAAATGTATTTGTCCCGTTCGGAACCTCCGTTGTCCCGTTTATTGACGCTGATCTAACCACTGATGTATGACTGAATCTGATACAACAGCGGCACTTGGTCACGACACCGGTCATCATCCAATCACAGTCCACACTCACGCGCATCAGACCATACGAATATCAAACTCTAAATTGAGAATTAATTATTATTTTGGGACAAATCATTGTTTGATTTGCGCACAGAATCCTCCGCTGTCGGGTCGCTTCGATCCGGACTCGCGCTACCGGCAAATCCCTTTCACTGTCCGACTGGGTTTTGATTTCGGCAAATCAGTTTTGACGAATTCAAACAACGTGATTATTGTGAGTCCAACATACATCCAGCCACGCAAGAAAGCATGAAATCGTCCTGAGGGAATAATATACTGATGTGATTTGCTGGCCAAGAAACATTTCTGATTATTATTAATAAAAAAATTAAAATAAAAAAATCAGGATTCTTTGATGAATAAAAGGTTCAAAGTAAATTTATCCGAAATAAAAAAAACGTAACATTATAAATTTACTTGCTGAATAAAAGTAGGCTATTCATTTCTTTAATTTCTTTAAAAGTAGTGTATAATTACAAAAGCTTTCTATTTCAGATTGAAATGCTATTATTTTGAACTATGGTTTGTGTGTAATATGACTTTAATCAAAACAAATGTGTTGTCTGAAAACCTTTTAAACACATACGAACCTGAAATGACATATAGGCCTACTGTGTTATGTTGGCCTAGCCATTTCCTGTTTGTTTAGTTGGCAACCCTATACCCTCAATGCTATGTAAACCCTGGTTGGATAAGGATTTTAAAATTGGATATAAAGATGAAATCTGACACATAGTTTCAGTGTTAAAACTGATAACATAATTGCTGTCTGTGGTTTTATATGGGCTGTGGCAATAATTTTGAAAAATAATAGCTCGCAGCAACATATGGAAAAAAAGAACTGAACTAGTTCATTTTTTGGAACTGTGAACTTTAGTTCAAAATTTTGAAGTTTGAACTATGAACTGAACTAGTTCATTTTAAAATTTGTGAACTGAACTTTGAACTAGTTCATGTAGAAAGTGAACTTTCCCAACACTGACTAGTACTTAATGGAATAGATACTAGTATCTAAAAAATAAGTACTAGTAGCATGAAAATAGAGACTAGTCGGTTTAAATCATTAAATGTTAAAACGGCTTGCCATAGGCTTAATACTCCAATATAATGACAGCAAAAAGCAATCTAATCAATATTTAATTTCTTTTTTTAAAAAGTTAGATATTATTATCAAAAAAAGTGACATTTAACGATTGCTAAGCATTAAGTAAAGACATTTATAAGCAAGAGATTTCCATTTCAAATAAACGCTGTATCAAAGAATCCACACACAAAAAAAATTATTCTTGAGTATCAAATCATCATATCAGAATGATTTCTGAAGGACCATGTGACTGAAGACTGAAGTAATGATGCTGAAAATTCAGCTTTGCATCACAGGAATAAATTACATTTTTTAAATAAAATATATTCAAAAAGAAAACAGTTCTTTTAAATTGTAAGAACAGTTTTTACTGTATTTTTGATGAAATAAATGCAACCTTGGTGAGCATATAAAAAAAATTGCGTAAAGAATGGCAATCAAAAAGTAAAAACTAGTTAAAAAATATTTTAAAACAAATCAAAAATATATAATTGCAACTTCCATAACTTTTTTAAATTGTACTAATTTCCACAATTTTATAACTGCCTGATTTTTCCATGAACCCTGTATTTAATTACAATTAAATACGTTAATCCTAGCATGAACTATCTGTATATTAGTTGCATTAAGTAATATTCTCCAGACAAGAGAACATATTAAAATATCTCCAGTCTTCCTGGAAGGATATATTCTCTGTCTTAAGTTACAAGTTTAATGTTTTTGCCACCCTGCATGCAGAGACAGTGCCAGACTACTGAGTAAATGAAGTGTGTGGTGTTATTACCCCCCCTCCTCTCGTTGGGCACACGGCTAAGGCCAGCTGAACTAAATTTAGGAGGAACATTTACACACAGGTACAAGTACACATACACACACTCACACTCGCAGGACATTTACTTCCTTCGCTGTGTTATTTGGCCTTTTTCTTTCATACAAAATGTAATGACTTCTCTTCAGATATGCAAGAACAGCTGGTACACCATTTAAACAAATGCCTAACTAGTCTAGACTATCTGCTATGATCATCCTGACAGGGTCATTCGCATTCCTGACTGTTTAACAGAGCTTACTCAAACGTCATTAACACATAACGGCTTGTGTTTAAATGCTGGACTGCTTACGGCTGTAAAGAGAGTTTCTCAGCAGTGCACCTGAGATGTTCCTCTGGCAGACGTGAGAGGATCTGAGAGGCGTTTACTCTGAGATTCCTCAGTGTGCTGTGAAGCCACAAGCTGCCTGAAAGACTTAATGGATTATATCAAACAAACCATTGGTTTTGGACCACATTCGGATCAGTTTTTCCATGTACTGTATAACTTCAGGTTTGCTATGGAATTGTAAGTGAGCAATTTCAGCCATATTGCTGATTTCTGTAGTTTGGTTTACTTCAAACATAAGCCCTCTCTCCTAAACCCTAAACAGCCGTTTCTTATTGTAAAAAAAAAAGTGCCACTCCCCAAAAAGACTTATTGCGGTGTACAGAGCTTAGGGCTGTCACAGATATGGGTGTGACATTTAACGTGCGAGAGATATATACGAGATGACGGCGTTACCTTGTAGAAGGAATCCATTGACAGAAGAACGACCCAAGGAACATCCAAAGCCTCGATAATTTTACGAGCAACTGTTGTTTTGCCTGAGGCACTGCCTCCACAAAGCCCTATGGGTAAAAAAAGAACAGTAAATTGACATGTGACGATGGTCGATGATGACCGTGATGGTGTATGAGTTAACAATAGGGCTTTTCACACTTGATCTATTTAACCCTGGGTCATTAAACCCTGGCTAAACAGAATCCTGGGTTATCTTCACATTTCACACTGCTCATAGTTAACCCGGGGTTAACAATTAATCCTGGGTATTCATGAGCTGATGTTTCACTGTACACTCCTAAACCCCAGGTTAAGGTCCTTATTTGCATATTTGCAGCCAGTGTCACTGATTGGACGAACGCAGCACGCGACCCGCTTACATAAAGGCTCTAGCATTGCACATCCTCGTATTATATATTGTCGTAGCCAACTATCAAGTTTAAAAGTTTCTGTCACAATTTGACATTTTCCCTTCAAACTTTGAAACATAGCTTACTGTTTATACAACATGCTGTGTTTCTGAGACTGTCCAAAGCATGTGAATATGAGTCATGTGATTGGCTGCCTGTAGCGATTAACACCGCATCATTTCACACAGTGCAAGTTTAGCATTGCAATGCGGGGTTAACTCCAGATCAGGGTTTCATTACTCCGGGTAAAATGCGACACTAACCTGCTTCTAAATTACAAGTGTGAACGCTCCTTCACCCGGGGTTAAAAGCAGGGTTTAAAGCGACGATAACCCGGGGTTAAGCACAGCGTGAAAAGCCCAACTAATGTTTTTTCCCTGGGACGCTTTACTATACCGACCAATAACAAAAGCTTCTTTGGACTGGGTCCCGTGCTCATTGTACCAGGGTGGGCGTCCGGCGGTGTAGATGGTCCTCTTACTGGTCCGCAGAAGCGGAGGCTCGGATTTGCACTGGCTGGTGGATCGTTTCCGTGGCGACAGGCCGGTGTTGACGGAGGGGAGGAGCCTGTCCAGAGAGCCTTCGCCACTGCCACTGTTGAAAAGAGGAAATAAGACACAGTGAACAAGAGAAGACTCTTCCTGTTGTTTCCTGTGTGAATTCTGACTTCCTGATCACAAGCTGTACAAAGACCCCAGTTCACTCGGTGGCCATCACAGTTAACGCCTCCTATTTACTAGCTTTAACTATGTGGGTGACAGGGCATACAGCTCAATCTATTTCAATGAGGAAAATATGTCAAGATCTGATAACGTTGGTATCATACATTTTATGGCATGTTGCAACCTCTGGGAAAAACAACAACCCCATATTACTCAGCAAACATGTTAGCTGTAAATGTAGCACATCATCGTGATCAATGAAACGGAGATAACTGGAATATCATGTTGTCATGTCTAATGACTTATGACAGTTGAGCTCAAACAAAGCAACTGACCTCATTTTGATCAACTAGTTTGAGTTCTAAACAAATACTACCTTGTTAATAATAGTGAAAACATAATTACGGCCAGTGGTAGCACTAGCATGGCATGATTAAAGATAACCCAAAGGACCTGGTTCAAACTAACAACATGTCCAAACCAGACATGATGCAATAAGATTCAGAACGAGCAATTTGACGCGACAATCAGAAGACGGGCGGAGTCTCTCTGAAGACTAAAATGAACACCGTAAAGTCTGACATATAAAATGATAGTAAAAAATTTAAATAAATTAATAGAACAGTTTATTTAACCTTTAGACATAATATGAAAAAAAGTTTGCATATTAGTTTTTTTAAATATAAAAGGCTATTTGATACATTGGGCTTTTATAAAAGTTTAAGTCAATTTAAAAGTTACTCCTGTTTACTTTATAAAAATCCATCATGTCCCATGACCTGAAGGTGGACATTTTTACAATTATAAGGCGGCCTTTTACTTGCTAAAAAAGTATAACTATCAATTACATGGTCAAAAGGTAGATTGTATACAACAGGTTTTTCATAAAAGTTTTGATCATGTTTCGAGTATGTCAAATATGATACAGTAGGCTTTAAAGGGTTAAGCAGCATCAATATGACATTGTATCACAATTCAAATCAATCAATCTTAAATGTATATCATGCAACACATTTTGAAGACCTGGTTCAGTGGCCTATGAACACAACAGTGAAAGTAAGTTGGATAAAAAGTAACTGCTAAAAGCCAAATTAAATACATTACATAAAAAAACCCAGAAGATTTCAGTCCCAACATTACATATTATTCATGTAAATAATAAAATATGAAGTATATATTTACATGTACATGCACTCATTACTATTATTGCTCTGTGATAAATTGCTTATGTTCTGCTTACATAAAAGCATCTGCTAAATGCATAAAAGTAAATGATTAGGTACATACTAATATAAATCCACTGTAAAATGACCATTTATATAAAGTGAGACTAAAAATGTAATTATGTATAAGCCAACTATGCTAATGGTGCAGTAAGTTTGATGAAAACATGCTCTGGTTTCTAAGAGCATTTCTGGAAAGACTGATGAGTCACGAATAAACGAAAGAGATACAAGGTAAAATTGGTGGACGCCCTACAGACTCACTGCAGTGAGAGCTGCGGAGCTCATAAGCAGCAAAAAAATATTTTTACATTTTATTTTATATATACATTATTTATATTAATATATAGTATTTATATATTATATTATATATATTATTATTAAAAATATATATTTATATTAAATTAAATTATTTATATTTATTTATTTATATTAAATTTGCATTTTAAGAGAAAAATACTTACTGAAGCAGGCGAGAACGCAAGATGTCCACAAAAGACGAGTCCATGTACTTGTCCATTAAGTAAAAGAAACAAATAAAATACTACGTAGTACCTACTCTCAACTAAACATCTGTTTGTATAAAAAAGCCAGTCAGATCAAGTGACACATGACTGCGTAATCCCTAATGCTTACATGCCTCGGGTAAACAAAGCCTACTTCACATGTGCAACTATAACTGGTAAAACTAGAATAAAGCAAGTTTACTAGGCAGAAAATATGTCTTGTGTGCCGAGTATGCCTTTGAGTTTCTATTTGTGTGAATAGAAATCATCTTGGGTCATCTTTCTAGTTTATCTGCCCTGCTAAAATATGAAAGAGTGATAAGAGATAAGATGGCAAACAGTGGACTCTGCCCTGGCATTTTTTCAGAAACCACAAACCAGTCAGCCAAAGTCTTTCTCTTAAAGGAAATTATCAAATGACTGTAATCATTTACTATACGACATTCTTCTAGTGAAATATATCTGTACTAAAAAAGTGATTTTCAAGCATTTTTCAGGGCAGGATTTTCAGTGAAAACCTTTAATCTGTTTAGCACTAGCCATATGGACTATTAAAGAGCCCATATTATTGTGGGCACTTCAAAAATACACCGTGATCACTTGCATATTTTCCTGACAACAGCGGAAACAACTTAAAATACTCATAATAATTTTTGGAGTAATATATCATTCAAAACTATAAAGGGTCTACTTGTGTAAACTCATAATAACAACGAAAAGTTGTGCTTTTGTAAAACATAGAAAACAAACAGCGTTTTCTGCCTTCTCGGTCTCCGTGGACTGGAGCGTGTCACAAAAATGAAATGAAACTCAGTGTTGCCTCGCAGACCTGAGGAAATATATCTATAGAAAGCTTGAAATGTCTACTTTTAAACAAACCAATTCAAATCAGAAACAAATACTCTCTGATTATGCAATCCGTATGAAGTATATGTTTAAAATGAATATAAACGTGTGATAAATCGACTAATGGCTTAAATGAACGAGTACTAGTCGATTAGGAAAATCTCTAGTTCAACTGGTCAGATTGTCTCTCCAGTATTTGATATTGTTGATGTTGGTCTGCAGCACTAAATAACACAATGCTGTTTGCTGTTATAATGACAACAGTTTTCTAAGTTACATTGTTAGGCTGGTCTGCCATCTACCATCAGTCTTCTAACAGCGTTTATCGACGTCAAAATCATTGACCAATCAAATCAAAGAAAAGGCTTTACTGTTCACAGAAGACGAACATGAGTTCCAGAGAGATGCTTCAGTTTGAACCGAGAAAGAGAAAAGAGGTAAGATGTCAAATATTAAACAGTTTTACGATAGAAATGTTAAATGACAGTAATGTCCAGCGATGCAAACTACTCCACTTGGTCAAATTTCACCATTTTTGATTGAAAACAGGCTAAAATGTACACGAGCCATGTAATTCATAACAGAGTGTGACGACAAGAACATTAACAAAGCTATTTTTGACATATAGAGTGTGTGTGCATGCAAACTTCCAATGTGTTAGGCACATGTTGCATTCCCAAATGCAAATACGCCTCAAACACGCAGAAATTGCAGGGTAGCATTTACTGTGAACTGAAAGTGAAAACGACCGTTTCTTTACTCTCAAACATACAGAGCGTGAGACTATATATTTACATAATTACATCACAACTGTTGGGATTTGATGATCGCACAAAGCCTAAGCCATATCTCATTCTAATAACCATACATAGTCAATATTCATAAATAAGTTATGGGGCAACGGGTGCCGATTTTTACTCACATTTGACGCTTTGAAAGCAAACCATGCATGAGATAAATGTATTCGAAAACATAACATTTAGGAGTTTATTTAATAATTGTTCAAGGCCATTTCACGATTTCAATCAACACATAGTTTTTTCTTGGATTGACAATTCACGTGGGTCATTCTTTTCAGGATGGAAAATATGGAAATACGTATAACTATGGAAATTATAGCCTCCATGCCTAAATTATACATTTAAAGTACAGAGATATTAACTACATGTACTTACAATAGGGTTAGTTGCATGAAATTATGCATACTTTACTGTTATTACAGCAGTAAATGCATGTAACATCTATCAAAGACGCTCTAAAATAAAGTGTTACCAAATGTCATAGCGTCACATGATGCCACGGAGCAGTGTGAGCATTCTTCAAAACATCTCCTTTTGTGTTTCACAGAAGAAACAAAGTCAAATAGGTCTGGACAACATTAGGATGAATAATGTGACAGAATTTAAATTTTTTGGGTGAACTATCCCTTTACAAATACACACACACTAACCTCAACGACAGCACATCAGCAACTTCTGGTTCGCATCACAAGTTCACTCAAGGACAGTATGAGAATACACCATTGTGCAGTTTACTAATGAAACATTTTCACTGTAAAACACCTCATAATATAAAAACAGCAAACAGAAAACAAATCAAAACCTGACAGGAGGTGGCAATCGCACGCTGAGGTTTTCAGCAAACACATAAAACTGATGGATATTTGCTTGTAAAAAAAACAGAGCAAGCAGAGAGTCCTGTCAGCGAAAGCTGTGTTGATGATCTCACTATATACAACGCGCCTAACTACTATGTACTAATATTTAAATTAAAGACCCCTTGTGGTGAAAATCAAGTTTTTAATGCTGTTTTTATGTCTATGTGGTGTTTTTAATATGCTTTAAGACAGGGGGTGCCCAACCCTGCTCCTGCTGATCGACTGTCCTGCACAGTTCATCTCCAGCCCTAATCAAACACACCCGAAGCAACCAATTAAGGTCTTCAGGATCACTTGAAAATTAAAGGGCACCCCTGCTTTAGGACAAACCATGTGCAAATTCATAAGTCACACCATTGCTGAGCATTTTCTCTTTAAAACTGCAGTGAATCACAGACAGTCTCAAAAACGCGGTTTGAAATCGCTGGCGTTTCTGCCGTCACAAACTACCTTGTAACCAATCACGTCTTGAGGGGGGCGGGCTTAGGCATATAATTAACTATGACCGCTCTGAAGCAGGGGAGTCTCAAGAGAAGTCAGGTTATCCCCGTATATTTTTCTGTTATGAAAAATCGGCTACATTTAGCAATATAGCGGGTGAATTAGCCTATGTATATGATGTATATTACGATGTTATGATGAACTATGTGCGTTTCTCCACTGATGTTCTGAATTGTTCAAAGCGTTTCTAAGGATGCTGGTTGCAGAGGAGGACAAAGTACACAACTTCCTTACTTGAGTGAAAGTACAGATACTACTGGTCAAATATTACTCCGGTACAAGTAAAAGTTGTAAAGACCGATTTTTACTGAAGTAAAAGAACAGGAGTACTTGTTTTTAAAAGTACTTAAGTATCAAAAGTAACTTTCAATGCATTGTTTTATTATTGTTGCATTGTTTTATGTAATACTTACAGTACCTTATGCCTCTGAATCTCTGCCTGCCTACCCTCATATCAATATCACATTTATTTCTAGAACACAGTTCCAGTAGTGGGATTGAATGTGAGATTGAATAAGTGCACTCAATAACGTCCACAATGGTTTCGGACACCCAAATGGCTGTTCCCTCAAATAGTGCCCTATTTAAAGTTTTTGGGGCTTTTAGTATGAATATGTTAGCCTTACTGTTATCTATAAGCTAGCGTGCACCAAAACAATGACAAAACTCGCATTTAGAAGACCAAACCCAACGTTGAAAATGAAAATCAGGTTGATGTCAGAATCCAACGCCAGATTGACATTAATCTCCAACGTTGGACAGACGTTGTATTGTGGTTGAAAACAAAAATCTGGTTGACGTCAGAAACCAACATCAGTCGGTTTCTGACGTCAATTCGACTTTCATTTCCAGTCACAATGCAACCCTTGCAAAAATGCAACCCCTGCAACCAAAATCATCCCCTGACTGGCATTACTACTTTCTACTCAAGGACCTGACACAATTGTAGTGGAGTAAAAAGTAAGATATTTGTCATTCAAATGTAGTGAAGTTAAAGAAAAAAGTTTCCAGAAAAAATAATACTCAAGTAAAGTACAGATACAGTGTACTTAAGTACAGTACTCAAGTAAATGTACTTTGTTACTGTCCACCTCTGGCTGGTTGTTATAAGGAAGATGTCTGACTCTGAGACGGAGAACGAGAACATGTTTGTGTAACGTTAGCAACACATCATTAGCTGTTTGATAACGTAGTCAAGACAAAGGCTAACCATATTAATTACTGTTATGTGTCCGACGTCGTAGAGAGCTATTCATAAAACGCATCACCATTCTGATACATCGACTTGTAGACAAGCCTGTATAATTCACTCTTCCACTTCTTCTGAATCCGTTTCTGGTTCAATCACATATGGCAATATCACATTTACTACAGTAAAGTTGAGCAGGCGTGAGTGAGTGGAGGCGGGGCTCATTTGCATATTCATGGTTCTGCGTACATACTAAATGAGGCAAGGGTGTAGAGTTATATTCAAGCTATTTTGGCATGAATTAATTATTTCCACAGGAAAAAAATGTTTAAATGTGTCATTCTGGTGATCAAAGATGAGATTTAAAGGGGTGGTATAATGCCCTTTTCACTAAATGTAAAATAAGTCTCTGATGTCCCCAGAGTAAGTATGTTAAGTTTTAGCTCAAAATACCCCACAGATATTTTTATACAATATGTTAAAGTTGTCACTTTTTGAGGGTGAGCAAAAACGCACAGTTTTTGTGTCTGTTCCTTTAAATGCAAATGAGCTGCTGCTCCCGGCACAGGGGGCGGAGCTTTAAGAGGTTGTGTCCTTTTACCTCACACAGACACAAACTGAAGATTTCAAAAACGTTCAGCCTTTTATGTTAAACCGGAGTCAGACAATGATGGAGAGACTCAAGAAGAATTGACAACATGTAGAAGCAACAGGACATTTCTGAACGGTTAGTTGATGAATTTATGTAGCTTATGTGTAGTTATCTTCTAGTCATTGATTAGCATATTCTGTCATGATAATCTATAAATCGTGTTCCCGGGTCGGGGTTTATGTAAATTTTAGGGTTGGTGATGTCACTAACCCGGGAGGAACGTCGTGTAGTCCCTACCAGCCGTTTGTTGTAGTCCTTAAAAAGTAATTTCTTTAAAAGCAAATATCTCCCTTTGCTTTGAACTTTGAGCTTCGTAACTTTGCAGATGTTGTTTATGGTCAAACAGCAACACTACACACTAACTAAAGTTAAAAAAGTGAAATCATAATCAACCACCCCTTTTTAAGAGATAAAATGATTGACTACAGGGGGCTTTAATAATTTGATACAATGCACATATTGTGTACATACACATTTTTACATTACACTTATATATTTTTTTAAATCGGTAACAATTTATTTTAAGGTAAGGTAAGGTCAACTTTATTATCCCCAAGGGGCAATTTGTTTCACAGCCAGCAGTAAACCATACAATGATACAAAGAATAAACACCACCACAACACACAAAAAGAAAGGAAGAAAAAAAAAGGACTTCAATAAATAATTTACCTTGAATAATTTAAAAAAACAAAGGCAGCTGTTACAAATGAATTTTTTAATATTAGTCCCATCTAGATTTGCCAGTACCAGGTGATGTAGTTACATGTTACGACAGTAAAAACAGTGAATTATGCATAAGTAACTAACCCTAAACGTAACTCTATAGGCCTAGTAAGTACATGTAGTTAAATAATATTACTCTGAGTCTGTACTTATTCGACTACGTCACCCAAAAAATCCTGTAATTAGGCTATATCTATAATTAATTTCTGTAATTACATCTATAATGACACTGTTGGCCCTTTTCCACTCTTAAACCCACGCATATCACCAAACCTGTCCTAACCTCACCTGTATCCCACCTCAATAGCAGCACAAGCGTTCTGCAACACAACATCAACACAATAAGTACATTGGACCTAACAATTATTGTTAACACTTTATTTTACAGTGTCTTTGTTACACGTTACATGTACTTACTACAGTAATAACAGTAAATTATGCATAATTACAAGCAACCAACCCCAATCCTAACCCTATACCTGTAGTTAATCATTATTACTCAGTACTTAATTGCATAATTACACTGTAACAAGGATATCTTAAAACAAAATGTAACCCAATTGTTATTTTTGATACAAGTACATAGTAGTAGTTAAAGACAGAAAATATAGTGTGCAAAACAGCAAACCTCAAAACCTGACAGGATGTGCCAATCGCATGCTGAGGTTTCATCAGATAAATTCATAAAAAACTGATGTAAATTTGCATCTATGGTAAAAACAGAGCAAGTAGAGAGTCCTGTCAGCAGCAGCTGCATTCAACAAGTGTGCAAACTGCTTAATAAACTACTCAAGAGCGTCCAACACACTTGAGGATGGAGAAAAAGACAAAGATGCTAAGACCAGCATAATAAAAAAAAATATTTAAAAAAATGTAATAATCAGTGAGTTATCAGGCTTACCTTCCATCTGCCCTAAGAGACCAGCAGCCTGAGATCCTGGCTCCCGAGTATGCTGGGAGTGTGTTCATGATGGGACAGACAGATGAGATGAGATGAGATGAGATGAGATGAAAGCTCCAGAGAAAGATCAGCGCTAATGTAACCGCAGGGACGTACACACACACGGGCGCTCAGAGAGCCTGCCCTCTGGCAAGCCGAGCGGAGCGAGAGAACAGGAAGAAAAACGAAAGTGAAGCAGAAGGGAGGAAAACAAAACTGTGCTTTCTACGTCGGTTTTGTTTTATCAGTCACTAGCGTTAGTGGGCCGGGACCATTCAAGACAAACCTTTCTCTCGCCCTAACATGCTACTATGGACACTGCCAACAAACGTAAGAGGATAACCTGTCCCGCAGATTATGTTTGGCGGGTGGTATTAATAGCAGCAGGTTGGAAACACGCAGAGCTCACACACCCCTCCGCTGGCCTCTTACGGGGCGGCTCATCTGTCTGTGACACTCACACAGGCTGTTGCTGACACGGGACGGCGAAAGAGCGCGAGGGAAAGCAGCGATTTTGAATTGTGTTCTTAGGCTCGGGACATAAACAAATCAGGTTGCTCTGTGAAGCGGGGGAGCGGTGGAGGAGAGACGCAGATCTGTGCGCTCTCTTCATTACACCCAAGGGCTCTGAGATCACCTTATCAACCGGCCCGTCCTCTGGGGCGTCGCTCCACCTGCTCCCCCTCCCGGGACAGCCCTCACAAACATCATGATGAAACTCACTGCCTCCATCACAGCCCGTACTGGCCGTGATCTTACAGTACAAGCACATCCACAAATACACATTCAATTAGCCAACAAAATAAATACACAGACATAACTCTGTGTAAAGATGAAAAAGTGAAAACTCTGTCATCATTTACACCCCCTTAAGTTGTTCCAAACATGTTTCTTTGTTCTGCTGAACACAAAAGAAGATATTTTGTGGAACAACTTTAGGGTGAGTGAATGATGACAGTTTTCATTTTTGGGTGAACTATCCCTTTAATAGTCAGCATCTAAACTGAATGAAACTAATTAATGTTTAAGTGTTACAGTAGTATTTTAATAATTGATTATTATTATATAAACACAGAAAGTTGAACATGTAAAATTGCAATTAGAATCAACCAAAAAGATGACAACAAAACAGCAAATACACACATATCACAAATCCTAAAAAAAGCTGAATTTTCAGCATCATTACTCCAGTCTTCAGTGTCACATGATCCTTCAGAAATCATTCTAATATGATTTGATGCTCAAGAAACATTTCTGATTATTATCAATGTTGAAAACTGCTTCATGTTTTTGCGGAAACCAGGACACTTTTTTTCAGGATTCTTTAAAGGTTCAAAAGAACAGCATTTATCTGAAATAGAAATCTTTAATAACATTATGAATTTCTTCACAGTCACTTTTGATCAATGTAATGCATCTGTGCTGAATACAATTTTTAACTTTTGAAGGGTGGTGTATATAGTAAGCTAAAATAAGTAGATTCAAAGCCCAGAAGAGGAGACATGGACGCAGTGGAGCACGATTCTTTGTAAGACATCTGACTATTAGCCATCTTATTCTCCTATTAGATCTCGCTCCCAAATGTCAAGACTTCCTCTTTCTACTTCAATCCTAAACACGTGTATGCAGGACATTCCCAACAACAACAGCTGCTGGTCTGGATATGGGAAGGCACAGTCACGTGACCCGCGCTCGCAGTGATGTCACAGCGTTAGACGAGCGCGCCCTCTCGCGTCGCTCTGCCGCGCTGCAACGCGGAGGTGATCATGATTCAGCTTGATAAATATAAACTCTAATAATACAGTTGCAGTGTCGCATAATATAGTAAACACTACTCCAAATTTGTTCTGTTACTTAATAATTTATTTGACCTATTATTAGTTTAAAATGCCATTCAACCATGTGTAATTAAGCCAACAAGACTACAGGTGTCGTTCACAATACGGTTTACAGTAAGTGAAGTAAGTTAACGTTAGTTTAATTGCATGTAATAATAAGGTGTGGCTGAAAAAACGGTCCAAAGAAATAACGGCGATGATCCTACATGCTCTCCTGAGATCTTCGCAACATGTGCTTCAGTGTCATTCACCATGGAGTGAGCAGCAGTAACACACATTTACTGACAAGACCATTTAAACAGAACCAGACGCATAAAAAACACATTCACACAAATAGTCATGGACTGAAACAAGACGAGGAAACAGGGTTACAGGTTCATAACTATGTGCTTAAAGAGACATGTCTCTCCACACATCTTGTTAGTTTAGGGGGGGGGTTATAAATATCACCAGAGGCATATATGATCAACGCGTGTGTTGCAGAGTGCCAGAAACACGCGAGACGCACCAGGAACTCCAGCACGCACGCGACAGTCACTGTGCGCTCGTCGTTTAATGTTTACTAACACACACGCATATTAAGATCACGGGGAACTTAATAACTGAGAGGTTAGGAGGTAAAGCTCTTGAAATGTACCTTGTGCACCGCATAGAGGCTTTTTCTCCGCACTCCATCGCCGAGACTCTTCCGTCTCCGCAGACGGCAGACATTGTTGGATTCCTATTTGACAATCAGCTGTTGCGAGTGCGACTCTGGCCTCGACTAATGCTGCTGGGATATGTAGTTTTATGTGTCATAGGGTCGCGCATGTCTTCAGCGAAACGGAACTACAAATCCCAGAATGTAAATTGTAACGTATATTTTTAAGTACAAGTTTAGTTATGATTTTGCTGTACTGAATTTAATTTATGCTAATTGTGCTGAAAAATAAATATCACAATGGGAAAACATTCATTTTCTTTAAGCAAGATTCATAATACATTAGTATATTATTTATTTTATTGATACTTTGAGTTGACAGGCCTGTGTTATACATACACTGCCGTTCAAAAGTTCAAATATATAGTCTACACAACACATACATACCTGTGTGTAAAGATCCGTTATAGTCGCCATCTAAACTGAAACAATGTCCTGATAATCACATCATTTTATTTTATTTTATTTAGTTTTAATTTAATAATGGATTATAATAACATACATGGACTTAACAGAGAACGTTTACATGCACACATCTATTAATAGAATCAACAAAAAGGACGACGATAATAGTTATACATGAATAAACTGTCACAAATCCTAAAAAATAAATAAATAAAAAACTAATAAAATAAGGTTATATTTTACTAATATAATTTTTTTGAAAACAATTGATATATATTTTATACAAACCCTACCTTTCAAAAGTTTAGGGGCAGCAAGAATCTCTTTTTTATTTTTTTTAAACCTAAACCAGGAAGTCGGTTAAAAGTGACAGTAAAGCCATTCACAATTAAAAAAAATAAAATAATAATAATAATAATTTTTTAAAATGCTGTTCTTCTGAACTTTCTATTTATCAAATCCTGGAAAAAAAAAGTTATAATATTACAATATTCATATTATTTTACAAATTATATTTTTGTGACATGTTCATCCAAACATAAGAAAACAATTCAGCCAGTAAAATCTTTCTCAACATTTTATTAATTATTTGAGGGGTATTAATGCACAGTTAATACACCAGGGGGAAAAAGAGAGAGAATAATAGTTTAGATTCAGAACTCTTGCCAACCTAGTTAAAAACTTCAAAGGAATAAAGGATCATTGTGTCCATTACTTGATAAGTATTAATAGATTTAACAGTTTCAGAATAAAATCCTTTGTCATTTTGGACCATCCTTTTGTACCTCCAGGGGAGACCAGGGGACCCAGTGGCCCTGCTCCGAATCACTTCAAATCAATCCCAATGACTTTCGTTTGTAAACTTCTTTGAGGATGTTCTCCGTCAGAACACTGATGGGGCAAATTCTAACTTCTGAAATCCTCATTTCACACAAAAGTTGAAGTAATGAAAAGAATGATTTTTAAAAACTGGTAGGGGGCTCCACTTTCTACAGACCCCCTTAGTACAAAATTCCACAGCACACAATCAAATTCACCAAAATCTCTACCGACACTCCATATTCAAGCCTATTTCATGGGATTACAAGTGCACTAAATACAGAAATACACACCTACACACATTCATGCTCACACGCACGCACGCACACACACTCTCTCTCTCTCACACACACACACACACTGTGTATAGCGTTTTTGACAAAAGGACATTTTCAACATGTACTTCCGACCTGTATAGAAAAGCGCAGGATCATATTCAAATAGTTTAAAGCAACTATGTCACAAAGAAAGAAGCAAACAAGCAAAAGAAAGCGAATACAGTTCGCACTAAGCTTTGTAAATCATATTTAACTTTGCAGTAGTGCTTTCGACTGCAAGATATTGCTGTAATTTTGAAATAAATCTGTTGCGATGTCATGATCGTACAACGTCTGCATATGTGTACGCCACATAATCTAGGAAGACGGGTAATCGAAGCCACGCACAATATTCCTAGCGGAAACTACACGGCATCTTTCAAATCGAGCAATATCGTGTGAAAACGAAACTTCCATTGAGAAAGATACATTCTACTGGGCGAAACTCAAAGTACATTGTCTATGTTAAAGTACGGTAGTTGGTTTCATGGACCCAAGATGGCAAGATTACACCAGCTCAAAGACGGTATAAAGACAACATAATCAGAAATGTCATGGAGCAACATTGAGCTTCTATCTCAGTTTTAACCTCACAACATGCATGATACATGTGTTGCCTTGTCCTCTCCTGCAATGTTCTCTCAAGAGGACAAGAACCTTGGGGAGGAGAATCTCACGAAACCTGTGAAGAACATGCCAAAGTTATATTTTACCAGAAGATCAAATTAAAGAAATGCTTAAAGGGGTCATGAGATTACATTTGCCTTGATCTTTTGACATATAAGAGGGTTTTGTATCATTAAAACATCCTGCAAGTTTCAGAGCTTAAAATGTCCTCATTATAAAACAAAGCATTTCATTAATCAAGCTCCAAAAACAGCTCGTTTTGATATTGTGGGATCTGTGATGTCACACTGGCAAATACATTTGCATATGACCACCTCCAGAGCAAGACATTGACCAATAGCTTTACATTAACGCACCATAGGCTCCGCCCACTGGCGTTCAGTCGCGTAACGACTGGCATTTGCCTACACTGGATGTGAGCGTAACGTTGAAACCAAATTGAGTCGACAAAAGGACAAATGGAAGAGTGAAAGAACGTCCACTTTCGTCTTCAGAAGGATAACAGTGTCTGAAACATGTGGATGGTTTATATTAATGGCGTCATGGATCACGTCGGAGGATTTTATGTTTGTTCGGAGCATTTGACTGCAGATTGTTCTGTAAACGAGGCTCAGAGTAATGGAGAGTTCGCAAAGAAACTTTTGTTGAAAGTTGAAGCAGTCAGCGGTATTGGATCTGACAGCAGTTACATCACAAACCTTAAATGTATTCATAAAGTCTGAAAATGACGCTTTTATATGGATAATGTTTTCAAAACACTTACTCACATGCAATAGCGAGTGGGCGTTGATACTGTGTCCTATGCAACGACGTTAGCCAATCATAACACTGACGTTTAATGACAAGCCTTAAAGGAGCCGTTCCTTAAAAACGGATCATTTCAGAGTTGAAAATAATCATATTTCCGCAAACATTTGTATTAACATTATAAGAGAACCTCAATGAATATGTTAAAATAATAGAAAAAATCCATGTAATGACCCCTTTAATAAAACTTATGCATCTATAAAAAAAACAAAAATTGTTTATTTTTTCCAATGATGATTCTCATTAGTGTAATGTAGTAAATTTAGTTTTTTTTAATGGTTTATGATGTACTTATATATATATGTATATACACACATATATACATGTTCTTCAAAGGTTTTATAAGATTTTATCAGACAAAATAAAAGACAATTTTTTCAGTGCAATAGGGGGATTTCAGTGCGACTGACGCCGAAGAAGTTTTTTATTTGCCATTTAATGCTTGACGCTTCGTTTCTGATGCAGGACAGTTAAAATGAGATCTGCTACAGTAATTCATGTCATAAACATGGGACTCGATGGCAAGTTTGACTAACTGGTTCACAATTTCATGCGCAACATTCCTTAAGGTAGATTGGCTACTAGCACCTTTTGCCTAAAACCACGACAAACCAACCCTAGTTTTCTGAAGCAACTATGAGATTAAAGTCACATTTACAAGTATTAGTATAAAATAAATGTATGCAACTTTCAGCTTATTCTTCTTTTCTCATTAGATAAATATATTTTTCATAATTTACCCTTTTTTTTTCTGTGTGTGACCTGTATGCTAATAATTTTATGGCAATTCTTTTTCATGATTTCAAGTACCTCAGTTAGAATTATTAGGGTTTTGGAATACATAATTTCTGTTGCAAATGATAATTTTTTTTCAATCTATAATCTTTTATACAAACTGAGGAAGAATAAAAAGACACACTGCTTCCATTAGTCACCTCCGAGGGGACTGTTATGGCTTCAAACATAATTTTCATTTCATATCTGACATAGATTTGCTTTCTAAATTGGGGAATGGAGGACGGGCTTCATTTGCACGCATCACACGGATCAAATGGCAGGCGTTCGGGGTTTCTCGAACTCTCGTGGATTTATGTAAAGGAAACTGATCCGAGATCTCACAGCGCAGAGCCACTCATTTAAGGTCGGGAGAATGGAAGCCTAACAGTGCCTGCAAAGTGCAAGATAAGGAGGGAAGGGGGAGGAGGGGTTAAAGTGCAATACGAGCATTTTTCTCAAACAGGCCTTGATCAGAAAGTTGGGAATCAGTGTGTGCAGGACCATTCAGATGTTCAGTTCAGGACAGACGCTCTGATTCGGAAACGTTCGGATAAAGCCTGCAGTGACCATTCTGATTGTGCTCTTCAATGCTTTACACGACAAGCTTGTGCACCCAAAACACTCTCACTATTGCATACAGGTCCTTTAGTGCATACCACACACATTGCTTGTACTCGCAGTTAATGGGTGAATGTCGCAAAAACATGCCCAGGACACATTTCACCCTAAAATCAAATAGAAATTCTATTTTGCATAAATAAAGTCTAATTTGACTAACAATATTGTTTGCATTGAGACATTTTTCTCACATTTGCTTGCCAAATTCTCATTACCGTAATGCAATATATATATATTACATTTAAATTATATATGGCATTACAACAAATATTACTATATATATATATATATATATATATATATACACACACATACATATACACATATATATATAACGGAAAAATATCACTTTTTTGCATTACGGTAATGAGAATTGGGATGTAAAATGTGCTTAACTTTCATACAAAAAAATTGCCAATGCAAATAAAAACTAATAGTCCTAAAAAAAGCTTAATTTCCTTTTAGTGAAATAGAATTTTTTCCTTTGCTTAAAATTTGAAGTGAAATCGATCTTGAGAGGTTTTGCGAGATTCACCAAAATTTCCTGTTTGTTTTTTTTCCCTACTCGACCACTATCATTTTCATTGGAGCCAGTTTGAGTCTTAGGGGCCGTTCACACAGAACACATTTTTGCATTCCACTGCGTTTTTTCCACTGATTTTCTTTGTAAACATGCTCTAGATGGACGTGCTTGCCCATTGCACACGCATTACATATCTTTTGCAGCATCTTGCGCATGACATGGCGATCTAAATGGTTGGTGCTCAAAAGTTAAAAGAAATTCAAATTTTAAAACACGCATCTATACAACTTCCACTGCCCCTTTTTGTGAACGGCCCCTCAAGTTTAAGCAAGGACTGATGACATCACAGATGTCAAAGGGCATTCCTGTGCTTTGAAGTATTACATTTTTCCTGCCAAAACATTTGTAGTCATTTATTAGGCAGTGCATGCCTGCTGCAAACGTTCCATTTTGTTATTGATTTGAATTTCTCTAATCATCTGCACTGTATATTCCTTCTAAGTTAAACATCACAAGCTTATATTCCCATAAAAAACAATCTGACAAATGAAAGCACAAAGCTCTACCAATTCTCAAAGCATTTAAAGGTTTTAACAAAGACCTCCGGGTCAACTGCAGCAAACTACAAACTACTGCAAACAGCCCAAAGGGATGCGGGATAAGGAGTTACACAAGGCTACGTGCTCAGACCTCTCACGATTCCGAACAAGAGACAGGACAAGAAACCACAAAAGCAACACTATTGCACAGTAGCACACTGTTACAACAGCCGTCGATCTAATTCCAACCCTGCCACTGACGAAACAAACCCAAACACATCTGAGGAAAAGCAACCTAAACAATGACCAACTTTTTTGACGCACCTTGTTTGAAACTGATGGACGAAAATGAAATTGCTTTGAATATATTCATATATAGATATAGATATTATATATACACAGCAGAGTATTACCGTGATAAAATGTTAGCAGTAAATTAGCTCATCATGCTAATTGAATGAGTTTGATATTCTATAAAAAAAAAAATCGTTCAAACACATCATGAAACCACCAGACATGTTGACTCACTGTAGCTACCCAAAAAAAATCACATGGAAATGTAACTTCGTAACTTCTGCTCTAAAAAATATATCAACTGGGAGCTTAAATGTTATTGACCCCTTCAGAGTGAACAACCTTATTAAAATGAACTATAAAAATGGAATGAAAAACCAACAGGAGTAATATATATCAGTATACACAAGCACACACATAATGTATATACTCAGCTTAAAAAACACAAAGATCAGTGTGAAATCAATACAAATCGTTGTTTCCTGCTGTTTTTCATCCCCTCATTCTTCCGTTCATCTTTCCGAGCTCTTTCTTCTGTGTCTTCCTTCATTTCCGTGACCGAACTGAATAAAGTTTACCGGTGTAGTTCGGAAAGCATCCCTTCTGGTGCAGACGTAGTGAAAGCCGTGTTACTCAGTGGCCAGAGCTTTCTTAGGTTTGGCTCGTTTCTTTATAGGGGGCGGTGTGTCTCTGGTTTGGGCTGGATTCCCACTGTCCACTGGGTCAGAGGGTGTGGTTGGGCTGTGGGTGATGGGGTTGGGTGCAGGGGTTCGGGTTTCTGAGGTTATGATCTGGGGAGGAATCGGGACTGGAGCAGAGGTGAAGCTCTTAGTCTCTGCTGGAAAGGAGGCTGTCACCAGGTGGTGATCTTTGGGCTTTCGTCCCCTCTTCTTCCCAGGCACTACGTTTTTCATGTCCTTCTGTAAGCCATTGCTCTCTGGCTCTTTTCTCTTGTTGTTGGCCACTTCATTGGTAGATGCCCGAAACCAGTTCTGTGCACATAGAGCCACATCAAGTTTAAAGAGGAACTGAGTCTTAAAGGCTCAGCTGATGGATTTGCATGAATTTTCCACAGTAGAACATTCTAAAAGGAAACTATTCATCCTTATAAACCCTTTTGACATAGAAAGGCACATGGTGATGATTTGTGCATAGAACAACATTCATCTTTGTGTACTAAAACTGAAACTAAAGATTAATTAAAAAGCATAAATAGAAATAGTTCTGTAATGCCCCAAAAAACTACCGGACATTACTCAAGTTTGCATCATCACAAAAATATTTGAATGATCAACACTTCGGTCAATTGCTCGCAAACCTGAGGATGGTCGACTGACCAAAATGTTGCTCAATAAAATATTTATGTGATGATGCAAACTTGAGAAGTATATGTGCGATTTATATTTTTCAATATAAAATTATCTATATATGATGGTAGAAATGTTGTGACCTGTGTTAAAATAATAAATACAACCTGAAGATGCCAATATAGCTAAGATTTATTAGAAGGTTAATTTAAAGATTGAACCGATTTTCAAAAGTTCATTGAATTCAAATGTCTTGGTTATATTTCTTAGCAATTTTCTCAACTATAATTACTAAAACTAATATATATACACTACCGTTCAAAAGTTTGGGGTCAGTAAGATTTTTTATGTTTTTAAAAGAAGTATCTTCTGCTCACCAAGGCTGCATTTATTTGATTAAAAAAAAAGAAAAGAAAAAAAAAACAGTAATATTGTGAAATATTATGACAATTTAAAATTACTTTTCTATTTTAATATATTTTAAAATGTAATTTAGTCCTGTGATACAAAGCTGAATTTTCAGCATCATTACTCCAGTCTTCAGTGTCACATGATCCTCCAGAAATCATTCTAATATGATGATTTGATGCTCAGGAAACATTCATTATTATTATCAATGTTGAAAACAGTTGTGTACAAATTTTTTTTTCTAAATTATTTGATGAATAGAAAGTTCAAAAGAACAGTATTTATTTAAAATAGAATATTTTCTAACATTATAAATGTCTTTACTGTAACTTTTGATCAGTTTAACTCATCCTTGATGAATAAAAGTATTGTGTTTATTTTATTTATTTCCCCAAAATTTTTTATTAAAATTCTTACTGACCCCAAACTTTTGAACGGTAGTGTTTAATGTTACAAAAGCTTTAGATTTCATATAAATGCTGTTCTTTTGAACTTTCTATTCATCATGGCATCATGAAATAAAAATGTAAAAAAATGTTTTCAACATTGATAATAATCATAAATGTTTCTTGAGCATCAAATCATCATATTAGAATGATTTCTGAAGGATCATGTGACACTGAAGACTGGAGTAATGATGCTGAAAATTCAGCTTTGATGACAGGAATAAATTACACTTTACTGTATATTCACATAGAAAACAGCTGTTTTAAATTGGAATAATATTTCACAATATTACTGTTTTTGTTTGTATTTTTAATCAAATAAATGCAGCCTTGGTGAGCAGAAGATACTTCTTTTAAAAACATAAAAAATCTTACTGACCCCAAACTTTTGAACGGTAGTGTGTATATATCTATATATAATTAAGATAGAAAATGACTTTCAATGCTTCAATGGAAGCATTGAAACTTCACAGTTGGTGTACCTTTGATAATCAAAAAAGTTTTGTCTTGTTCATTCATATCGAACTTGATGTGAACAGACATACAGTGGACATAAACAGTAGACATTGTGTGACACTAGAAGACTATTAAGGGCAACTGCTCAGATTACTCTGCATTGAACATACAATATACAGGGTGAGCGAGTGTTTGGTTTACCTGCGAGTGTGTCTTGCTGATATGATACTTCACGCCGCTCTCAGAGTTAAACTCCTTCTGACAGAGCAAACACGTGTACTTCCCTACGTCGCCCCCTCCCTGTGTGGAGAACAATAACAGCAGTGAAGCTGATACAGTATCAGCAATGTCTGAGGCTAAAAGTATACACAGTTTATACAGTTTAACTATAATTTACAACTATGGGTAAGAACGCAGAGGACTTGTTGTACCTTGTTACAGCTTGCCAAGTGAGCTTTAAGTCCAGATACACTTGAGTAAATAGCCTCACAGTTCTGTTATGGAAATCAAGAACAATTTATAGGGAAGAACTGAACAACAAAAACAGCAATTCAGCATTTTCAAGAGCTGTTCAGTTTCTCAAGCAAATCTAAATCTACTGATCTCATTCAGATGTTCATATTGATGTTGGAATCTGCCATTCAAGCACTAGCAGCTATTAAAGTAATTGTTAAATGAAAAGCAAGATGGTGTTCTTACGCAATTGGGGCAGCAGATAAATCCTTTTTCCTTCACCTCGTTCTTCCAGCTCTCCACAGTTTCAGGGCTGAAGTTGGGGAGGCCTGGCCGTGTGTAGTTTAGCTAAAACAACAGATATAAAGCAAAGTGTTTACAGGAAGTTCAAAATAAGTAGACAAATGTGTATATGAATAATTAACTAAATTTACAAACACTACTGATTTAACTCATTTTTTAAGTGGCACAATATTGGCTTTTTGTGGCAACATGTAGTTGTATAGTGACAAATCTTTATAGTAGCTATGTTTCCAACCAAAGTTGCTAATTTAACTTATGTGCAAAATTAGAATATCGCATTAAAAAAATTGCGAATAAAGCACTGTTTCCATCCCATGTGCTCAAGAGAAGAAAATCTTCACTTCCTAGGAAATTGCCGCAAAATATCTGTATTAAAAATGGAAGTTGGTGCAGCCATGGAAGCCACTGTGGCTGTTTTTTCGTACATTATAAATGACTTGCGCCTCAGAGCGCGCAGACGAAATGCTGTCAATAAACACTGTCATGTTATTTTGCATTCGGGAACAATTGTTTTTGGGAATACAATCGTGTGAGTCAGTCTTGGGAGGTAATTATACCGAATAATTTTGATGACAGACTTGACACTTCAGAAGGACTAAAACAACATTTGAGACGCTGTGCAGTGAAATTGGTCTACTGGTTATTACAGTTATCCAATCACATCCACTGTTGAGGTAATGTTTTTTTGTTGCACATCAAAGGATTTATTTTTAAGGACAGTTTTTAGAATTTATGCACATCTTGCGGTTTCCATCCAGCAAGTTTTGCACAAGAACAGGTGGATGGAAACTTAGCTACTGAAAAGGTACCTCTAATTGAAATCCTCATTGGTTGGAGTCATATAAATGCTGCTAATTAACAAATCTCAGACTTTTAACATATATTACATCATTTGACAAGCCACTTTTTGTCAGTAACTCATAGTGAATCAGTTTCAGAGTAGCCTCAACACAGCCGTACCCTTTTGATGTCTGGTACGAGGTCGTCTTTGATGCGGCGTTTGTTGCCCCAGTCTTTGGCCAGCTCGTCCTCTGCGATCTCCTGCAGGTGGAAAACTGCCACCTGAGCCGAGCGCCGTCGCACCCTTCCGCTGGGTGTCCTCTCTAGATCAAGCAGGTCCTCCACCTCTGTTTTCTCCTCTTTCCTCTCCTCCATCTTCTCCAGCTGCTCATCTACTCTCTCCTTTGCCTTCCCTCGGGCCTTTTTTAGCTCATGCTCTTCCTCCTCCTCCTCCTCCTCCTCCTCCAGCACATCCTCCTCATCTTTACTGTCTTCTTGTTTCCAGTCCTCGGATGTGGGCTAAATGGGGAGGCAAAAACAGTTTGTGAGATGAAGAAATCAGCCTATAATGTGTATATAACATCACACTGTCCAGATGATGTCAGATTTATACGATGAAATGTAGTCTGTGTGTGTAATCTCACCGAGTGAGTGACGGGGTGCTCAGTGCGCAGGTGGTAGTCACGGCCAGCTTTGGAGCGATAGGTCTTACCACAGTGCTGGCACAGGAAGACAGGCTTCTGTGTGTCTGGCAGCTCTCTGCCACAGCGCTTCTGATGATACTGATAACCCATCAGACTGGAGAAATGAGCTGAACAGCCCTATTTGACAGAGAATCAAACACACTTCATTAATTCACTCATTGATCTGTGGGATGACAGTCTGGGTACAGCGTTCCCTTGAAGGGCCTGTTTGTTAATACAAACTGCATAAACACACTTAGTGACAAATAAGCTATTTTTTTTATTCTATTTTCCACATCTTCTCCCCTCCTCTCTAGATTTCTCTTCTCGTCTTTGAATAAGACTGCCCTGCTGTAAAGACTACATTAGAATGAATTTCCATGCTGGTTTACACTGGTCTAGCTGGTGTAAGAATATACCCACGCTTACATACAGACAGACAGACAGACAGACAGACAGACAGACAGACAGACAGACAGACAGACAGATAGATAGATAGATAGATAGATAGATAGATAGATAGATAGATAGATAGATAGATAGTCATAAAGCATAAAGTGAGACAGAAAGGACACAGAATTTAGTACATATTAAGGACAGACAGTGCCGTCTAGGGAGACAGACAGACGGCTGCCACCAGTGACAAATCCCTACCTCATTGGGACATTTGATTCGGCCCGTCTGTTTAAGGACGCGGCGTAGCCTCTCTCTCTCCTCCTGCTCCTCCCCAGACACATTCTCACTTGCCGACGGCTTACAAATGGGAAACAAACACAATGCAACACATTAGCGTCTCTCCAGAAACTCTTCCTCAAGTCTTTACAACAATGTGTTTCCAATAACTGCTTTCTGAGAGCCAGATGCCCGGCAGTCTTCAAAACCTTTATAGAAAGACCATTACTCAAGGCATGTTATCGGCAATTGTCAGACTGCACTTTATACTAGGGGTGTAACGATACCCTCATGTCACGATTCGATACATATCACGATACTGAACTCACGATACGATATTATTGCGATACTACAAAGACATATGATTAAAGGTTAACAAAAAAAATTCTGTTTATTAAAATCCTTAATTTGATATTACATTGTGGGTGTAAATGAATAGGCTTGGACTTGGTGCTGAAACCCAATGCACAGGACAATAGTGAGACCAGAATAAAAATATTGATGATTCTGAAGCTGAAAATACAGAATTATTTTAGATGAATATGCTTGCACTCTTTCACAGACTAGATATACTTAAAATAATGTAGTGTTTACTGGTAACATAAGACATTTGGCATTACCAGGACCCACAAATATTCCCCCATTGCATTATTATACATTATATTTAGTAGTTTAATGTAGTACTGAGACTAAAACTCGAAACTTGACATTTTTCTCACACAGTAATTTTTATTTTGGGTGAAATATACACAATACATATTGTCACCATCCACGATACATATTGTTGCATTTTTGTATTGCGATATATTGTGACACGATATATTGTTACACCCCTACTTTATACAGCACGGTATTTGGTCTGATGAAAACATCAGCAGAGGAAAGGAGACACAAGAGGTATCTAAACAGTAGGGCTGGGGTAAACGATTATTAATTAAACGATTAGTCGGGCGATTATTTTATCGATTAGTCGACTAATCTAACGACTAATTGGAATTATTTATCCTGTCTGTTATTCCCATATCTCTGTCGAGCCGTTACTCCGATGGATTTCAAACTCGACAGCTGTCTGGGCACGAGTAAGTGCAGTGCCAAGTTTGACGTTGTTTGGATGAGAAATGCAAAAGATATGTTAAATATATTGGTAAAAGAAGCACTTAGAAGGTTGTGGTTTAAAAATAAACATTCTGACATAAACACACTGTCAGCTACAATGTTTACTTCTGAATAATATAGTATAAATGTGATAAATCCTTTTTTTTTTCATGCAATTAATCCATTGAATCAATATAAAAGTTAATTTTCACATTGAAACTGTTGAAAATACACAACAAAGTAAGTTGATCCACATATGACAGCCTCTGAACTCGGTCAATACTAATCTGGACTAAACATAGGCTACATTCAATCAGCCATCGCTAGAAATACCTTCTGAACGACGGCGACCTTCTTTTTTGACGGCGATCAGCTGTAAAATGGCTTAGGTCCTGCTCGGTTTTCGTTGACTTTGAGTACAAGAATTGAAAGTTTTTTAAAAGATCCCCTGGGGTTAACGTGTCAGCATTCGACAGAAGTTTGACGCTGTCGTGTGAGAACAAGCATCAGTCGGCATTTCTCTTCCTCCCGCGTGCCTCATCTTCTTAATCTCCTCACGTAAATGATTAGATTTCGATGGCTTACGTTTCTTCCCTACGGCAGAATCCACCACAGGTTCATCAATGTATTATTTTTTTGGTTTGTTTGTTGATCAAAAAGTGCAAAGTAGATAAGGAAAACTAGGATGCCGGGTGTCAGAGCGCCACCGTTACTGTTTACAATGCGTGGAATGGTGCGCTGTGATTGGTTGAGCGGATTTGTGGCATTCTGCAGAGAAAGGAGACGTGTGTGTGTGGCGAGCTGTACCTCCGGGAATGGTGCAAAAAAATAAATAGATAATAAATAAAGAAACGTCGACGCAAAAAATATGACGTCGACGTAATTTTGACGTCGACGCGTCGACGTCATCGACGCACCGCTACAGCTCTACTAAACAGATACAGTAGGTATCTAGAAACTTCAACACAGCACCTGAGGGTGAACGCGAAGCCTGAGACACAACTTCAGCTCTGTACTGAAAAACTCACACACCATTAAAGCTAATGACTATACCAGCCAGCAGCTCTCGCCTGGTTTCCCACTGAAGCTACGTAGGGTTGAGCCTGATCAGTACCTGGATGGGAGACTAGGCTTATGCCGAGAACACACTGCACTATTTTCAAAGTCATCGGATTCGCCACAGAAACAAAGATGTGAAACGATTGACAAATTGTACGGTTGATAAACTAGTTTTCCTTAATAACCAGCTATTCGACCACTGTAAACAATCCTCTTCAGAGAATCTATTTGGAGTCGAATCGTGACTCACTGAGTCGAAATACTGTAGAATTTTATCATGAGGCATCTATAGATCTGATCTCCATTCCTTATACCAGCAGTTCTCCCTTTACGGAACAAAAATATATGGGAATATACTGCTAAATATAATGCGATATATTACATAATACATTTCCATATATGGGAAACTAGATCTTATATTTTTCAGTATACTGCAATATATGCATTGACCATGTACAGCTATATATTAACACATACAATATTTATAAATGATGACAAAAATAGCATTATATGTAATATTCACAAAGTTTTATCCTTTATTGTGTACATATATCGCACATACAAGTTCCCATATAAATGTGAATGTATGTTCACTCATATATATACACACACATTCACAGAATGAGCTACAACAGATTTCTAGTTCCCAGCATGCTTTGCTTCTGACTGTTAAAGGAGAGCAAATGTGAAAATTGAGTGTTATTTAATGTGTTTTGCTCAATATTAATATGGGGGAGATCTGTTAGTGTTTAATGTTATATTATTTTGGAAATTAAAAGGTTTTCTGGTATGTCTGAGTTTTGGGGGTTACCATTGTGCTGAAGAGTAGCGCCTGTGGTTAGGTTGACGATTGGCCAAATACCATCAAGAGCAAGATTATAATTATTATATTTTAAAAGTAATGGATGTGCACTTATCTGCATAGTGATAGTCTCTTGACTAAATGCTGTGGTACAAGCAGATGTGCTTGTGCTTTTGTTAGCTAGCTTGAAAATATGAAACATTTATAAATGTAAATAATTAGAAAATATAAAAAATGTATCACATCATATATTTTTCACATTTTTCTATATATGTGTGTTTATGCTGCATGAGTAAATATATCTGCAATATATTACATATGCAGTACCATATCTGATCACATACATCTATATTTATGAAGTGTATTACTGAATATAAAATTACATGCATTATAATATATTAGTAAATATATTGTCACATATTTTTCAATATATGAAAAGTGGCAATTCCTTATGTATTATTCAATATATTCTAATATATTAACACAATATATTATTCTATATATTTTCAAATATACTGTTACACCATTTAATACATTTAACATTCATATATAGGCAAATATATTTGATTTTCGTAAGGGTCAAGCAGGATGGCTCAAACATATTTAAGTATCTACTGAGATAGACAGACAGACAGACAGGCATACATACAGATAGATAGATAGATAGATAGATAGATAGATAGATATAGACAGACAGATATATAGATAGACATAGATAGACAGACAGATAGATACATAGACATAGATAGACAGACAGATAGATACATAGACATAGATAGACAGACAGACATACAGATACAGTAGATATATAGATAGATAGATATAGACAGAAAGAAAAAGACAGACACAGATAGATAGATAGATAGATAGATAGATAGATAGATAGATAGATAGATAGATAGATAGATAGATAGATAGATGGATATAGACAGAAAGACAGACAGACATACAGATAGATAGATAGATAGATAGATAGATAGATAGATAGATATATAGATAGATTGATGGATAGATAGATAGATAGATAGATAGACAAAGACAGACAGACAGACAGACAGACAGACATAGATAGATAGATAGATAGATAGATGGATATAGACAAAGATAGATAGATAGATATAGACAGACAGATATATAGATAGACATAGATAGACAGACAGATAGATACATAGACATAGATAGACAGACAGACATACAGATACAGTAGATATATAGATAGATAGATAGATATAGACAGAAAGAAAAAGACAGACACAGATAGATAGATAGATAGATATATAGATAGATAGATGGATATAGACAGAAAGACCAACACAGACAGACAAACAGATAGATAGATGGATAGAGACATATAGATAGATAGATGATATAGACAGAAAGACAGACAGACAGACAGATAGATAGATAGATAGATAGATGGATATAGACAAAGATAGATAGATAGATATAGACAGACAGATATATAGATAGACATAGATAGACAGACAGATAGATACATAGACATAGATAGACATAGATAGACAGACAGATAGATAGATAGACAAAGACAGACAGACAGACAGACAGACACAGATAGATAGATAGATAGATAGATAGATGGATATAGACAAAGATAGATAGATAGATATAGACAGACAGATATATAGATAGACATAGATAGACAGACAGATAGATACATAGACATAGATAGACAGACAGACATACAGATACAGTAGATATATAGATAGATAGATAGATATAGACAGAAAGAAAAAGACAGACACAGATAGATAGATAGATAGATATATAGATAGATAGATGGATATAGACAGAAAGACCAACACAGACAGACAAACAGATAGATAGATGGATAGAGACATATAGATAGATAGATGATATAGACAGAAAGACAGACAGACAGACAGAAAGACAAAGACGGACGGACGGACGGACGGACGGACGGACAGACAGATAGATAGATAGATAGTCATAACGCATAAAGTGAGACAGAAAGGACACCGAATTTAGGACATATTAAGGACAGACAGTGCCGCCTAGAGAGACAGACAGACGGCTGCCACCAGTGACAAATCCCTACCTCATTGGGACATTTGATTCGGCCCGTCTGTTTGAGGACGCGGCGTAGCCTCTCTCTCTCCTCCTGCTCCTCCCCAGACACATTCTCACTTGCCGACGGCTTACAAATGGGAAACAAACACAATGCAACACATTAGCGTCTCTCCAGAAACTCTTCCTCAAGTCTTTACAACAATGTGTTTCCAATAACTGCTTTCTGAGAGCCAGATGCCCGGCAGTCTTCAAAACCTTTATAGAAAGACCATTACTCAAGGCATGTTATCGGCAATTGTCAGACTGCACTTTATACAGCACAGTATTTGGTCTGATGAAAACATCAGCAGAGGAAAGGAGACATAAGAGGTATCTAAACAGATACAGTAGGTATCTAGAAACTTCAACACAGCACCTGAAGGTGAACGCGAAGCCTGAGACGCAACTTCAGTTCTACGTAACAAGTATGCATTTATTAACAGCCCAGCAAGCAAGTATTATGATATAAAGTTCTTTGGCGTAGGCCCCGTCCGTAGCTCGCAATCCAAGGGTACGGAATCTGCATTTCCTGCCTGAAGACGAAGGCAGGGGCGCAGCCGACCCCCTGGGAGGTGTAAGCTCGACTAAAGGTCCAGTGGCGGTTTTCCAGTAATAGGGGTGAAGGTTTCTGTGCGTTACTGTCTTTCCTTTTACACAATACAACAAGATTAAATTAAATAAATGTTCTCATAAGTATTACCTCTGTATTTCATCTGACTCCATAAATGAAAAAAGGTTTTAATGATATCTGAGCTTCATTAAAAGTGGGCGAATGTTTGATTATTCTTTTTAACTCTAAGTATATTTTACCCCGTTCAGATTGGGAAGCTATGTCGCTCAGAGGTCCTCACGTTTTCTATTTTTAACGCGGGTCTCACGATCACAATCTCGTCAGTTTTGATCATCAAACAGAGGTAATTGCTATATACCTGAGATCTGTCACATTCAAGTTTACACAATCAAAGATACTTTGGTATAGCCCCCATTGAACTGCATACACTTGAATTTAATTTAAACGTTTACTTCAGTAGAGGTATGGCCACTATTACAGATATAAGTCGACCAACATTAGGGACAGAAGTTGATTTACATGGAAACATTTGCTAACAATGGGAATTTGCATTGAGTTTACACCTTTGCCTGGAAGACACACCCTCCTCAGTGTGCGAGTTATCTCTAAACTCTTAAATACCTTATTACCTTTTGGTTTACTTCTTTGGGAATGAGACCTTTGTACCAGTCGCACTGAGACATTTCAAATGATACCAAACATGTGTAATACTGTGAGATAATTATTCACATTGATTCTTGGGTGAATTTTTGTGATCTCAGCATGAGAGAGAAGGAATGGGGGAAGAGGGAAAGAGGTGTAGATTAGGATGATTCTGAGGTGAGACTTGCATCTCGAATTGTGCACAAGAGTGAGTTCAAATGTTAATTTCCTTTGTTCTCTCAGAGAGTTGCCCTCTCTTCCAGTTTTTCCAGTCTTACAGAGGTATGGGAAGGGACCATCCTGGTGGTGGTGGGCAGCATGGAGTAATGTGTAACATTTGTAAGTACACTCGGACATGTGTAAGTACCGATCTTTTATACTACAAGTATTAGAACACGATTGGATAGATGAGAAGGTAATAAGTGACATAACAATTGAGTCTTCCCGGCAGAACTTACGCTAAAGCTTTCATTTCTGTACTGAAAAACTCGCACACCATTAAAGCTAATACTCAAAGGCACAAAAAACACAGATGATGTGTGATCACCTGACTATATCAGCCAGCAGCTCTCGCCTGATTTCCCACTGAAGTTACGCAGGGTTGAGCCCAGAGCCGTTGCATAGACTGTGCGAACTGTGCAACAGCACAGGGCCTCGCGCCACTAAGGGGCCTCGCAATCCTGCTGTTTTTTGTTTTGTTTTGTCCCCACCACTTTTTAAAACATCTCGCAACACGAATGTAACAATTCTACAAATAAATAAAACAGCTCCAGTTAACTGGCAGAGCATTCATTTTGTTCGTTTTTTAAATAAGAGATGATCTAGCGCTAAAATGTGTTTTTTAAATCAAGTGATCAAAGTGCTCGTTGCCGCTGCGATCAGTGGCGCGGATACAGTGTTTTATCGTGTGGCTCGAGCACACGCCACACTGTCTTCACTCGGACGCGCGCTTCAATCCGTTGCGGATACTCTATTCGTTCTGGTGAAATCACAAAACATAATGCACACAAATGTGTCCCTGCTTGATATACAACCACTGATGAGCATAATCGGTTTTGATGAGGAAAATAAATAAATACGAGTGCGGATTAGAACCCAGAACCTCTGACACTGTTGGCGAAAGTTCTGCCAAGTTCTGAAAGTTCTGGTTAAGTAGGCAGATCTATGTATGTATTCATACGAAAATTCTCAAGCTGACTTTATGTAAAGCCACTCGTTACACAGTTGTTTTTTTTCCTCTCTGAAATAAATAGCAAAAAGTCATAGCTGAGACTATGTGCATGATTATGCTGTATTATTCTACTTGATAAAAACGTATTGCAGCGAGATTATGCGTGCAATAGAACTACAACAGCTACGTCCGTATGACTGTTATTCATGCGCAATTGAGCATCGACATCAAAGAGCAGGGCCTCGTATTTCAAGTTCGCACAGGGCCTCGCACCCCACCTGCGACGGCACTGGTTGAGCCTGATCAGTACCTGGATGGGAGACTAGGCTTATGCCGAGAACACACTGCACTATTTTAAAAGTCATCGGATTCGCCACAGAAACAAAGATGTGAAACGATTGACAAATTGTACAGTTGATAAACTAGTTTTCCTTACTAACCAACTATTCGACCACTGTAATTACATGCATTATGATATATTAGTAAATATATTGTCACATATTTTTCAATATATGAAAAGCGGCAATTCCTTATGTATTATTCAATCTCAAATATTCAGTATAGTATATAGTATAGTATACACATAACAAGCTGACATTAGGGGTACTTTCTTAAAGTGACAGGACTAATCTGTGTTTCACATGGGCACATAGTATAGTATATTTTCAAATATACTGTTAAACCTTTTAAGACATTGATCATTAAAATATAGGCAAATATATTTTCCTTTCATTAGGGTCAAGCAGGATGAGTTAAACGTATTTAAGTATCTACTGAGATAGCTAGATAGCTAGATAGATAGTTTGATCCCCTGCTGATTTTGTAAGTTTGCCCACTTACAAAGAAATTAAGGGTCAATCATTTTCATGGTAGGTTTATTTTAATGGATAGAGACAGAATATCAACCAAAAAAATCCAGAAAAAACACATTATATATTTGTATTTCAGTAAGTGAAAAGTATTTGATCCCCAAGCAAAACATTATTTAGTTCTAGGTGGAGAAACCTTTGTTGGCAAGCACAGAGGTAAGATGTTCCTTTGAGTTGGTCACCAGGTTTGCACACATCTCAGGAGGGATTGTGGTCCATTCCTCTTTACAGATACTCTCTAAATCCTTAAGGTTTCTTGGCTGTCGCTTGGCAACTCAAAGTTTCAGCTCCCTCCACAGATTTTCTAAAGGATTAAGGTCTGGAGACTGGCTAGGCCACTTGAAGAACTTAATGTGCTTCTTTTTGAGCCACTCCTTTGTTGCCTGGGTGGTGTGTTTTGGGTCATTGTCATGCTGTAAGACCCATCCACGACCCATCTTTAGTGTTCTGGCTGAGGGAAGTAGGTTCTCGTCCTGGTGAATCGTCCTGTACCCTTACCAGAGAAACAGCCCAAGAGCATAATGTTTCCACCTCCGTGCTTGACTGTAGGGATGGTGTTCTTAGGGTCATAGTCAGCATTTCTCTTCCTCCAAACACGGCGAGTAATGCCAAAAAGCTCAATTTTGGTCTAATCTGACCAAAGCACTTTCTCCTAAGCCTTCTCTGAATCATTAGATGTTCATTGGCAAACTTCAGAGGGGCTTGTACATGTGCCTTCTTGAGCAGGGGGATCTTGCGGGCGCTGCAGGATTTCAATCCTTTGCGGTGTAGTGTGTTACCAATGGTTTTCTTGGTGACTGTGGTCCCAGCTGCCTTGAGATCATTAACAAGCTCCTCCTGTGTACTGCCCTACAAAGGCAAAATACCTTAACTCGCTAGAGTGTGGAACTGAGAAAAATTACTTTAAAGATTTGTAGTTGTCCAGCCCAAAAAATGTATACTGTATTATATTATATTATATGACACTGGAAATTTGGCAATTAGATATTTTAGTAATGAAAATTATCTACATAAAATAAATCTTGAGCTCAAACTTGACTTTTGACCCCTATTTTGAAATGACTGTACTCTGCCTTTGTATTGGCTGCAAAAAGTGAGAAGTCATGCCAAGGCAAAAGGCAGTAACTTCCACATTATCAATATTTGGTTGCTGATCACCATTTACAAAATCATTGTAGTAACACATGTATAAAATAGTGATCATGGCATTTATTTTGAATGATTTACTATTATTTATAGCCATCTACTTATTGCTATCCTGTACTTTGGTTGCATTCTGATGGCATTATTAATACATTAGACATGACACAATATCTCCATTGTGGTAAAAAGTATCTTCAATTGGTACACAGTGGCGTAAGAAGAACGCGATGGCATAAGACTTGCAAAGCACTCGCTAAAATGATCACGCTTGACCGTGTTCAGGGCGGTGCTGAAGGCGCCCGCGCAGTTTTAGCACTCTGCCAGCTAGATGCATGAGTAATTCTTTGTTGTATTCACCTGCTACGGCATGAGTTACATTTTTCTGTCAACTCTGCATATATCCTTTGCGATTGATATCGCACATTAGTCGATGGAGTGGGTTCAGAGTCAGACCGATGGAGTAAATGTTCTGAGTCTGACCACATTTGTGCAGGACAAAGCTGTCCCTCTGAGGACATTTCAGAGGTTACAGGGACTGATGGCAGAAGTACACAGTAGGCTACACCGTAATTTAAATGCTGCAAATTTTAATGGACAGTAAAACAAAGGCAGAACACCGTACAATCTGATAGGTAGCATTATTTGACAGAACACCGGCACAGTAACTTCATATTGACGCGCGGCTAAACAAAGGCAGAGTCCCGTAACTCAATTTGAGCTTTCCAAAACAAAGCCAAAGAGCGGTAACTGGTGTTACAGTGTTCTGCCTTGGTTTCTCATGGGCTTTTGGAAGTTACTGTTAAGACCCATTATTTTCCCGAAAAAAATACGAAATTGACTCAAGATACTTATCCACTTGATAAAGGAGGACTTGAATGTGCCAAAAATATCAATAACTCATTTTCGACCAAAAACGAAGTTACAGCCTTTTGCCTTTGCACGGCATTGTAGTTCTGGGCTGATTCCTCACCTTTGTCATGATCACCCTTACCCCATGAGGCAAGATCTTGCATGGAGCTCCAGACTGAGGGCGATTGATGGTTATTTTGTATTTCTTCCATTTCCGAATAATGGCACCAACAGTTGTCTCCTTCTCACCAAGCTTCTTGCTGATGGTCTTGTAGCCCATTCCAGCCTTGTGCAGGTCTACAATCTTGTCCCTGATGTCCTTTGACAGCTCTTTGGTCTTGCCCATGGTGGTGGAGAGGTTAGAATGGAAGATACAGATTCTGTGGACAGGCGTCTTTTATACACATAACAAGCTGACATTAGGGGTACTTTCTTAAAGTGACAGGACTAATCTGTGTTTCACATGGGCACATAATCAATCTGTGGGAGGCAGAATTCTTGCTACTTGTAGGGGATCAAATACTTATTTCACTTGATCAAATGCTAATCAATTTATAACCTTAATATAATATGTGTTTTCTGGATTTTTTGGTCTCTATCCGTTAAGATAAACCTACCATAAAGATTATAGACCCTTCATTTCTTTGTAAGTGGGCAAACTTACAATCATCAGGGGATCAAATAATAATTTTTCCACTGAAGATAGATAGATAGATAGATAGATAGATAGATAGATAGATAGATAGATAGATAGATAGATAGATAGATAGATAGATAGATAGATAGATAGATAGATAGATAGATAGATAGATAGATAGATACCAAAACTGCTTCACACGCTTGACGTTCTCTTCCCGTCTAAGTGGGCGGTTCTTGGCTAGAATAATCTGGCCCAGACCGTATGCTGATTATCAAAGGTTTGGCTCAGTCAATCTACTCAGCACCTGGCTCAAATAACAAAATCACAGACCCAAATGCACATCCTCATTAATGTTTCATACTGTTTCTGAGACATTTGCTTGTGCATAATTTAACACATTTCTTTGGAAATATTGTTTGCAGCTAATGCTTGAGCTTGGCAGATGGAGCTTATATCCTCATGGCCCTCTTTAACCAGTTTTTCTCTCTCATGTTTTCATACTAAACCTCACAAGAGTCACAAGGGACGCCATCATCATTACGGGATGTGCCGATCCTATTCAGATGTTGGCGAATTTGACTGGAAAAAACATGAACTTTACTCATAAAGCAGATTACCATGATTTGCTGTGAAGAAAGATTACTGGCAGGAACTGTGTTAATAGCTTAGGAATGCTGAGGAAATTATTACAGTAGAGAAATAAGGCTGGGGAACAGGAGACAATCATTACAGTTGAAATGCAGCTTGAAGACTGTTTTAAAAGGCATTATTAGACCTTTTCCCATATGTGCAGTTAATGGTTAGAGCCTAATGGATGCTTTGGTCTTAAAGTGGTGCTGGAGTTTGGAGATGGTGTCAGATATAATAGAGATTAGCGGCCGATGTGGACGTAGGGCAGCCACTGTACAAACACAGCTCCACTAGTTCATTAAAAGTATTAAATATGTCTACCTCTGTTGGTTCACATTAAAAGCACATTTCATTTGGGCTATATTACACTATGGTTATAGCATGTGATTTTTTTGCCTGTGGACACAGATGATCTCACAAAACAAGTGAAAAGAACGAACCTCACACACTTCCAGAGACTGACATTTTCATGTATATACAGAAAAGTTGATGTTAAAAAAAATGATGCAATTTTAACTGATAAATCATTTTATTTCCAATCATAACTTTTCATTGATTTTGACATCTTGGAGATGAGCTGTACTATAGATCTGTAGATGAATTCTTATAAACAAGATGAAGTAAAATGTGTTCTGGCACCGTCGCTTACCTTAGTGTGGTCAGCCATGCTGTGGTAGTCGAGTCCAGCTTTGGATCGGAACTGTTTCTGACACTGCTGACATTTGAGAGCGTCCCGCAGCTACAAGAAAAAACACCACAGTTTATGATGTCAACATCAAATATCATGAAATCATGGGTTCTAAATGTGACATTTATATTTCACATACCAATTATACATACTTTACTTGTGAACTGTGAAAGTCATTTGTAGGCATTTTGTTTGGTAAAGAGACAGAGAGAGAGAGAGAGAGAGAGAGAGTTATCAAGCGTGAGTGAATTAGCAGTGTTCGGCAGCAGCGTCTCTACTAATTGCGAAACTGTACGTTTATCTGCTTCAAGAACAGCGCCATTATTATAAATGTCTTTTAGCTTTTAAGTTGCTAAACTATTTTACCGATAAAATCGTCAAAGCAGTGCTGACAACACATTTCTGTGTGAGTGTGTGTCCGAACTGTATGTGTATGCGTTTGTGTGGGAGAAAGAGAGTATGTACATAATAAAACATAATTTTGTGGCAAAAAAGGTGGAAATAATTTGTCGTTTTTATTCTTTTGTTTACTATATTTATTTGCTTAGTCAGTGTCATTGTGTGTTTTGGTTCTTTTGCTGTTGTTGTCAGCTGTAAGGACCTTTGAAATAACTAAAATCATTTGGCGAGGTGATATGGAACTGTAACGCAGTCAATAACTGCACAGTGTACACCTTAGAACGTTCGTCAACCAATCAGAATCAATAAGTGAATAACTGAAGGGGTGTGAAAATTCTGTTGACACTTTGCTTCTTGCTACATCCGTGAATGTTTACACTACAGTTCAATATCTGGGGTCAGTAAGTTTTTTAAGTGATTTTGTGGCTGCATTTATTTGATAAAAAATACAGTAAAAAATTGTAATATTGTGAAATATTATTACAATTTATAATAACCGTTTACTATTTGATTATATTTTAAAATTTAACTTATTCCTGTGATTGTAAAGCGTGTCACATGATCCTTCAGAAATCATTCTAATATGCAGATTTGACGCTCAAGAAACATTTCTGATTATTATCAATGGTGAAAATAATTGTGCTGATTAACATTTTTGTGGAAACCATGATCAAAAAAAATTTCAGGATTCCTTCACAAATATTTGAAATAGAAATAATTTGTAACATTATACAGTAAATGTCTTTACTGACACTTTTGGTCAATTTAACACATCCTTAATGAATAAAAGTAATAATTTCTGCATGGAAATACAAAAAAAAAGAATAAAAAATAAGGTCAATGATTATCATTTTAATACATTTTCTTCGCCATAAAACGTCTTCTCCCTTAATGCCCATCACAGCCATCATTGATTTCACACAGGGCTGAGGAAGAGGCTAGAGAAACTACAATTACTCGTGACCCCGCAATAACGCAGCCGATCGATTCCCCCTTAAATAGACATGTCATCATTTTTATAGAGTTGTGCTATACACTGGGCTGGCACCATTAGACTCTACTCCAGATGCACACTGGGTAGGGCCACTCATTGCATCGCTCTCACAGACGCTCAATCAATAAAACGTCCCTAATGACTCCCTCTGGCCTCATGCGCGAGGTCCCGAGAGAGAGGTGTCTAATTGCATGCCTGAAACATTCTCCTCTCCGCTTCCTCTGCGGTTTAGTTGTATAAACAACAGAGGGAGAGTAATACATTAAAGGTTTGATTCTGTCTCTTACGCCATGTCAGCCTCGTTCACAAAACGCAAGCAGAACAAATTTCTGTGTAAATCGCTCATAAATCCGTTCTTACATAAACCGTCCAGATGAATTAAACGTGACAATTTACGTATGAATGTTTTTGCATATGATTTACATTAAGAAACTCTTTCTGCTTGTGTTTCATGAATAAGGCTTTGTCTTTCTTCATATGAAAGAGATTGTGCACATCTGCTACATCATGTTTGATGCGTTTAGAAAACTGAGACAGATGTGGGGAGTGGAACTGTACGAACAGCGCAATCCACTGAAGTCCACAAGGGCAGTTTGGGAGAAGACCTTCAGGTGGATGAGAATCAGTGTGGATTCCTCAATGCAAACATCAATGACAGCGGTCTGTGGTGGTGTCTTGACTAGATATCTTCTTACGTGTACAAAGTTAGATTTCATGGTTGCTGAATAGAGTGAATTGGCTTCAATATCTTGAGGAAGGAAAACATACAGGGCCAAATGGCCCAATGGTTTTGGTTAAAATGTAAAGTGAGTCATTCTTCACCACCAAGTAGGTTTTCCAAACACACTTCCTGTTTGCATTTTGTCCAACAGATCTTAAACTCCATTGGGATGACACTGGGTTGGGATCCCACTGGTTGGGATGCCCAAACCAACACAAACTCCACCTTTAACCCTTAAATGCATCAATATTTCACCAAAGATTATTACATATTTGGGTCTTTAGTGACCCGGATCTATATCTAACACAGATGGCTCTCTAACTGCCGAAATAGTATAAATCTCGCCTGATATTTTACAATTACAAAAATGTTAACTATACTAAAGAATAAAATCATATTTTGTTAACTTTTGGAGCTTGGAAGGGTTCAGTTTGAGATGTTTTATACCATCATCACTTTCCTCATCAGAGCTAATTTCCCAATACATTCAGCATCTGGCTCATATTCGCCATCTCAAACATATTCTCAAATCTATCATTTTTGACGTCTTCAAAATCAATATTTTGATCGCTGACAGCTTCTTCACCAGATCCACCATCAAGTGACAGTGACACTAAGGCCGTTTTCAGACCTGTAGATCGTTTGCCTTGTTCTGAAAAAGGGACTTAATTTGTTACAATGTTGCGTTTTCTTCTTCTTGTTCAGTTCAACTTCATAAGCCAACATTTAAAAGCGTACCAAAATGTTTTTCTGTAAGTCACATGTGAGTAAAGCTGTCCTCTTATAGGTCAGAGTTTCCTCTGAGTCATCCATCAAGATGAATGAAAAAAATTCACTCCAGAAGCTTATTGTGGCTTTATCTGTGGCTTTATCTTTAGCAGGTTCCGAAACAAACGTTCCAAACAAACCAGGTGTGAAAACGCCCTGATATTTGATTGTGTTCAGTACTTGCTCTACAGTAAATCACTGAGTCATTTCAAGCTTTGCTGATGATTCTTGCAATTCTTTTGTTTTCTGCCTGTGGTAACTATGAGTGAAACATCACTTCATCATTGTGTATCAGACATTATCACCTTGAGGAATAAAAGTGAATTGCAGTCATAAGAGATTCAATTATTGTTGTGCAGAAAAAATATACTTACACTATTACATAACTCGGGTCGCTAGCGACCCAATATAAAACATTAATTAGAAAACAGTATAATAGATTGAATAGATTGAATAGATGAATAGATTGAGGAATACTAAGAAGGTTGATGTCTAACTTTCAAAAATGAATGAGGGGGAGGGTAGTAAATGGCGTTCCGGTTCGCTAAAGACCCGAGGTCTGCGTTTTAAGTGTTAAAGGAGACATATCATGCTTTTAAATTGTTCCTTTTTACATATAAATCATACATTTGTAGTCTATATAAAGCGGAACTGCAATGCTTGGGTCTGAATTCCTCATTATTATAGCTCCACAGGCCCCTTTTCTACCCCTTTTCTAATGTGCTTCTGAAAGCAACTCGTTTTGGTGCGGTCTCTTTAAATAATATTGAGACACTTCATACCCCGCCCCCTCTCCAGGTTACAGAGGCGACACTCGGTTCAACTCCACCCCGTTCGGCCATTTTTGTAGTCTGGTAGCAGAGATAGGATTATCTAGCGCACAGAAACTTTTATACACACGTTATTAACAAAATGTCAACAACGGAAGACTTGTCCAGCCAGCCTTACATGTTCGAGCCAGAGCCGGAGCGAGATGAAAATGAAGACGACGAACCTGCAGAACAACGTCTTCATATGGATGTATCGCAATGGTGTGTACTGTATTTACACATGAAACTTTGGTCTTCCGACCTTTTACCACCGTGTCGATTTATTTTGATTAATATGTCCGAGGGAGAGAGAGCAAGACAGCGTCTAGTTTGGAGACGGTGATGTCTTGTTTACACTTTCGCCTGGCTCTGAAGAGAGAGAGTGAGCGCGCGCGCGACCGGGTCTCTCTCTCTGCTCGTTCTTTCAGTTAAACATGCGCCCTGTCACAAGCGCGGCAGTTCATCTAAATTAGACGGTGTAATGAAGCGTGTGGGTTACTACATCCAACAACCGAACATTTTAACTTACCCTCTCGTAACTTCTGCATCCTTTAGCTTGGACTACAAAATTGCAGCGAGAAATAATAATGGCGGATTGCTCGAAGTGTTGGGCCGGAAGTCAATGTCCTTATTTGGCAGTTCCGCTGCAAATACTGTGACGTGATAGTTCAAAAAACGTCATAGATAACAGAAAAATCTGAACCGGTTGAAAAATATGACCAAAACAGAATATAAAGATATCAACGAAGCACCTGAAGAGAATAATTTCATCTTTTCTGTACTTCTAAACACTCCAAATATACAACAAAATGCATTTAAGGGCTAAAAAAGTGCATTTAGCATGATATGTCCCCTTTAAACTAATTGTTCCATACGGAATGTTGAGAGTAATTTGTCAAATGTTGTGTCTAAGGCTACGCTTGTGTTGTCCAGGTGTCCAGAGTGAGTCCTTACCTTCTGACAGATCTCCATGTGCTTCTTAAGACCGGGGACGGTCTTGCGAGTGACAACAGAGCAGGTGGGACAGACCACTTCCCCTCTCTCAGAGATGGTGTTCTGCCACTGGGCTTCAGCAGGGGGAACTGAGACAGAGACATAAAGATAAAACACATTTAAGATCACAATAATGTAAGCTACACTACAGTTCAATGGTTTAGGGTCAGTAAGATTAAAAATACAGTGAAAACAGTAATATTGTGAAAATGTTATTGTTTTATATTTATTGTAATTTTGCTTTATACGAGTTATTTTGCACTGCAGAGAGAGAGAGAGACCTGAACTGATAGCAGCAGGTTCTTTTCTGGAGTGAGCTTGAACCGACTGCTTTCTCTGTGACTCCTCGGTGAACAGAGTCCCTTCCGCCCTCTTCATCCGACCTGCTTTTAACTTCTCCTCCACCTTATTCATTCCTGTACAGCACATTACAAATTACATTCAGGGAAAGCAGAGACCTCACAAGTCACAAAAAAGAACACAAAAAAGAACAAGGAACAAATGAAACTCTCAAATTCTCCTGGTGGTCAAAGAGCCTTGTTGACTTGTGGTGCAATGTTTCTTGCACATGTACCATTATAACTTTAACAGGAAATGAAACACTTCTAGAATAGACCTTATAGACCCCCTATTAGCACCAACAGGGGTAATTATTATCAAAGAGTATAAGGTTGATAATTATAAACACACAGCAGTAAAAAATACCACTAAAATATCAAGGAGTATTTATTGAATGGAGGCCTGGACTAAATTCTGAAAGTCAATGTCTGACAGATTTACTTCAGATTTAACAAACCTCTGACAACAAACGCCACAGTGAGGCAGTCAGTCATGAAAAGAAGAGGTCATGGCAATCTAAAATGTCACTTAAGAGACACTTCCTGTACTTTACATCCCTTAATGTAAGAGTTTGGCTTCTCTGAAGAAAGACAGCTCAGGCAAAAATGCAGGAGAGACTAAAATAAAATAATAAATGCCCCTTTTTGTATAAAAATGTGCCTTACTGTAAAGTGTTTAAGGCCTAGAAGAGTTACTAATATCACATAAAATATGAGCTTAGAACCTGAAAAACACAATTACGTTTAAATCCATGGTGAATTTCAACGTTTTTGAGTCTGAAGATGGACTGGTTCAATACCAAAACCCTTAAAAATTGAGAAAGATTCTCTGCAAGGCGTTTCATTGAGCATCAAGCAAGGTCTGATTTAAACATCTATCATGAATGTACAGTCCCACTGGGCCTTGTGGTACAGCTGCACCTCTGGGCTCAGTGGGCCCCAAGATGCAGCTCCGCATCTAGGCTTAGTAGGTCTTGTGGTGCAGCTCCACCTCTGGGCTCAGTGTGCCCCAAGATGCAGCTCCACCTCTAGGCTTAGTAGGTCTTGTGGTGCAGCTCCACCTCTGGGCTCAGTGTGCCCCAAGATGCAGCTCCGCATCTAGGCTTAGTAGGTCTTGTGGTGCAGCTCCACCTCTGGGCTCAGTGTGCCCCAAGATGCAGCTCCACCTCTAGGCTTAGTAGGTCTTGTGGTGCAGCTCCACTTCTGGGCTAAGTAAGTGTGTTTAGTAATACTGTTATAAAATTAACAGATGTTTTTCTTGTTGACGTTGATTGATTTGTTTGGTTTTAACTGCCATACTTGTTCACTGACTGATTCAGTTTTATATTTTTATGGCTACAAAAATGTGCCCTCATAAATCGCTCTCAAAATCAAATCCTGAGGGCAAATATTGGCCCTTAATAAAAAAATGTTATTTACAGGCTGTAGGAACAGATGTAGGAAGAGGGTGTATGTGTGTGTGTGTGTGTCAGGTTTTAGTAACTTACCGTGGAGGTTCATAAAGGGACAAAATAATCTTTTTCACATATAAAATGCCAAAAAGTAAAGGATTAAAGTTAGTCTATAGCAGTGTTGGGTAAGTTGCTCTAAAAAAGTTATAAATTACTGGCAACAAATTACATCTTCAACAATGTAATTATATTACTTTACTAATTACTCTCTCTCTAAAAAGTATTGCATTATTTATTACTAATTACTTTCTAAATCCCATATCAACCTCGACCAGATGAACAATACAAGGACAGACATGAAACTGCTCTTTTAATTCTTTTAAAATAAATAATATAAAATTGCATAAATTATTCTTAAACTGACCATAGTATTTAAAGGGAGAAGGTTACATTAAAAATATACATTTTAACATTAGACGTTAAATTCGATTGCTTTAAACCACTATTGTTTTAAATAGAATTGTTCTATCGTCTATGCAATTACATCAGAAGTAACTGTAATTAAATCACAGAAATAGTACAGTAATTAATTACTTAGCAATGCATTACACCCAATATAGTAATAATAATTAGCTTTAAGAATCCAGAATTCAGACTTTAAGAACAACAGAATTTATTGGAGGTCCCTACCATTATATAAAAACGTGTGTGTGTGTGTGTGCGTGTGCATGTGTGTGCATGTGCGTGTGCGTGTGTGTGTGTGTGTGCGTGTGCGTGCATGTGTGTTCATGTGCGTGTGCGTGTGCGTGTGTTACCTTTCAAACCGAATGTTCCTGAAATAGACGGCTGTTCCCCGGTGAACTTCTTTGGAGTTTTCTGCTTCCTCCCTGGCTCAAATGGAGAAGAACAACAACAAGAGGTCAAACATCTCAATAACATGGCGAAGAGTAACATTCATGGTTGCTCTATGACAAAATGCAGTGCTGAACATTTATGAGCAACTGTTGTAAGTTACAGTCTCATTAATGATGCTCAAACTTCAGTGCACCAGAGGCGAATGAGCACCTGCTGTTCCACATGCTGTGGTTCCTCCCGTGGAGAACCTCACACAGCTTCATGAACCAGTGATGGGAGTAGAGAACGGATATCCATTTCTGTGTGTTAGCATAGCCTTTGATTGTCAACTTATGTAGCACAAACACAGCTGCTCTAGTACTTTTTTCTTGACGTTTCAGACAGATGCACACACACTGTCCTCGCCCCCGGCTCTGGCATGGAACAACAAACGAAGGGATCGTGTACCCAAACAAAGGCCATAAATAGCGGACTCGCAGCATGAGCCACGTCGCCGTCTCGACACACAGCGTCTCTGCCAGGCAGAGACAGAGACAGCAGCGCCACCAGGTACCAGAGAGACTTAATGGCCAGCAGCCCTCGGATCTCACACAGAGCACTTACACACTGCTGCTTAAAGGGCCAGGCCACCATTTCCTAATGATGTAGGGCATTCTGGGACGTGTTCATGAGACCTGTTATAGAGAACTGTTCAAACCCTGGAAATTGCAGTACAGATTGAAGTACTGGGAGCCTCATCTTTTTGAGTGGAACTACTTTTCTGGATGGTGGACTTTCTGGTTATGTATTACCAACAAGTTGTATTGCTCAGAGTGAAACTGAATTTGCGAGGGAAATTAAAATGTCATTGCTCATACAAATGCACACATATTCACTGCCAGCTACACAAAAAGTTATAAAAATAAATAAATAAATAAAAATGTATTTAAATGTTTAATTTGATATTTACATGATTTTATATTATACATTTTAAATGCATAATTTTTTACATTTATTATTTAAAATCTATTTTTAAATTATTTTAGAAACATTATTCATTATACATTTCTACACTTTTTGGTAAAGAACTTAAAGAATGTAAAATTTTTGCCCACATTGGCAACAACACAAATAATCATAATTTTTTAATGAAAAATGAAAAATTTTATATTTTCATTTTTATTTAATATAATTGTAATTATATATATATATATATATAAAAAATTATTATATACATATGCACAGTATAAAGTGTTATTTTTGTAAAGACCTTAAAGAATGTAAGTTTTATGCCCACATTTTCTCTTGTAACAATTTAATTTAAATTTATAATTTTGCATTCACATTTATCATTTTAAATTTATATTTTTTTCATTCAACAACACAAAAAATTATGAATGAAGAAAATGTAAAATTTTATTTACATTTATAATTTCATATTCACATTTATAATTTGAAATGTATATTTTTTTCATTTATTTAATATTTAATTTTACACATACAGTATGATGTTTCTTTTTATGTTAAGTCATTATCACAAACATCACAAAATGAATTTCGACAACTTGTCACTAGTTCATTAAAATTATAAAAGTATGTCTGTTTTCTAATTAATGTTTTGTAAAAACTGTATAGGGTCGCTAACGACCTGAGTTATGTAATAATGTAAGTATTATTTTCCGCTCAACAATAACAGAATCGCTGATGACTCAATAACTGCAAAAGTTGAAAAGATAGAAAAGCAGAATTCATATCCATAAGTCACAGAAAAACAAATGTTTACGTTTACAAGGCAAAAATATGCTTGTACATGATGCAACCGGCCCAAAACTCTCTCACACTGGCCTTAACTAAGATTCTTATAGTTATTGGTACTGAACAATTACCACATTCATATTTTATGGTATTACATGTGGTACTCCAAAGAATATCATGACATTCCCATGTCCATGGACAGGTGTCTGGGGTGCTTTCATGCACATCATGAATCTTAGTGTGTAGCAATCTTACTGTGCTTCATTCTCTCCGGGTCCTCCTCAGGGAAGGGTGGGGGCAGACTGTCCTCCTCGCTCTCACTGTCCCCGGTATCTAAAGACGTCCCCTGCTGCTGGGAGCTGTGCCGCTGTCTCCTGTCCGGCCTCTGGGGGGCGCATTCCCCATTCTGTAAGAGCTGCGACACCTCCTGGGTCTTCTTCACCTTGAAAAATACGGGTGATGGAGGGCTGTTCTCCATGGGCCTGAGAGGGAGCACAGGGAACACAGGCTATTAAAATCAATCCGCAGAGGACTGGTACCATAGTAACACATGAGGACTTCATCTGGAGCTTAATGATGGCAGTGTGGAAAACAAGTCATGTCCTGAAGCCATTTTTGCTGTGTCAAATATTCAAAAAAGCTCATTCAAATTTGCTGCAGAAATGATTCATGCGCAATTAAAAGTGGCAAGATGGAAAAGGGTATTGAGCTTTCAGACCTTTTTTTGGCATTCCCCTTCACAGGGCTTTTCTGCTGTTTGGGTTCGGACTTGGGATCGGATCTGGTCTCCAATGTGACTCTTTCTGGATGATTCCACAGCTTGTGCTTCTGAAGACGCACCTTGGTGGCAAATACAGCCTCACAGTACGGGCATCTGTGACTCAGCTTCTCTGCTATGGTCGCCTGAACGAGAGAGAGGGACACACACACACACACACACACACACAAAAAGTAAGTTCAAGTGCTAAAGGTCTCGGGTCTTTCCAAAGTTTTTAAAGTTACTAAAGTAGGTATTGGTCAAGATGGTTGACTAGTTAACCTGTCATTGACAAGTGAGGTCAAGTTTGACTTTTATGTTTTTTATATTAATTATATTATGTTATAATTGTATATACACAGTATATATTATATATTATATATATATATATATATATAATTGTTTATTTTATGTTTTTATTATACTTTATATATGCATTGAATTGATCAAAAGTGACAGTAAAGACATTTATGATGTTACAAAAGATTTCTATTGCAAATAAATGCTGTTCTTTAACTTTCTATTCTTTAAATAATCATGTAAATATATATATATATATATATATATATATATATATATCACAGTTTTCACGAAAATATTAAGCAGCACAATTGTCTTCAACCATGATGATGATAATAAATGTCTCTTGAGCTTTGAATGTGACACTGAAGACTGGAGTAATCGAAAGCTGGAAAATTCAGCTTTGATCACAGGAATAAAGTACATTTTAAAATATTTTAAAATAGCAACCACTTATTTTAAATTGAAAACTTATTTAATAATATTACTGTTTTTTACTTTATTTTCGAGCTTATGAAGGTCATATAAACGGTGAGCAAAATAATCTTACAGACCATGAAATATAGTGATGCTCCTGTATATATATTTTAGGTGTGATATATTTCTAATATATTTGTAAATGGGATCAATTTAAAGACTCCTCACAATGTTTTTGAAAGGTTTTAGTGTGCTGTGCTTAGCATGCTTAAACCCTCAAAGAAGTTTTGTCTCTAAATTCATCAAGTTTGCCAAATTCAAAACAATTAACTTTACCTAAAACAAGCCTAAAATAAGGGCTTCTTATGACTGACTGACCAGTTGAGTAGCCGTTCAAACAACTAATCGTTTTTTAAATAAAACTATTAATGAATGAGAGTTGGTAGCATACATTGGTTTTGCAGTGTAAGAATGTGTACTTTGGATTTTAGTTCTTACCCCTTGGCATCGCTGATAGTGATATTTAAGTCCGTAAATACTGGGGAATTCCAACCAGCAGCCTGAGCTTGGACATTTCACCCTGGAACGACTCTTAAACTCCTCTTTCCACTGAACCATCATATGGGCCTACGTCCGTGAAAAACACACACACACACACACACACACACACACACACACACACACACACACACACACACACACACACACACACACACACACACACACACACACACACACACACACACACACACACACACACACACACACACACACACACACACACACACACACACACACACACACACACACACAGGCATTAGAAACTATTAGCAATCAATTCACATACACACAGCCCTCTGTGAGATGTTCTTCCTCCAAATACAACAGTTGGAAATAGTTTGGAAAGTCCCTTTACTCCATGACACAAAAAAACCACCCAAAATCCCAATCTGGCGTAGCTTCATTCCTTCGTCAACAGCCAAAATGGATATTTCACAGCTTTACTCACAGGAATAATGCGCAGCTCCTGCACCTCCACACGAGGACGCCCTTTCTTCTTGCTCTCTGATTTCTCATTGTAGGAGGAACCTGAGAAAATATGAACATGAAAGAACATTCCCAATTAAACAATGTTATTTACATAATGTGATGTCATTTGCATGTGATTTCATAGCATATTGTATGGACTTGTGATAAATTGTAGCAATATATATATATATACTGTATGCTTTTATCCATATCCATAACTTTTTATATGCATTATATGCTATTATTACTTGCTGTTAACTTTATTAGATTAGCATTAACCATCATTAAATGACTTTTGTCAAGATTTTAGAAATACTGCATTTCTACAACAGCCATCGAATAAAATTCCTATATGCATGGAGAAAATAATGGAAAGAAAAGATATTTAAAAAACGTATAAACCTGTTTTTCTTTTAAATATCATGCACTGAAAAATAAGACCAGGAAAGTGATGCAAGTCAATGATTTCATGGTAGTTTCTATGGAATTCCAATCTTATCCTCTCCTCCTTAAAACACCTTGATTTGATCAAAGAAGAACCATTAACCTTACTTCAGATTAATGATTGGCTTAGAAACTCCCTTCAACACCAGTCAACATGGCAGCTCTCCATATGTTCCAGACGTTAGTGAGGCTGAACGAACATTTAGAGACACAGTCAATTGCAGATGCACTGTGCGTACAAATTAGTGCCATTGCTTATTTCATGCGAGTCCCAGGAGAACAGAAGATGATAGCATGTGTTGGCTTTCTGGTTGGTGGAGGTCACAGAAGGTTGCTGTAAACCCATACTAGCGGTGGCAAGGTCAAAACATTGAGCAAACGGCAGATAATTACACACTAATTCTCCATAGAGGCCCGCTAGCTTATGGCTGCTAAGCAACTATATAATAAGGACACTTACAAAGTGGCTTCAGACAAATTGTCTGCAGTGTGTGTGTGTGTGTGTGAGTGTGTGTAAATTAGAGTTATAAAGGCCTTTCACAGACTAGAGTAAATCAGCCATTAATCAACCATTTCTTTGACACGGCACTAGGAGGACACACTCCTTGAGTTAAAGGGATGGGTCACCTAAAAAGGAAAATTCTCTCATTCAGTCAACCTCATGTCATTACAAAACCCATATGCTGTTATCAGTAGAACACAAGAGGATTTTTATTAAAAAGAATTTTCACACAACTTGTGTCTATACAATGACAGATCAAGCTTCAAATCAAGATGTTTATCAAGCTAAAAACACACACACAGATACATATACATATACATATATATATATATATATATATATATATATTGTTGGATAAAGATATATATATATTCAAGTTTGGGGGAACTATTCCTTTAAGCACACACACACACACACACACACACACACACACACACACACACACACACACACACACACACACACACACACACACACTCTCTCTTTTCTGCTAAATTCTCTCTCTCTCTCTCTCTGGGTATATGGAGGGCAGACTCTTTCACTTGCACACTCCTCTCGTTCACAATTATCCGTGTCCTCCATCACAGCGGCCCTGCGACTCTCCACAGAAGTGTGTGGGAGGGGTACAGAACGCTGGGAGAGTGAAGAGGAGGGGGAGGAAGGGCGGGTCTGAGACCAGACAACGCGCTAATTAAATGTCACAAGTCCTGCTATCTGCCCCTTTTCACATCTGAGCTGTAGAAGCGGCTGATTTGCTCTTTTTCCTCTTCTCCTCACAGATGACCCTGTTAACCAGGGTAGCTACAGGGGGGCTGAGGCTGCTGACCAAGGCTACTACATCAAATCTTAATTGACCTATTTGTTTTGTTTATAAATGTCCCTGCTCCTCTCCTGCAGAATGAAAATGACTTAAACTTGTATATACATATATATACAGTGATGAGCCAAAACATTATGACCGGTCAAAGGTGAAACAAATATCGTTGATCATCTCCTAACATGGCCACATATTAAGGTCTGGGTAGATTAGATGGTAAGCAAACAATCAGTTCTCATAATCAACGGATGCAGGAGAAATGGGCAGGAATAAAGATCTGAGCGACATTGACAAAGAGCCAAATTGTTATGGCAAGCCGACCGTGTCAGAGTGTCTCTGAAACGGCAAGTCTTGTGTGTTTCTCCTTGTCAGCAGTGGTGAGAGTTTACCAACAGTGATCCTGAGGAGAGACAAACCACAAACCAGCGACAGGGTGTTGGGCGGCCAATGCCACATAACTTAATTTGTTCAATTACGCATGAAGTTTATTTACTTAATAATTTTAAAGCAACATGTTTGCTCACTTTTTTAAGTTAAGTCAACTGATCACTTGTTTTAGCGTATGATAACAGTCTTTACTATGCTGCAGATGACATAACACTGGTCGTCTTCACAGGATGGGATATTCACAGCCTAGAAACAGGGCCGAGAAACATAACTCATCTAAGTATAACAGTGATTATCACAGTTTTTTCAGTATGCCATCCACTTATAAGAGAAAGCTGCATTAACAGGAGGACATCAACCTCCAGCTTAACTCAGGTAAGTATCCGCAGGTTAAATAGGTCACAGATACTGGCACACACACAGCAGAAAGCATAACTCAGGAGAGTATTCACAGGTAGATTCCATGACAGTCTTTGCAACACGACATCAAAACTAACTAAGGGCAGTATCAACAGGTCACTTTTATAGTCCTTGTTGAACGATATTAAACATAACTCAGGGCTGAATTCTCAGGTAAATCCATGAACCGTTTTTGCAGGATAACACCAAACATAACTATTCATAATGTCTTTCAATCAGTCAGATTGCATCTCTGGTAAGTACACGAATAATTAAAGGGATAGTTCACTTTGAAATTAATTTTTGGTATGTTTTAGCTTACCTCAAGGGCATCCAAGATGTAGGTGTCTTTTTTTACGCAGTAGTTTCAATTTTGATATTTTTAGGTCAAACCGTTCTTGTCTGTCAGTCATATAATGCAGGTCGATGGTCACTGTCTCAAAGAGCAAGCACAGAGTCCAAATTAAACAATTCCCCATCGTAAGTACACATTCATGGCCCAAGACACGAAACGAGCGGTTTGTGTGAGAAAACGAACAGTATTTATATCGTTTTTACCTCTTATACACAGCCATGTCCAAGTGATCTGATCTGACGTGTACGCAGACTGGTGCATAGATATATACACTAGATGTCGCCTTAAAGACATTCGTTCCAATGAACTGCCGTTAGACAAGGCGACATCTAGTGTGTATATATCTATGCACCAGTCTGCGTACACGTCAGATCAGATCACTTGGACATGGCAGTGTATAAGAGGTAAAAACGATATAAATACTGTTCGTTTTCTCACACAAACCGCTCGTTTCGTGTCTTAGGCCATGAATGTGTACTTACGATGGGGAATTGTTTAATTTGGACGACGGGGAATTGTTTTAATTTGGACTCTGTGCATGCTCTTTGAGGTGGTGACCATAGACCTGCATTATGACTGACAGACAAGAACGGTTTGACCTAAAAATATCAAAATTGAAACTACTGCGGAAAAAAAGACACCTACATCTTGGATGCCCTTGACCTTCAGCATTTATTTTACACGGCTGTTTTCAACATTGATAATAATCAGAAATGTTTCTTGAGCATCAAATCAGCATATTAGAATGATTTCAGATTTCTGAAGGATTGTGACACTGAAGACTGGAGTAATGATGCTGAAAATTCAGCTTTTATCACAGGAATAAATTACAGTTTACAATATATAACAATAGAAAACAGAAATAATATTTCATAATATTACTGATTTTATTGTATTTTTTATCAAATAAATGCAGCCTTGGTGAGCATAAGAGACTTCTTTCAATATCATCTTACCATCCCCAAACTTGTGGTTAATGGGAGGCTTATGTTAAACTAAATGCCACACTAAAATGCCACATAGGTGGTTTGTGAATAAAATAAAGGGTTTTGCGCTTAAATGCTGTGACTGTGTATTGAATTCACCACTTTTCTTTGTAAATGTTGGGTTCTCAAAAGCTGCTTTAAAAGGGACAAGGTGAATTAGATTCATACTATTATTTGACCTAAAAAGATCATGTTACAAAGGTTCCTGGGGCTTCTCTTCTGAGGTATCCCAGTTAGTTTTGTGGTTATAGTAGTGTTGGATAAAGGATTAAACATAATCTTTGATCACACCCGGAGGAGGGCCAGGAAAGTCAATAGCAAAATTATATGCTGTTTAAAAGAATGTTTGGGAAGCTTAAAGGAAGAGCCATGCTTGGGCTAGAGGCTATTGTGGGTGGATTTGAAAGCACACTATTTATGATAACGAGAATTAGAGAGATCTGTTCAGGCTGAATTAGGCTAAAGCACACATACGACATTTGCCTGGTAGATAAGCACTGTATTAAGTGTGTGTGTGTCTGTGTGTGCGTCTAGTATTCCCCACGTTATGGGGACCAAAAAACATTTTATTTTGGTCCCAATGAGGAAAAATCATACGAATCATAAATCAAACAAGTGATGTTTTTGGGCATTTTTCTGTGATGGGTAGGTTTATGGGATATAATATATAGTTTGTACAGTACAAAAAAACATTATGTCTATGGAAAGTCCCCATAAAACAGTGTGTGTGTGTGTGTGTGTGTGTGTGTGTGTGTGTGTGTGTGTGTGTGTGTGTGTGTGTGTGTGTGTGTGTGTGTGTGTGTGTGTGTGTGTGTGTGTGTGTGTGTGTGTGTACAGTACTTAAGAGATAAGAGGTATGAACGCAAACAAACACATTACAATGGCATGGGTTTAGTTTAGTTGAGAAGATTTTGTCCGTCATTATGACACTTCTGCTGATGAGGAAATGAGGTATGAATTTTAATTTCTGTCTTCAAATATACAGGTCCTTTAGATAAAGAGCATAATTAAAAAATGTTGCTCTCGGGAAAGACATGTTTTGTGTTGCTATGGGAATGAGAGCTACTTGTCTTATTATCTGTCAGGCCGCTTCCAGTGTGGATGTACTCACACACATTACTACCAAAGTGGTACGCTTTAATAATACACACGCAAACTTTTTCATTAGTGGTGTTTACTAAGGCAAGCTCAAAACCCATTATCATAATTGTTACACTTCCTCATGCACTGTTTGTGCTGTGGACATGAATGATATCTCAAATAATGTGGCTTGTTGAGGAAAGATGTTCTGTTACTGTACTTTTCTAAGTGATCATACTTGTACTGAGAGGTCTATAGGGCATCATCCTCTATAGGGCACAGCTGATTGGTTCCGGCTGTATCAGTAGCCAATGAGCTCGCTGCTCAACCTTCAAATACTTGGTTCGTTCAAATATTTGCCTTAGCAGTGCAAGCATGCTTTCAGAAACCCTCCACCTTCCCCAGCTCCACCTGTATAGATCTGCTACAGGTAATTCATGTACGCTATATTGTACAGAAGCAGCATGTCTTGCTCACAGCAGTGTGTCTGTGTATGTATTGGCAGTAGCAAGTCCTGTACTTGCTCTGCAGCAGCAGCAGAAGCAACAGCAACGTAGCAGATCTATTCCACCAAGACCAAATTGTTACACTCCCCCCAATTAGTAACAAAATATATCAACATTGTTATATCCAATACTATGCTAAACACCAGTTGTCATGACATAAATACATTTAATCTGATTCTGGCGGATGATGAAACGGGGGGACCTAGTTAGCATCACCTTGGTTCCCTCGACTAAAACCCAAAAGGATTTTTCTATTGGCTTTTGGATTATGGCAGAAAATAAGCTGTGACTAACAAAAGTTATGATTCTTATTTAGTTCAAGATAACTGTGGCGAGCACGACGAGGTCGAGGGCCGTGGGAGGACGGCGCGAGACCGGTGGCATGATTGATAATGAGCGACACGTGCGCGACGCACCGGTCTCGCATCTCTCACGGAGGAGCGGAAGCATAAAGGAGGAGCGACGACAGTGAAGAGGGAGAGAGGAACAGGCCTGGGTTTTATTTGATGTTTTGTTTCTGTTTTGTGTGACAGCAGTCGTCCGTGAGGGGCTGCTGTCTTTTACTTTCGTTTTGTATTTGTTTTATTTTATGTCATTAAAGTGTTTGAATGTTCGTCGGTTCCCGCCTCCTTCTTCCCGTAACATCTGAACTGCGTTACAATAACCTTCACAAATGACAAACTTTAATGATTTAGAAATCAAGATTCGGTATAATCGGCAGCAGTAAAAAGCTAAAGGTAGGCTATAAACAAACTACACCACAGTCACACGACTTCAACGTCACCATCACTAAACTTCAACAACTCTTTTGACTCCAGCCAGTATCCAACCAGCAAGTTAGACACCCTAGCATCCACCTAATAACACCCAAACAACCTCCCATTACACATAGCTACTGTATAGCAATGTGTGAAAAGTACCTACAATCCTTGGCATTTCCGATATTTCAATACAATACAGCATTTGTCACTGGCTACATTTACATTTTCCCAAGCCTTCATGTAAACAACTTAATCGATCCGACTGAGCTCGATCCAAATGAAATTTCGATCGGATTGAAAGGGGTGGTTTATTCCTTTTTCCAATCCGATGGAGAGAACATGTAAACACTTGATCGGATTGAAAACCGAAACTGAAAGGACTGCGCATGTGCAGTGACGTTGAAATAGCGTAATGACGTACAGTACGAGCTGTTCTTCCTGATGAATAAAGTGACATATAAATGAGTGTCCCGTCATTTCACACAGCGACTGTGAAGTGGAGCAGGACAACGTCCCACCAGTCCTTGTTCTTTCAGATTCTCATCCACAGTTATGACCAGAAATTGATAAATATTAAGTCTGCTGTTTAAAACAAATAAAGAACCAATGTAGGAGAATGGTTATAATGCGCAAACAGCGAGAAACTCTGTATATTTGTGCAGTGTGTGCCTGTCAAAAAAATCAATTCCGAGTTTGAAGCTTGTGACATATAAACGCGCACATCAACCCGATCACATGTTTAGCGTTCATGTAAACACTACATTCAGATTCACCAATCAGAATCAAGTCAGTGTGTCATCAACGCTCAACAATGTCCCTTCCCCAGCAACATGTGTTTTTGTTATTGCTCACTCTTTTTTTTTTCTGGTTTCTCAACAACTCTGAGCACTTTTTCATATTCTTTATCCTGGCTGAAGCACTTTTGTTTCAATCTATAAGAATAATATAATCAGCCTATGTTATATTTTAAAGTTAAAGGTGTTAATATTAACAAGTTGAGTCTTATGTTTATTTGACGGTGATTTCACATTTCTTTTTTGTATGAAGGCTAAATACAAATAAAAGGTGAACTTTCATTTATTTGTACCGTTTTTATTTCTAAAATATATAGTTTTATAGGAGGAGGTTTCATAGACTTGGCAGATTAATTTTTCAGAAGTTTGTAGGTCCAGACATCCGTTGTGGGTGTTCTTGGCAGTTATTCTGAGCCTTTTATATAGTTCATATCGATATCGGAATTATATCGTATCGATCTAAATTAAGAAATATATCATGATATACACACACACACACACACACACACACACACACACCACACACACACACACACACACACACACACACACACACACACACACACACACACACACACACACACACACACACACACACACACACACACAAACACACACACACACACACACACACACACACACACACACACACACACACACACACAAACACACACACACACACACACACACACACACACACACACACACACACACACACACACACACACACACACACACACACACACAAACACTCCTTGTTTTGCCCAAATAAACCACTCTCTGTTCTCCAGCAACACCCCCTTAAAAAAGCCTAACAAAAGGTGTGTGTGACACACACATTCCCCAAGACACAAGAACAACTATTGTGTAAAGACGTTGTACATAATTATAAAATGGTAAAATCTGTTCATGACTGCAAACATCACTCACACACACACACACACACACGGGTATGCTGTAATTTTTGAGAGCATGAGACCCTCCCAGCTGTCTTTGGCTGAAGCATATTGCTCATTTTCATCCTCACTGGAGCAGGAGAGAGAGAGAGAGAGAGAGAGAGAGAGAGAGAGAGAGAGAGAGAGAGAGAGAGAGAGAGAGAGAGAGAGAGAGAGAGAGAGAGAGAGAGAGAGAGAGAGAGAGAGAGAGAGAGAGAGAGAGAGAGAGAGAGAGAGAGAGAGAGAGAGAGAGAGAGAAGAGCCAGAAAGGAGTGCTGCCAACTGCATAATGATCTCAAATAACCCGGCCACTCTCCTCTTTGCTTTGCCTGCAACAACTTCTTCACTCTCTCTCTTTCACACACACACACACACACACACACACACACACACACACACACACACACACACACACACACACACACACACACACACACACACACACACACACACACACACACACACACACACACACTCCTTGACCCTCTTATTTTCCCCTCCTCTGTCTTCCTCTATTCATAAGGCTCCTCTCATGGGTCTTTCTGTGTACAATAATCAATTTATATGGCATACAAACAGTATCAACAATTACAAATGAAAGCAATATCTGGAGCTGATTGCAGGTATTAAATAACTGTTGTGAAAGGTTATCAATTTCTTTAGCTGTATTTAGAGTCTAAGGTAAACACCATACTCTAAACACACTTTTGACTTTCTGTGCTTAACTGATTCATTAGGTATTCATAAACTCTTTGTTATGTATTCCTTAAGTGTTCATAAGATGCTGATAATGTTTTCTTTAAGTTTTCGTCCAATGTTCTCTATGCTTATTTTATGTGTATAAGGTCCAGTAAAGTTCTCATTGTGTCAAGGTGTTCATATGATTTTCATGATGTATTCATAAAATAGGAATATCAAAAGAACTAAATCAATACTAATAAAGAAATGTAACAATTTCAGTTTGGTTATATACATTTTTTTGAATAAGTTATTCATCAGCATACTACTATTTGCTGTGGTATCAAAATCATAACATTTTAATGTTAATGGAATCAATCACTGAAATTATCACCCATCATTAAGTGTTTATTAGGTTTCAACATGCAAAAATGAAAGTTTTGAAGGTCTCCTACAACAGGTTTACATGCATCACAGGTTAAAAAACACTTTAATTTTCTCATAATATACACTGATTGCATATCACCACATTTGTCAATGATTCTCAAACGACTCGTCGGATGATTCAGTCTCTCTAAATCCCAAATCATCCGACGTGCCGTTTGAGAAACATTGAAAAATGTGGTGATGTGCAATGTATACAATGCATATAATAATAAATAAAAATGCCTTTAGCATACTAACATGCACTATTGTTAGTATGGCATAGGGACCTACATTTATTAAAGGGGACATATCATGAAAATCTGACTTTTACCGTGTTTAAGTGCTATAATCGGGTCCCCTGTGCATCTACCAACCCAGAAAACGTGAAGAGTTGCAACCCAACTTTGATTTGGTAAGCCTTTCTCAGCAAGCATGTCAAAAAATAAGCCGATAAAGATTTCATTCCCCTTCTGACGTAGAAAGGGGGTCTTATTATAATATTATCGTCCCTTCAACTGCACGTTTCCACCCACGGCACCGCCATTTGGTTTTCAAGCGACAGTGTAACCAGTTCTAACGCAAAGACAAAAGTTGGAGCAAAGCATGCAAACTGTTCTGTCGTTGCTGCACAGACCAGCACTGAACACTATTTGACCGAAAACTGTCACAGCTGTCTTATAAAGATCTCAGGGAACTGTGTCAACTGTGTAAAAGTCAAACATGACGGTGAATCAGTGTAACTCCACAACTACATAAATGAATCCAGTAACCATTGCATCTCTCTGTACGGCTGCACTCCACTACTTGTTATTTTAGAGATTTTGTACATTTTGAGATTTTGAGGGTATCCAAAGCTTGTGTAAAGGATCAGCCGTTTTCTGAATGGGGGCGGAGCAGTAGCTCATTTGCATTTAAAGGGACACACACAAAAACGGTGCGTCAAAAATGGCCAACTTTGACAAGCAATAAAAAATGATCTGTGGGGTATTTTGAGCTGAAATTTCACAGACACATTCTGGGGACACCATAGATTTATATTACATCTTGTGAAAAGGGACATAATATGTCACCTTTAAGTTGGTTTAAGAAAACCTTTGTATAAAATAAGTTGTTTTATACTGGTTGTACCAACTTGAACTTCAAAATTGCATAGAATTTTCCCTTAATTGAATTAAGTTCATTGAAAAATTAAAACAAGAAAGAAACCTAATTTACTTCAGAATTGTGTTGCTGTTTTCACAATACCATCTTTCATTATTCATCAGAAGAATGTCACGATGTAAGCATGTCAAATTATTTTACAGTATGTGTTCGTATGTTATATTTTTATAGATTTTCCAAGCAAGTACAATTGTTTAGTATGGTTTTATTTTACTGCATGTGGCTCTAATTATCAATTAACTCAAAGCCACCCTGACACCCTTTGTCCAGCCTCTGACTTTCCAATAGCCTTGGCAGTAGCACAGCAAAACTGTGTTTCAGAGAAGATGGAAGAAAATCAATTCCCCTGAAGAACTGAAGACAAAACACATCCTTCACTGTGAATGTTGCTCTGACAGCTAACTCAGCCAAGACATCATATTTCCACTCCAGAATCAACACTTAAAACCCACAGAAACTGTCCTCAACCTTCTCATCCCTTCTCCATCATTACTCAACTCCTTCACCATCCACATTCAACACAGAACTCCTCAACTCTCTCAACTAATTGTATCTTCTCCAAGAGATCTCCTCTGATATTTTGCCTTCCCTGTTTTCTGACACCTTCTCATATGGTTCTGGTCCATCAGGATCCATCAGGATCCATCAGTACACCCTAAAATATGCTGTATTCCGTCATTCAGATTCCGTCAGTATGTAAATCAGAAGCAGCAATCACACTTTCTCTTACCGTTGATTTAGTGATGACGCAACGTACTTCACATCTCAGAAATGTCTACATGCTCTCTCTCATGCCTCTTTAGTAAAACGTTAAGCCTACTTTTTAATAATTTCATTTAATACTTTGATACTATTCATAATAATTAAAGATTCCATACATTTCCAAAAATCCTGAAACATGTCTCACGGTTTCCACTAAAACTTTAAGCAGCTAAACTGTTTTCAACATTGATAATAATCAGAAATGTTTCTTGAGCAGCAAATCAACATATTAGAATTGTTAATCAGTAATAGAAAACAGTTATGTTAATTTGTAATAACATTTCACAATATAAAAGTTTTTTTTTTTACTGTTTTTTGCAACAATGCAGCCTTGGTGAGCATAAGAGACCTCTTTCAAAATCCTAAAAAAATTGTGAACAATAGAGTGTCACAAACTTAGCAACGGTCTTAAGTGTGTGATGGACCAAATAAACCATGTGACTGAGAAGCTCATTCCAGAGAACAGCTCTGTGGCACACAGAATCACTAAGGACACAAAGTCCTTTGTTTAAAGCCCAGACTGAAGTTGTGCGAACTGAAAAAACATGAAACACATACTAATACAGAGCAGTGTTTGAGTATAATGTGTTGGAGCACACAGAAATCTGCAGTGACAACTACAGTACTGAAGCTATAGATGAAGCCATTATGGGTGTACAGTATCATAACCAACAGCTGGACACACCGACCCCCTCTCTCCATTTCCCACTTTCTTTCATTGTTCAAGACTCATTGTGCATTTCCTCATGCTTTGGCCTTTTCCCAGATGAGAACAGGGGTCAGGGGAGCTCGAAAACATAACCCCATTTTAGGACTCTCAGGAGAGTTCAAAACACACAAGAGTCTCAGGATTCTTTTCCATCATATATATATATATATCACAATATAGTTATTCTTGTTATAATTTTTTTTACAAACAATAGGACAAATTCAAATGAGATAACATTTTATTAAGTTTTTAAGAAATGCTACAGAAATTGAACAATCAAATGTAAATTACATTTCAGTGAATAGTTTTTACTGTATGAATTAAATTAGTTTATTCTTTACGAATTATACATTTATACATTTAAATTCTACATATACAATTTGTATTAAATTTAATACAAAATACATATATTTGTATTCACATTAACACATTCACATTAAAGTCGGCATGAAAAGTAAGTTACAACAGTCTTTTCTTCCCTATTGTGATGTATGTCCATTTGAAACGGCTTCTTGAACGAGTAAAGATGTAGGGCGGGACTTGATTTTGTCCATGTGGAATTGATTGGATGGTTGTGTTTTGCTGTTGGTTGATCTCATGTGAGTGACAGTAAACACCACGCCAGTGAACACATCATCAGAGAAGCGAAGAGATGCCGCTTCAAGATGGAGGGGGAGTTATTTTGTTTAAAGATTACGAGGGCACAAAATGATGTGAATGATGTGATGATAAAATGATAAAATGATGTACACGGATGGCAGCCAGTATAATATATCTCGATTCATACTGTACATAAAATGAAGGCGATTCACATGTATTTCCCTGTATTCAGTTCACGCTGCATTCACGTGTTCACTTATTTACTTTACAACAATCCAAGATGTTATATCAGTCAAACTTATTGGTCACACTCACACAGTGTAAAACAAAACACTATTAATTCACCAATTAGCGAAGAGATTAGCGAATGATTCAGTCATAAATCCCGATCACTTCTCTCCTCTCTCTTTCTCATTTATGGTGTTCCGCTGTCACTCACGTGATGTGTAACAAGGAGGCAGACCTAAACAGATTAGCCCATTGATACTGTATTAATTACAATGTTTCAAATAAATCCTATAGAATTTTGCCAGTAAGGTCACGTGTCTTTTTGAGAGTGCATATACGTGGGGGGCTTGAAAATATTTTCTTCTACAAAAGGGAGTAACGGTTATGCTCTTTTTGTCCTGCTTTAGTTTTGTTTTCACTCTGTTTGATTTCTTTGTTTCCCGTTTTCCTGTGTTCCCTAGTCAGTTTCCCTGGCTGTTTATTAGTTCAAATTTCTGTTCTTCTCATTATCTACCTGATTTTTCCGGTATTATTTATGTCATCGTCTTTATGTGGTTGTTTAATTCTCTTTCTCCTGAAATCTCCAGAGTGTTCTTGTTGGATTTATTAAAGACTATTTATTTTTTAATATGACTAAGTTTTCATTGTGCGTTCTCTACTGTGACAAAGAGGAGCAACAACTGGCTTACAAACTTTTTTTAATGCTTTATAATGCTTTCTCTGAGTGCTAATTATATTGAAAAGCTTCACAGAGGTGTTAAAACCATGAACCTGATTCAGTTTAAGAGTGATTGATAACAGATTTTCTTATATGTCCAGGCCAGAAACAGACTAGCAAAGGAGATCAGAGTGGCTAAAAGAAGCTACTCTGCAAAGCTGGAAAACCAGTTCTCAGCCAAAGACCCGGAGTCAGTCTGGACAGGTCTGAGGAACATCAGCATGTACAAGACACCACCCCACGATCTGTGGAGAAACAACAACTGGCTGAGGATCTGAATGTGTTTTACTGCCGATTTGAAAAGCCCAGTCTCATACCTCACAGAACAAACTGGTCAGTGGATGATGCAGGCAACATGGGACTGCATTATATCCTGCAACATCTCAACAGATCTGGGACTTACGCAAGGATCTTATTTGTGGACTTCAGTTCAGCTTTCTACACCATCAGACCAGATCTTCTATCATAAAATCTGACCCAGCTTTTCATGCCCAGCCCAATCTGTCAGTGGATCACCAGCTTTCTGACAGATAGGCAGCAGATACTGAGACTGGGAAAACTCTCACTATCAGCACTGGTGCTCCTCAGGGTTGTGTCCTCTCCTCACTGAACACAACTGACTGCACCTCTAAAGACCCCTCAGTCAAGCTCCTGAAGTCTGCAGACGACACCACAGTCATCTGCATTATCCAGGATGATGAAGAGTCTGCATACAGACAAGAGGAGCTGAACACACTGAAAACAGTGGAGATGATCGTGGACTTCAGGAGAAACACCCAGAACTCCCTCACTCACCATCATGAGCAGCACTGAGGAGCAGTGGAGTCATTCAGGTTCCTGGCCAACACCATCTCTCAGGACCTGAAGTGGGACACTCACATTGACTCCATTGTGAAAAAGGCCCATCAGAGACTGAACTTCCTTCACCAGCTGAGCCACCGGAGCTGCAGACACAGTTCTACTCAGCCGTCACTGAGTCTGTCCTGTGTTCATCTATAACTGTCTGTTGTGCTTCAGCCACCAAATCAGACATCAGGAGACTACAACGGACAGTCAGGACGGCTGAGAGGATTATTGGTGCCCCCCTGCCCACCCTTCAGGACCTGTACTCTTCCAGAGTGAGGAAAAAGGCAGGTAAAATCATCACAGACTCCACTTACCCCGGCCACAACCTATTTGAACTTTTTCAAGTGCAATACCCCACTTTTTTGTGCAAAATCCTTGTAAATTCATTTAGGTCTATTTATTCATATTATTATTCACAATACTTATGTTTATTCTGAATAAACCTATCTGTCTATACACTTTGTTATATTTTTTATTCTTAAATGTTATTATGTGTCTTGTTATATTTATGTGTGTGCGCTGGAAGCTTCAATGCCAAGGTAAATTCCTTGTGTGTGCAAGCACTCTTGGCAATAAAGCCCTTTCTGATTCTGATTTAAAATGAAAATGGTTTTGAATTGCTCTTTTATGTGTTACACTTTTTACCCACATACAGAAGACTTATAAAAGATTTATGCGATGGGAAAAGACAAAAGTACTTTTAAGATAGCTAACTGATTTCTTGTTTCAAGATAACTAATTTAAACTCAGGTTTACTGTCAGTTCTCCTCTGTCTCTTTAGCTCCCAGACAGCATCACAGCTCCCAGCTAATTTTAGACAAATCCAAAATAGAAAAGAGCCTTCATCTAGAAGCCACTCTTTTACACCTGATTAACAAATAAGACAGCACAATGTCTGTTCAAACATTAAACTTGTGCAATTTGCTCTTAATTTACAACAAATGTACAAGTTTATTTACAACTCTAAAGGCCAAAAATGAACCACCACCTAAAATCAACACTCGCCAAGTGCCAAATGCGAGTCGATTTGCAATATGGTATGAATTGAAATTTTACAATAGTTTGTTTGAGTCTCAGTGATGTGAGCAAACCGTATCAAACAGATGCAATGTTTTCAAAAGATTTAAATGAACTTAATGAATCTTATTTGGTACATAATCAAGAAATATTTTGTTAAAGCTGCATTACAGAAGATGTTGTGCTTAAATATTAACTAAATTATATTATTAAAGTAAAATATATATAAAAAATTCCAATTCACAACGTTAGGCCTACCATAGCAGCTTTCTGTCATTCAATCTTGTGTTTATGTGTCCGTAAAATAGCTATTAACATGGACACTTCTAAACATCGACCCTCCTTAACGTCTGAGGAATCCTCCATTGCCAAAACTAAGAAACCTCGAATTCTGGAGTGCAACAAGGGAAACATGATCAAAACAAACTCGAACCACAGCAGCAGATATGATACTTGCTTGCTCAGATCATTTTTTTCTGACTTTAATTTCATTGGAAACTCTTCTTACTATCAATGGGGCTTGATGTAGCGTGACAGATCCACTCCGACATGACGATTACAGCAACAGTGCCGAAGAACATCTCACTCCCCAATAGCTTTCAATTTCATTTTAAAACAAAAATGGTGATAGAGAGGCTAGTTTTAACAAAATTTGCCATTTTACATCAAAATAAACTAATATGAATGAATAAGGCATGAATATTGGCAACATTTAATAAACATTTAACTCCAGTTTTGATTGCAAGTATGTTTTGCTTCATAACACTGCTACTTAATTTGTCTTTATTCGTCTTATGAATATTCCTTGTGAGTAAACATATGCTATATAATTTATTAAGTGTAACATTGCTGTTAAATGAATTATAAAAAAGCCCAGCAGGTGGTATTTTAACAAGCAAGCCAAACTCGAATGACTCACTCAAACTTACACTGAGCCAGAGTAAAAGAGCAGAGCAAACTGAATTTCTGAATGGATTCAGATTTCTGCAGCAATAGAGAGACTGAACGAGTGGAGATGGGTGGAGTGTGTGTGTGTGTGTGTGTGTGTGTGTGTGTGTGTGTGTGTGTGTGTGTGTGTGTGTGTGTGTGTGTGTGTGTGTGCGGGGTCACAAAAAAGCAAAGAAAAACGGTAGGATCCATTTCCCTAGACTCAAGGTCCCTGCACTGACTCTTAAGGTCTGAATCGATTTTTAAACTACTCTCCATAAAGCTCCAGCACATCATTGGCCTTGCAGAGCTTGTTCTGGGTATAATCTCCAGCTATCATCTGCTGACACAGGGCCAAAAGTCTGTGGCAGTCCCAGCATCCCATAATTCACTGCTGCTGATAATGCTCCAGGAAAATGTTGCCCTTGTACACTAATCTAGGAGCAGGCTGAATCATAAGCCTCGGAAGCTACTGAAATGATTTTTAGAATGGCCTTTTTCTGCTGATAACATACAATTTTAGGTCCCTCTTTAAATAAAACGATGCTAAGTAGCATAGTGGTTTAATCATTTCTATCTTATCAGTACCCTGTTGTTCAGGGATAATGGGTTATCAGATAAAGGAAGAAAATGATCATGTGAATCTGATGGACTATCGCATCTGTCATCAAGATGTAATGTCCACAGTCTGACAGTGACTTGATGATACAGGATAAAAGGACTATCTATTTTATGGCACAAAAGCAAAGGACAAAAATCAATATCTACACTTACTGTGTGTGAGAAATTGACTTCACTGGTAGTTTAATACAATACCTGTAGTTTACTATTACCTGTAGTTCAATACAATAAGTTAGCTATATCTAAAAAAGGTTTTTCAGATTGGGTTAATGTGTTTTAAACCCTAGATTTAAGCCATTTAACACTCCATGGAGCAACACTTGACACTTGTAATTTTGAAAGTGGGTAAGCACCAATTTTGCACTGATAACCCTAAAATTTGGTGCCATGATGCCTGTGTGTGATGTACATTCCCTGCTGAAGAAAATCCAGCATCAAACGGCTGGTTTATGGTGGACCAGCAAACCAACAACCAGCATCCCATACCAAAACATACCATAGGCTGGTTACCAGCAATGCTGGATTTTTCAGCAGAGTTTCTAAGCCTACACACATTAAGCTTTGATCAGAGAGAGCATGGACAGATACGAGGCTGAAAATGACACACTCAAACTTTATTTCTGCAAGTGCCACTGTTTGTGTTCACACCTTGCAGCTCTCTTCAGTAATACTGTGAAATGGGCGTTGCTCAGGCATGGAACAGATGGACGCGATGCAGTGGGTCAGAGATGAGCTGCATCATCCCTGGCGGCCTGGCACCTGACAGCATCAGCATCACAGCAACACCGCCGTCTAATAAAAGAGCGGTTGCTGAATTTATCAACTAGGCGACTACAAACTGATGTAAAAAAAAAAAGATGGACATGATGCAGAGATTCGACAACCAGAGGTGTGTTTCCCGTACAATGACGTAAGTCGCTGCTTAAAGGGTTAGTTCACCCCAAAATTTTTATTCTGTCAGTAAATACTCACCCTCATGTTGTTCCAACCCCGTAAGACTTTCATTCATCTTCAGAACACAAATTAAGATATTTTTGATGAAATCTGAGAGCTGTCTCACTCCTTCATAGGCTTCAAGGTAATCAATATCTGCCATCCCAGAAAAGTTAGTAAAAACATTGTTAAAATAGTCCAAGTGACTACAGTGGCTCAACCTTAAAGGGATAGTTCACTTTGAAATTAAATGTTGGTATGTTTTAGCTTACCTCAAGGGCATCCAAGATGTAGGTGTCTTTTTTTCCACAGTAGTTTCAATTTTGATATTTTTAGGTCAAACTGTTCTTGTCTGTCAGTCATATAATGCAGGTCTATGGTCACTATCTCAAAGAGCATGCACAGAGTCCAAATTAAACAATTCCCCATCGTCACTAGATGTCGCCTTGGCTACGGTTTCTTTCCAATGAACTGCAGTAGCCAAGGCGACATCTAGTGTATATATCTATGCACCAGTCTGCGTACACGTCACACAGCAGGATGCGCGCGCGCCCTCAGATCATTTGGACGCGGCTGTGTTCAAGAGGTAAAAACGATATAAATACTGTTCGTTTTCTCACACAAACCGCTCGTCTCGTGTCTTAGGCCATCAATGTGTACTTACGATGGGGAATTGTTTAATTTGGACTCTGTGCATGCTCTTTGAGACAGTGACCATCGACCTGCATTATATGACTGACAGACAAGAACAGTTTGACCTAAAAATATCAAAATTGAAACTACTGCGGAAAAAAAGACACCTACATCTTGGATGCCCTTGAGGTAAGCTAAAACATACCAAAATTTAATTTCAAAGTGAACTATCCCTTTAAGTTTATCAAGCGACGAGAATACTTTTTGTGCACAAAAAACCCCCAAAATAGCGACTTTATTCAACTATTCATTTTCTCCTGTATGGGCCTCTGACGTGAGTTCACGAGAGCGCCACGATGCATGCGCGAGAACTGAGAAGATGGCGCTCACGATCATTTGATGGGGAAGTGTGAAAGGTAAGCCATTAATTTTGCAGCATTGGTAAGGCACTTTTACGTTTTCTCGTTGGTTTCTCACGATTCGGACATCCAGGAAATGCACACTTTAGAACCATTTTAAACACTACATCGAGACCCATCTGCGTCATCTTCTCTGTTCTCGCGCATGCGTCGTGGCGTTTTTCTGGGCCGGCAGATATTGATTACCTAGAAGCCTATGAAGGAGTGAGCCAGCTCTCAGATTTCATCAAAAATATCTTCATTTGTGTTCTGAAGATGAACGAAAGTCTTACGGGGTTGGAACAACATGAGGGTGAGTATTTAATGACCGAATTTTCATTTTTGGGTGAACTAACCTTTTAACTACCATAGTACGATGCATCGTTGAAGAAAACAACTAGCTAGTCACGACTGTTTCTCGTTCAACCACGTTGGTTAATGATGTCACGAACTTGGTGGAGTCATAACTTCTTTTAATGAATCGTTTGAGATCGAATTAATACTAGACTTTTTGCTATAAATTACGGACATGGCATCTGAGGACTATTTCTCATTTTACTCAATTATTTTGCTTTATTTCCATATTCAATCATAGGCTCATTCTTACTACTAGAGCACGTTCGCACATGCGACTTCAAAACCACGGCTTTAAATCTCTTGACAAACTAAAAGACGTAAATGACATATAGCCTATGTATTCTAAATAAAAGATATAGCTTGCTTATTTGGCTCAAGATAAGGATTTATTGAGTCCACATGTCATGCTAACAAGATTCTGCTTCTAACCACAGGTCGAGAGCTGTCGTTCAGACCACACAACTTTACCATTCTGTTTGAGGATGTTTGTTAGAACGATGGTTTCGGGAAACTCCGACTCATTGAACTATGCTGATAACGACGGAATTTGCGACCATAGTTGGCTAACGATGCTTTTGGGAAACGCATCCCAGAAAGTGTCCAATTACTTTTAATTTTAAATATTTTTATATAGGGGTGAATTCAGGTTGATTGGGACACTTTTTCCAAGTCATCTCAATGGCAAAAAGTGTCTCACTCACCCTGAATTCACCCGCTACACTCACAACCCACTTTATTAGATACAACCGCTCGTTAACTTATTTAAATACCTTGTTGATGCCAGAAAATATTAAGCAGCATAACTGTTCAACGTTGATAATGAGAAAAGGTGAGCATCAAATCACCATATTAGAATGATTTCTGAAGGATCATGAGACACATAATCTGGAGTAATGATTCTGAAAATTCAGCTTTGATCACAGGAATAAATGCATTTTAAAATATTTTAAAATAGAAAAGAGTTTACTGAATATTTAACTTCTTTCTGCAAAATTTACTGCTTGAAAAGTGTGCTTAGCTATCTTAAAAATAAGACTGGTTACAGTTGTGGTTAGAATTATTCATGAGACCATACAATGCATTATAAAGAGCATTACAAGGTATAATAAAAATACATGCTCAAATGCATTATACATAAAGGCTTTAAGGAAAGTGTTACCTAACTTTCAGACTGATATGTTTTCAATTTTCATGTTTTCCTAAATAAATGCACTGATATTTAACTGTGAGTTAACCTCAAGCCAAAAAATGAAACTATTCTCTCATTGACAGTGTGTAATAGTTTTTCCAGCCTCTCTGACAGGAAAGAGGCCAATTACACAGAGGCATATTTTACACATGCACAAAAAGGTCTTAAGACACACAGTCAAAAAGCGTGTCTGCTCTGCGCTCACTACAATTACAGCAGTCAGTAAGAATGACCTTATTTGTTCCTACTGCCTATTTCAGCTGCACTGGCCAACTGCACACAGCTGTTGCCAAAGGCTTTCCAATGCCTCGGCAAGCACTGCGATCATTCAGCTTTCCACGGGGAAGCTTTCCTAATGCTAGGAGAGAGAGACAGAGATAAATAGTTTCAGAGATAAAGAAGGGGAAAGGGAGGAAAACTACGACAGGGATTTTATTAATGGCCAGTACAATTCACGCACACTGCAAAAAGTGAACACGCTGTAAAAAAAAAAAAAAAATGTCATGCATATTTAAAAAAAGACTTTTATATATTAAAAAAGCTATTTTCATTTTTTTTTTTTTATCTAATCCAATGTATAGAAAAAATAAGCAAGAAAAATAAGCTTTTCTAACTTTCTATCTTAACAATGTTTAAATATTTGTACAGGAAAATAAGACAAAACTTTTGGTTAACACACTGAAAAAGGCCTGCAAGCCGTTATTCCTCTGTGAAAAATTTAAAATAAAGTATTTTAAATGTGGATCATAGTTGTATTTAAAAAATTTTTTTTTTTTTTTTTTTTGCAGTGTATGTGCCATTTATAGTTACTATTTCTTTGTAATCTGAATCTTAAAAATCCCTTTCACTTTCATTGCAATAGAGTTTGGGTTTAGTCATATTCAGTACTTTCTACATTAATTATAAAATCAATTATCAATTATTATTATTATTATTTATTTATTTTACTTGAATTTAACCAGTTCATTTTTATAGTACATTACAATTTTTTTTCTTTTCTTTTCTTTTTTCTTTCCAGTTGCCACTGGGTGTTTTATTATCTATCTTCTAACTAATGGGTAATATAATTCAGAAAATATGATTTCTCAAGCAATATGGGAGCAGAGCAAGAGCCAAGTACATAATGAAAAGAAGACAGCAAATTCCCCAGTGGGCATTTGTGGGCTTTAACTAACAGTTTGCTACAATTCACACTGTATACAAAACAAAATGGCTGAAATTAGTCAAAATGTTTTTATGCCTACCTGCGTTCTCAAAAAGACAAATCTCTTCAGTTTTCCTACAAAAAGGAACAGCTAAAGACACTGAGAATATGTTGATCAAGTAGAGTAGAAGGTACTGCAGTGGCTATAAAAAGTGTACTATGTGAAAAATCAATCCAAGATAAATCATGTCAGATCTTTTTCCACATTTAATGCAATATTCAAACCAACAAAGGTCAAATAACACACAAATAAACAGATTATGGGACGGATTATGATGTGGTTGTGCCCTGGGCACAGGCATGTCTAAAGGCGCCCATGCATTCAGCAGGAGTGTGGGGGGAGTGTATGTATCGGTGGTTGCGGCCGTCCGATTTCTCGTTTCGGCGGGGCAGGGCGGTTGGTGGCAGGGCGGTTGGTGGAAGGGGGGGTGTGCCACTCCGATTTCTCGTTCAGCTTTGGGGTTCGGGTGCCAACAGGGCCCACCCGTAGCTTGTTTGATCACCCTCACCCCCCCGGTCTTGTGCTTGTGCGTTAATACGTCCCTGGTTTTACATCTCAAAGAACTGCAATTTTATCAGGGGTGTGTAGACTTTTATATAGCCACTGTATATCATGGAGAAGATTTTCAGTGAATATAAATTTCATTCTTCTTCCTCACAGAAAGTGACTGTATGAATTCAGAGCACTTGGAATGTTGAGTTGAGTTGTATGGACAACTTTTATGGGCAACTTTTATGGGCAACTTTTATTAGGGGTGTAACAAGTCACGGTTCGGTACGTACCTCGGTTTTAGGGTCATGGTTCAATATGAGTTCGCTACAATAGAAAAAATGGTCAGACTTCAGTTTAGGGTGCAATTCTCACTATTAACTACGACTTCTGCCTCAATAAACCCCTAATTACTTCTCATTAATAGTTAGTAAGGTAGTTGTTAAGTTAAGATATTGGGTAGATTAAGGGATGTAGAATATATTAATATGTGCATTATAAGTACTAATAAACAGCCAAAGTCCTAGTAATATGCAACATATCCACAATGCTAGGTTTCTTTTCATTTATTTTGAACAGACAGTAGTGCAAATTACAGTTTGTCCCACCTAGCGACATTCAGTCCCCCTTGAGGAAGCAGTAAACAGAATTCACTCTTGCACAGGTCATATTTTTTGCAGGGCTGATCAAAAACAAAAGGTATTTGGTCACAATCAGCTACAAAACTGAAAAGCATCTTGTGTTATAAAAGGACCAATTAAATAGAATAATGACAAATAAAACTGTTACAATGTGTTACAAGTGTTACAATTTGCTCCACTTAAACTATATTTAAACATTCAAAGCTTAAGCCCTTCAAAGTAAACTCCTTTGTCCATGAGAGCAAAAAGACGTATTAGGCTCATGGGCACTATCTAGTGGACTTTGTTTTCAAGCGCTAAATTCATTAGTGCATGCGCTCTTCTTCTTCTGGTCTTCTTCCTGTTGTGGGGGTTAGCAAACAGTGTTGCATTACCCCGTGCGCCCCCTTCTGGATTGGAGTGTGGATCGCCTGTGACTGACTGTATTCGTCGTCTGACTGTATGCACCGAACTGTGACGTCCTTACTCTGATGGTTCAGGACAAATACATGTACCATTAAACCCCTAGTGCCACTGGTCAACCAGCCATCAATCGGAACTAGACAGTTTTTGCTCCAAACATACAATCGTCAACTGGACGTTTTTTTGTTTTATTTTGAACAACCTCTGTTCCAGACTTTTACACAAACTGCATTGCAATCATTTCCCAAAATGTAATTTGTGTGGAAATATTACAATAAACAGCACGTTAACAAAGGCCAGAGACGGGACATTGGAACCATTAGACCATTTGCTTGTCCAAAAAATCGGAATCGGCCATGAAAAATCACGATCAGTGCATCTTTAGCTCCAACACCATTTCATCTGCATGGAAAAGAGTGACCAGTACAATTATCAAACATTCATCCATTTGTGTTCCATGGAACAAAGAAACTCACTTTTTTTTTTTTGGGTGAATTACCCCTTTAAATACAGTAGGAAAATCTCTAAGGGTCAAAGAGAGGAAATGGTCTTGTACATTTTGTTTGATGCAGTAAATTTTGACTAACACTACAAGTACAGATTTACTATAAGTACAAATCTCGACTAACCTTATAAGAGACTGATCACATTGTTCCTTTTCAAGGGAACTTGAGCTGCGTCAAGACGCTGTGGGAATGCCCCTGTGTGATTGCGTCGAGAAGCACATGTATAATTAGTCCAATGGTGTGACGAGACGTCATAGGCAGGTGACGTCATAGACCAGCGAACTATAAAGCACACCTGAAAACAGATAGGCCCAGCCCTATCTCAACCTTCACCTGCCAGATCCAGTGCTTTATCTCAGGGAGAAGTGTGTGGTTTCTTCTCCCCGGGCTGAGGCACCAGTGCTGCGATTATCCAGTTCTGAGGAATTCCCACGGTCCCAAGCAGGGGGCACGATTTATCACCCAGCAGAGGTCGTGGAGACCATACTCCAATCCAGAGCTCCCTCCACCAGAAGACCGTATGCACTGAAATGGAAACTATTCTCTGATTGGTGTGGAGAACGCCAACTGAATCATGTTAACTGCCCTGTTGGAACAGTACTCAATTATCTGCAAGAACGTTCCTCTGAGGGGTTATCTCCTTCCACCATAAAGGTGTATGTGACGGCTATATCGGCTTACCACACTCCTCTGGGTGGTGCATTATTGAGGAAATATCCTCTCATTTCTCATTTTCTTCGTGGCACCTTGAGGCTGAGGCCTGCACTGCGCACTAGAGCACCGGCTTGGGATTTGGCCGTTGTATTGGAAGGCCTGGTTTTTGCTCCCTTAGAGCCCATTTAAGAGATTTCAGAAAAGTTCCTTACACTAAAAACTTTATTTCTACTTTCTATTTCTTCTATCAAGAGAATTGGAGATTTTGCAAGCCTTGTCGTTTGCTCCTTAGTGCTTAAAATTTGTACCTGGTATGGTGAAATCCTTTCTTCACCCTAGGCCGGGTTATATTCCTAAGGTCCTTACTAATGTTGCGGGCCCGATAGTGCTGCAGGCCTTCTGTCCTCCACCTTTTAATACTCCAGATCAGGAAAAACTTATCTGCTGTGCCCTGTGTGGGCTTTGGATGCCTACGTACACAGAGATGCCCTGTGGCGTAAATCAGATCAACTATTCGTCTGTTTCGGGTCACCAAGAAAAGGTTACCCTCCATCCAAGCAGAGGATGAGCAAGTGGGTAGTCGAGGCTATCTCACTTGCTTATGAAGCGGCTGGTCAGCCTTCACCTTTTGCTGTCCGGGCCCATTCTACCAGGAGTATGGCTGCCTCAAAGGCTTTATTATCAGGGGTTTCCCTTCATGACATCTGTGATGCGGCAGGCTGGTCCTCACCGCATACATTTGTTAGATTTTATGACTTGGCTCCACTCCAGGGTCTAGGGTGCTTGCTTCTTAGTGTGCGCAATGATTTCACACAGAACAGGCATTTGCTATTATGGCGTCGTGGCTATAGTGTTCCCACAGCGTCTCGACGCAGATCGAGTTCCTTTGAAAGGGAACGTCTCAGGTTACGTATGTAACCCTGGTTCCCTGAAGAGGGAACGAGACGCTGCGTCGCCCTGCCATACTCCCTGCATGCCTGTGATCGACTTGCTTCAGCCTATCAGAAGCTAGCGCGGTCTTTTTTCAGGTGTGCTTTATAGTTTCCTGGTCTATGACGTCACCCACCTATGACGTCTCGTCACACCATTGGACTGATTATACACGAGCTTCACGACGTAATCACAAAGGGGCGTTCCCACAGCGTCTCGACGCAACGTCTCGTTCCCTCTTCAGGGAACCAGGGTTACAAACGTAACCTGAGACGTTTACAAATATTCAAACTTTAACTCAATTCATTATCGGTTATTAAATATACGGTTCACAGATAAATAGCTCCATCTGGTTAGTCTCTAAATATAGCACATCCAACAACACCACTGCAATTTCAACAGGACCAAACAGTGTCACAGGTAAATTTACTTAATATTTCAAAGTTTTATCTTTTTTTATCAATATCCAATCCAATATTAGGCTGGTAAAGCCTAAACTAATATTGGTTCTTCTGTAATTACAAGTGGACTTCAGGGGAAATATAACATGCTGCAATAGTGTTGAATATGACCCCTTTAAAGAAGATAAAGCCGTTCCAGACATTAGAAACTAAACAGCTGCAAGTGTGCATTTCAGCTGCCGACATCTAACTGACTAAGACCAGACAACTGTCTCGCACCCTTGGCAGAAGTCGTCATGCACTCTCTCACAAACACGTACGCGCTTTCACACACAAAGTTCAATTCATGAACGACACTTTGGGTTAACCCACATCCCATAAAGGCTTGCCTGAATGCCTCGGGTTCGACTGACTAATCGGTGGCATTGTGACATCACAACCGCAGCTAGGAAAAACCCCCACTATTGTTTATATCTGAATTCCTTCCAGACGCATTGTTTACAAGTTAAACGCAGTAGCCACCAACCACAGGCCACAAATAGGAAGCCAAAAAGAGTATGTAAATAAGCAGAAATTCTCAATTTTCCATAATGTAAATCATTTTGATGAACAGTTGTTGTTGCCTCAAATGCACAGAAAAAAAAACACTCATGATAGGTTTCCTGTAAAAGATCTAAGCTTGTAAAAAGGCCATCAATAAAAATCCTGATGAGAAAATAAAACGTGTCAATTGATCAATTAACCCGCTAACCCACTTAATCAATTCCCTGTCATTTACTTTTGTAAAGACGGGATTCAGCTCTGCCTCAGTGGTCGGTGGAAATACTAACGGCAGATTGTTGTTCTACAAAAGCCGACATCCATTCCAGTAAGTGTTAAATGAATGCATTTGAAACCTGCTTTAGAACATGTAGTCTGTGTCGAGGAGAGGTGCTCAGCAGATAGAGGCTGCAAACTCAGCGATAAATATTCTACGGCAGAGACACTGTCTGGCCTGACGCTGCGAAAGCAATAAAATGCTCTTCACAATCTGCAGTAAAATTCAAACAGCGTGGCCCGGCACAAATATCAGTCTCCTAGCTCACTTGTGAGTCAGCGCCAAGTTTGTTTTCCACCAGACTTCTGCCAGTAAGACGGGCTGCGTTCGCTTCAGTCTGAGCAAAGAATTATGGGATTTTTATGTTCATAGCAGTTGCTTCACAAGTGCTAGCTCAAATTTAGCTTACTGACTAAAACTGCATGCTACAGCTGGCACATTTTACATTTACCAAAATGATAAACAAATGGAACAGCTGAATTACATAATTTTAGTACCATAAGCCTCTCCATTTAGCAAAAAAAATCCATTATCATTAAAGCCTATCAAATTATGGTTACCAGAGAGAGCCTCAATTACTAATAATGCCCATGCTGGCCAAATAGAGACAACAACAAAAAACATGAATATGGAACTTCCTTCGGTTCTCTTTCAAAGCACTTAACTGCCGTAAAACGGAAATGAGCAGCGCTAGTGGAGTGAATGGACCAGAACGCTGAAACATCGCTTGTTTTTTCACTAGAGCTCGTTAAACAGCAATACATATACGTACTCAATTATGACATTTGCCTAATTGTGCCTCAGATTAGTGGTCTGGATATGAGTGATAGCTGCTTACTGTCAGAATATGTCTCCCTCTAGAACTGGGTTTTAACACTTTAACAGCCAATAATGTTGTATTGTATGTCTGGCCTTTAATAACATCGTATCCTGTTATGTATTTGAATTTGAATACTTTATGATACTTTCATTGCATAACAAGCCCCGAAAATCATCACTTTTGAAATTTTGCTTAGAGGTGCTCTATGAAAGTTTTTTTTTTTCATTGAATATGTACATAAAAAAACAGTGTTTAAAACCGATTCACAATGGTAGGCTTATAATAATGATTTATTACTTGAGCTGTCGGATCGGATTTTGTTGGGAAATGTCAGTTTTTGTTTTAAACAGAGATGGCGATAAAGAGTCCCAAGTTCCTTAGTGCACCTCTAAAGGTGAAGTATGTAGGTTCTGCAACACTGGCCCTGTCCCAAATGGCACACTCCGGACTTGTGGACTTCCTCAGAGTCCACACTTTGGTGACGTCATGTAGTGCAGATCTATAGGGCCCTTGGCGCGAGTCCACGAGGGCGCATTGAGAGGTATTTTTGGGACAGACTCGATCGTCACGCCGGAAATAACGGCCTGGTTGTTGTTGGAAAGGAGAAATCACATTTTTGTGCTCCGACGTCTTATCTGCATGTCCACTACACAGCCTAATTTTACAGTTCTATATTTTGATATTGTGCATATCACCTGGGCATTAAACAATATCATGCTTATTTAAATGATGTATACAGTTGTACATAACAATACATAATGTTCCATTTGAACTAAGATTACAATTTTAAAACATAATTTAAACATATATATTTTTTTTATTTACAGGTTTCAATATTCATACTATGTTTACATATGACTCAGTAAAGCCCTGCCATTCGGTTCTATTTATTTAATGAATCATAATGCGATCGTATTATTAAACGCGCTATTATTATGTTTGAGACATCAACCACTGCTCGATGACCATAATGTTTGTATAAACTCTAGGTAACAACTGATAAAATGTACATTTAGGTCATAAAAAACGTAATATTTTCTTCTCAGTCATGTCAACAATTATCCGTGAGTGAAATCTCCTCCCATCCGTTGTCTGATTGGCCTTTCGCAAGGATTCCTGGGTAGTTAAAGTGCGTGGAGCCTGCATCTATGCGGGCTTCGCGGAAGACCGCTTCAAGGGTACAAAGGGGGCGCTGCTGAGCACACTTCAGAGCGGTAAAATGCTGAATGGGACGGCCTACGGACTCGTAGACTCAGCGAGCACGCGCAATTCAAGTCCACGAGACCGAAAGTCCGCATGAAGTGCGCCATTTGGGACAGGGCCACTAGCCCTGTCCCAAATGGCACACTTCATGAGCACTTTCGGTCTTGTGGACTTACAATGGCTGCCGCGTGCACGTGTCCGTTAAGTCCGTGAGACCGCAGTGTGTCCCATTTCTCATTTTTAGATCTCAGAAGGGTGCTTGCGAGCGCCCCCATGTGGTCGATTTGCGCCCTTGATGCGCACTTTTGCCGAGCCCGCGCTGATGCGCACTCCGCAGCAGATTTCTTCCCGACAGTCAAAGCGGCATTACGTCACGAAAGTGCGGACTCAGAGGAAGACCGCGAGTGCTTAGGGTTCCATTTGGGACAGGGCATAGTGGCACCTAGCTATGGAAGCTTGTTTCCACCACAGAATAAAAAATATAAAAGGTATTTGCGATTTTATTATCTCACAATTCTGACTTTTTTTCACAATTCTGAGTTTATATCTCTCAATTCTAAATTTTGATCTTAGAATTGCGTGATACAAAGTCATAATTGCGAGTTATAAAGTCAGAATTGCCTGATATAAAGTAGCAATTGCTTGTTATAAAGTCAGAATTGTGAGATATAAATTCGCAATTGCGAGAAATAAACTCGCAATTCTGACATTTTTCTCAGAATTGCATGTTTATATCTCACAATTCTGAGAAATAAAGTCAGAATTGCAAGATGCAAACTCGCAATTGTGAAATAAAAAGTCGCAACTATCTTTTAAAATGTTTTATTCTGTGGCGGAAGCAAGCTTCCATACCAAGCAGAATTACAAAAAGCAAGCATATTTTCAGACAACCCTGCAAAAGTATTCTACTTTTTAATAAAATATTCAGCATATTAGGAATACTTTTAGCTGTGTTGCTATGTGTTATGAGTGAGTAACTGAGTAGCCAACAGTCTGTCTAGAGCGAAGAGTATCACTTAAAATACACCCATCCACCGTATCTGCACTGGACACATCAAAGTAAACGTTATAAACTGGTACATTTGTCTTTCTGAACGGGTGCATGATGATGCTCTATGCTATTGAGGAGCCCAGTGTAATGCATAGCATCGCAATGCCCCGTTCACTTGACCTGTTTAACTTCTGAAGGTCTAAATGAAGTGAATTTTGGCTTGCAATTCTGTAGCCAAAGCTGAATGCCTTTTCCCATGTACCGTATCAGTCATGGCCACAGCTGCTAAACACCTCCATTCTGCTTGTCCATTTAAACAACTTTGTTAAAAAATGTAACAATATTTAGTTTTCCCCCAGCACTGAACACTCGTATAGGCCTGAAGTTCATCTAAGTTCAGCCATGCAGGGAGAAAAACAACCGTACTACCAGTGAAGGACTTCATCTGTCAAAACACCTTGATGTGTTCAACTGTGTAAACGTACTCCACAGACTTCTGAATCTGAAATTATGTCAATGGTTTTACAAAGTTGTTTATTTATTTTTAATGTGCCTGCCATTTAAACCTCAATGTTTGGTGAGTGCCACCTGCATCAACCAATGATTAGTTAACACTTTGCTCTGTGTGTGTTACCGTGATTGTCGTTTTCAGTGCTGCCCATTCGGGCCATCTCGGCGGGGTGGGCCTGTTTGGCAGCGCGCCCCTTTGACATGCCCGAGGAGGGCTTCACCACCCGGGCACCGCTGGAGGTGTCCATACCTGTTTAGGACACAAATAGATCAGCCCGGAGGAAAACGCATTATCTGCATGCAAACTAAATAAACACAAAGATGTTTTCACTGTATTTGAAAGTATTTAAATTGGGGATTACAAACACCTGCTG